>NW_019392801.1:282435-762024 GCF_000648675.2 Cimex lectularius
CTCTCTCTCTCGCTCTGTTTTTTTATCTAAAATTTTCTAGCATTGTATAAATTCATTTTTTTTATCTAAAATTTTCTAGCATTGTATAAATTCATTTTTTACAAAAAATTTTCTAGCATTGTATAAATTCATTTTTTTCCTACATGTATTTGTAAAATTTAAGCAATGTTTGTAAATCCCAGTCCCTGAAGATGATCTCAATAAAGATCGAAACGTTGGCATGATAAAGAAAATGTTTTTCTAAAACCTACGTCACACCAGACCGCACCTAACGTTGTTCTAAAACTTTAGGCATAGCAGAGAGTCCTGATGTTTTTTTGTGTGAATGAGATGTAATGCATGTAGGTATGTAGGTATACTATGTGCCGAGTTGTGCCTATTCGCTTCCTATACACAATGAGCTGATAAATGACAAATGAATGTTGACTCGGTCAGAAACGACATTACTTCCCGATCGGAATACATCTACATCTATAATATTTTTGTTTTTTGGTTAATATACATGGAGCAACTTGAAACTTGAAAGAATCTAAGAAATTACCTGTGGCAAGGACGACAGGGGGTTTGATTATCTCGAGTGTTTTCTCACAGAAATCCCTGAATTCAATTGTCCTGTCAGGATCCTGGAATATGCTCAAATGTAGGTCAGAAATCTGTAAATTTCAATTTGGATTAATAATCCAGAAAATCTGCGGGCGAATTATTTATTTATTTATTTTTTTTACCTGGACGAACCAGACGACATTGTCTGCAGAGTCGCCGATCGAGACGTCTTCGGGTCGGCCGTCGAAACGTCTTTCTTCGCCTTCGGCCGCCTCGATGGCGATGAGCTGAGCGACGTTGGCCAGGAACGCAGACAGGACGACGATCCCGACCACGACCAAAAGCCCTCCCTTCGTCAATTTCATGTCCACAATTTTCCTGCTGGTAGCTTCAATCCATCCTACTTCATACTTCCTAGTTCCATCTCACTCTCATATCTATCACAGTACCAACTACTTTGTTTATAACCTTCGCAGATAAGTTATTTCTGCTGAGGTGTACATCTCGTACGACGTCTGACGTCTTCTTGACTTTCAACAGGGGAACAAAAAATTAATAAAAAGTATTTTCTTATCAAAAAACAAAAATCTATCATCTAAACACCAAACCAGCCATTAATCTATAACACTAAATAAAATTTCAGACACCCTAGTTAAAAAAATTAAAGTGTAAAACAAAAAATCCTCCAAATATGGAATATCTAGTATACAAAATAGATATAATTCGTTATTTGGACAAAACAGAAGGCCTAATCGAGCTAGGAAACTCCGCACAAGATTATATTAAAAATACCCAATTTTATCGTAACGAATTAACTCTACCATTCTTTTACACCCTTAAATTAGATTTCCCTCTTCTCGTAGAATATGCAGGTAAATAGATCTTCTTGTACATATTTTTACCAACAACAAATAAAAAATCTAATGGAATTTCTATTTTCTGACTTTTTTTACTATATTCTACATGTGATACTAAGGATTAACCAGCAAGGGTCTCCCCTAGATTTTTTTTTATTATTTATTTATTTTAAATCGACCCTTAATTAGGTTAGTTTTATAGTAATTGTAAAGGTGGAATGTTTTTTTAGTAAATGTATATACTAGCATGAATGTTTCATGTTAGAGGGTTGATGGTGGAATGTCGAGTACCCCATTGACCATCAATTAGGTTAATTGTATAATATGTATAAAGGTGATGACGGAATATGCAGGTAAATAGATCTACTTATACATTTTTGCCAACAACAAAAAATAATGTAATGGAATTTCTATTTTCTGACTTTTTTACTATATTCTACATGCGATACTAGGGATTAACCAGCAAGGATCTCCCCTAGATTTTTTTTATTATTTATTTATTTATTTTAAATCGGCTCTTAATTAGGTTAGTTTTATAGTATTTGTAACTACTATAATACTATATACTGAATGTATTTATTAGCGTGAATGTGTCATGTGAGAGAGTCTATGGTGGATTATCGAGTGCTCCATCAACCATCCCATTAACCCAAGGTTAATTGTATAATATGTATAAGGGTGTTGATGGAATATGCAGGTAAATAGATCTACTTGTCCATTTTTACCAACAAAAATAATATAATGGAATTCCTATTTTCTGACTTTTTTACTATATTCTACATGCGATAAATTAATCAGCAAGGGTCTCCCCCTTTTAGTTTATTGTATTTTTTATTTATTTATTTTAAAGGTACAAATAGGACTTTATGTACAACATAATAAAATAATAATAATAGCAGTGGTAGCATCAATAGGTATCATGTATTGACAGAGAATCTCTTGCTTGTGAAGAGCGATGGGTGGCCCTCAGAGGGTCTGACTTGTCATCCTCACCCAGTTAAAAATAGGCCATGCAAGGTTGACACACAGACACTCTTGGCCCAAAGTGTCTGGTATGTAGAGAAAGTTTGTCAGATGTGTCTTTGTTGAAGGATGCAAGACCTTGGTTCCATATAGTGAGTGCGAAGGAATTCCACCTGTTATGAGAATTGTACTTGAGCATGAGGTGAGTGTCTGGGTCCCCTGTCTCGATTCTAGGAGGAAACAGGGTTGTTCTGTTATATATAGTAATAGCAGTTGTGAATACTGAGCTTATGTAGAGAGTGAATGTATTTATTAGCGTGAATGTGTGATGTGAGTGGGTCGATGGCAGAATATCGAGTACCCCAGTGACTCTCAATTAGGTTAGCTGTATAATATGAGCATAAAGGTTGTGTTGAGAATGAATGTATTTATTAGCGTGAATGTGTGATGTGAGTGGGTCTATGGAGGAATATCGAGTACCCCATTGGCCCTCAAAAATATTGGAAATACTGAATTTACAATTTACTTATAATAATTAAATGAAAGACAAAAAACATTTAAACATGAAAAACTGACATATTAAACAAATAATGAAATAATTTTAAAAATATGTTAAGTAATATGTAATATGTTAAGGAAAATAATAATAATATTTAAATAAGAGGTAAACACGTACTTGAAAATGGCACACGATGCCATAATGTTGTATATTTGACAATTTCTTTAACCACCTTCAAAAAAGGTCTAAAAAAAATAAAAATGTATACTCTAAACTTTTAGTCCATTACTACTACCTTGTGATTAATAATTTTTTGAATAAATGGAATTTTAATTACAGGGAGTTTTGCTGAATTATTGATAAACGAGCCTGATGAAGCTGTTGAGATTTTGAAGCAAATATTCCAAGAATGTGTCAACACATCATTTGGAATTGATTTGAATGCCAGCCTTATAAACATTGACCTTAGGATTTCTTGCCTTCCATTTAAACCAGAAGATGATTTCCAGCCAAATTCAAAAACGGGTTTATTTAGCATTTGTGGAATTCTTTCAGGCCGGAGCACAGTGTGTAAATACATGTAGGCGTTTCGGCATTAAACCTTTCTGAATTTTACCGTGAAAAATTTTTCAGGCGAAGCACTGTTTATTTCTGCCTGGCCGAGAGTTGTTGGGGTGGCCAGCATCAGGTCGTATTTGGGAGTAGGCCACCGCCAAAATGTCAAGAATGTGGAAAAGACAAAACTGAATTAGTCAAAGCTAGAAATTCTGGTGATCACGTTTTTTGTACGTTTATGAAAGCTGGGCTGTTAAATTCTCCAGATGCAAGGAGATACCAAGGGATATCTGTTGAATTTCAAGGTTTGTTCTAAGCTGCTCTAAAAACAAAAACTGAACACTTTGAAATTTTGATATTTTTTTATGTACTTGCCTTTCCAATAATACTAAAACTGATTTTTTTAATAATTCAGGTATTTATTAACATATTCGGTTAGTGTGAAAATAAAAATATCCCTCAAAAATAAAAAAATTAATTTAAAAAAATAAAAAATATATTTTGTGTGAACATAAAACATTATAAAACAAACAAAAATTTTGAATAGGATATATTACTTCCTCCAGCTCTTATTAAACACTCTAATATTCTCAACATACTCATAATTAAGCCTTTAACGACTTCTTAAGAAATTTCATCCCAAATCTCATTAATTTAACTTCAGCTCAGTTAAGGTCGTAGGAGGTTATTAGTTTTAGACAAAGTCTGAGCTCGTCCCAAAAGTACTCAATGGCATTCAAATCAGGGATACAGGCTGGCATTCTTAGAGTGTAAATATTGACATCTTGAATGTGCTCCGTAACACTGGTGGCGGCAGTTTGGTCTTGCATTACTATGCTTAAACGAAAATTCCTTGCAAATAACAGGAGCAAATGGCATCACATATTCCTCGAGAATTTCTTCATGTGTCAACGTGTAACTCCGTTTTTGCTGCAAAAAAAATTTCAATCTACACCATGACTGAACCACCTTCTTTCAGCAATGTTGTTAGAGCTCTACAGCTGGCCGATAAACTCAAAGACATCCATCTCGTGAATAGAGAGAAAACTGGAAATCATCTGAAAACATATTTCTTCATTCATTCTGCCTAAAGTTGGTTTCTATTTCAAACGCTAACTGGTTTCAACTATGATCGCTGGACCCATTGATGGCCTTCTGGGATGTAGAATGACTTCTGCAAGTCTGTTTTTGGTTTCAGCACTAATGGTCAGATCTGAATCAGAATAGTTCGAAGTCTTTCAGACATTTCAGAAGCAGTGGAAAAGCGACGTCTCAGATTGTGAAATCTGACAAAACAGCCATCAGCTGGTCCCCTGACTCTTGGGCATCCCATCTCTGGTCTCTGACAATGCATACTCCTCGTACCGCTGTGCCTGACAACTGTTATTTTAGGCAAATGTAACACTCTCGCAGTGTAACACTGATTTCTTACATCCTCACGAGTGCAATGGCACGAACAATTTGCTGATTATTGGCTTTTCATAATTGTTTTGTTTCATCCCAGTACAATAGTGAATAATGGCATTTTTAAAGAATTAAATGCCCTTGATGACTTGCAATGTGGAGATTTTAAATCATCTTAAGAATTAAGCAGTTTTGCCTTACAATCGTCAACAATCAAATACTTTCCGTCCAATTATAATTACTAAATCATTTTTAAAGTAAAACAAAAAAATATGTTCAAAACATTATCAAATTAAAATATAAATCAAAATTCCACTTGAAGCAGTGTGTATTAATTGAACTGTTGATGCAAATAATTCAACAAGGATTATTAAAATTTTTCAAAATATGTCTATCATTTTAGATGATCTATGTTCAGACCTTGTTCTTGGAATTCGCTATAGTGTTGTAGTTAAAAGAGTACAAAATGGTTTGTGTGCATTGGGAATCCAAAGAGTACAGCATACAATTAACCAAATATATTTACCAGTTTCTCCTAAAATTATTGCAGTATATAATGAAATAAGGTAATAGATTTTTTTTGCAAAACTAGTTTGCAAACCTGCTTTAAATTAAGGGAGTTGTGTGGTGGCTCCCCTTGGTGCATTGTGAATTTTTTAGCGTCTCAGTTATACGTCGAATCTTATCCTGTTTCGGCATTTACCCAATTAAAAACTGGCCTTCTCTTAAGCCTTGCCTCAGTGGTAAATATAAATTAATATATAATTTATGACGCTCTTTCAATTTTTTTTTTTTTTAATAAACAGTATGGAAAATTTCCTGTGCCGATATTGGCGCTGGGAGACTGCGACAAGGTCATGAGTTCTGCTTGCAGACTAAGCAGATTTGGTGTGAATTCGATAGTTTCACTTTCAACCTCACCGACGGGAGAGGTCGTAATGGAAGCAAACGGCGTCTGGCTTGAAGCCGGGCCTCTCCTTCTAGCATCTCAAGGGATTCTCTATATTGGAAATGTCCCCAAAATTAATTCATTAAAATTTAAACAAATCGCTTCCGGTGAGTGCCTTTGACATTTAAATTTAAATTACGTGTTTTTATTTTTTTTTTTTTTAAATATGGCAGCAGTGGAAAGTGAAAAGATTACTCTGTGCCATAAAACTATCTGTTCCACTTTTGAACCGTCAATATTGACCTATCCGTTGCAATCTGCAGTCTGGACTCACTGGACATTACATAACAAATCACAGCAGGAAATCAATCATCTAAAAACACTGATAAAGTTTAGTGTTTATTACTTAAACATGCTACATGTCAACTAAACATTTTATTTTTGTTTTTTAGTGTTTTTGGCTTACCTTTTCTTTCTTATATAGGAAGTACTGATGAAATTATTTCCACTTGTTTGTTGAATGAAGCAGCGGGATCAATTTTGTTCAATAACGACACAATTCTAGATCAATCAATACTGAAAGAAGTAAATAGGAAAGGTTTATTTTTAATTTAAAATAGTTTAATATAGAATTATTCTGTTTAATTATTGTAAATTTTCATTAAAATATTAAATGATTAATGTAAAAAATTATATTTAAAATGATCAATTTGTTAGATAGTTGAGCTGGCATCGGCCCAAGTCGTTGAAATATCCCCTACCGCAGTCGAACTAATTCGGAATTATTTTGTCGCAAGCCGGAGAGAAAGGCCAGAGGCTCTGCCTGTAAAATCGATCAAAATTATGTAAAATTTAAAAATTGAAAAATATGTGCTTCAAGAGACGATGTGACAATTTAAATTGCGTAGATCGTCATTGGCAGAGGCTCACGCTAGAATTTCTATGCGGAGTATCGTAACCGATGAAGACGTGATAGCGGTGATTTTCCTATATGAAGAAACCATAAGTTCGTTGTTTGGACCGTGCGTGCTAAAGGAACCACCAAAACGGGATGTCAATGGAACCGATTCATTTCAATACGTTAAACAGGTAACAATAAAATACACATAAATACAAATTATTTATTTGTTCTATTTTACAGATGGATGTTACTCTTGAACAATTTAAGAATTGGCTTGAAGAATATATAAATTTGTTAATTGGATATAACTTTATTGATGACAAATTTGAATTGAAAAATGTCTTCTAGTATTATATTGTTTTGTTTTTAATTCATTTATATATTTTTTCGATCTTACCTATGTATAATTTGTTAAATAATAAAAAATGTTGTTTTATTTATTTATTTTTTAATCCATTTATTTCAGTTTTCACTTAATTATATATCCAAATAGGGATATTAATGGGATATAGTAATAGACATAGTTGTTTTTTTAAAGAACTTTTTGGGGATTCCATCTGTGCTTGATGAACAGCCTCTCATCATTTAAGATCCATCAATTAATTTTTTTTTTTGAGATTGTATAATTATGCATTTTATTTATGTTTAGTATATGACGTTTTATATATCAATTATTATATAAGTATTCAATGAAATTTTTGAAGTCACGATAGCTCAAGTGGTTAGAGCAGCGGCGTATTGAGCCAAAGGTCATGGGTTCAAATCCCGCTCGTAGCACTAACTTTTTCATCTCAACTATTAATTGAAATAAGTTATTTGGTCAATTAGTTAGACCACTAAATATAAATGGATTAATTTTTGAATTCGGTTGAAATTATTTTAAAGATTACAATGTCTGTGAATATTTTCTGTTCAGATGAAATACTTATGTACTATGATTAAATATGTAGTATTGTACTATATATTTTTTCTTTTATATATGTTATTGTATTCACTGAAGTTTTTGAATTGAGTTGAAGTTATTTTGAAAGTTTGCATTATCTATGAATAATTATTTGGAGATTGTGAAATGCGGTCTGGTGTGACGATCTGATCTCACAATCTATGAATAATAATTAATTAACACTCACTAAACACCACACATTATCTTTGAATATTTTCCATTTGGATGAAATAATTAAATGATATAATTATGTACTATTACTAAATACGTATTTTATTTGTGTTTATTTAGTATATGACTGTATTATATATTATTTAATAAATAAAGTGTTTTTATTCATTGAAGTTTTTGAAATGAGTTGTTATTTTGAAAGTTTGCATTATCTATGAATATTTTCCATTTGGATGAAATAATTATGTAATATGACTAAATATGTATTATATTTAAAAGTGTTTATTTGATAAAATATAATAATTGATGATTGTAGTGTATTATATAATTATGCGCTAATATTAAATACGTTTTTTTATTTGTATTTATGTTTTTTATATGACTATTTTATGTATTATTTTTTATATAAGCATTATTGTATTAATTGAAATTTTTGAATTGAAGTTATTTTTATGTACTATGTACTAAATATAATCATTGTATTATATATTTTTTCTTGTATAAATGTTATTGTATTCACTGAAGTTTTTGATTAGAGTGGAAATTATTTTTAATGTTTACGGTATCCTTGAATATTTTCCGTTTAGATGAAATAATTATGTACTATGACTAATGTATTATATTTAAATGTCTGTTTATTTGATAAAATATAATAATTGATGATTGTTTGTAGCGTATTATATAATTATGTGCTTATGCTAAATATGTTTTTGTATGACTATTTTATGTATTATTTCTTATATAAGTATTATTGTATTCAATGAAATTTTTGAATTGAGTTGTAGTTATGTTTATGTACTATGTACTAAATTATAGCATTGTATTATATATTTTTTATGTTGTTACTGTTTATTTGATAAAATATAATAATTGATTATTGTAGTGTATTATAAATTATGCGCTAATATTAATTACGTTTTTTATTTGTATTTTTGTTTTTTATATGATCATTTTATGTATTATTTCTTATATAAGTATTATTGCATTCATTGAAATTTTTGAATTGAGTTGTTATTTTTATGTTCTACGTACTATGGCTAAATATGGAGTATTATATTATATATTTTTTCTTGTATATAAATGTTATTGTGTTCGTTGAAGTTTTTGAATTGAGTGGATGTTATTTTTAAAGTTTACAGTATCCTTGAATATTTTCCGTTTTGGTGAAATAATTATGTACCATGACTAAATATGTATTACATCTAAATGTCTGTTTATTTGATAAAATATAATAATTGATGATTGTTTGTAGCGTATTATATAATTATGTGCTTATACTAAATATGTTTTTATATGACTATTTTATGTATTATTTCTTATATAAGTATTATTGTATTCAATGAAATTTTTGTTTATGTACTATGTACTAAATATGTAGCATTGTATTATATATTTTTTCTTGTATAAATGTTGTTGTATTCACTGAAGTTTTTGATTAGAGTGGAAGTTATTTTTAAAGTTTACAGTATTCTTGAATATTTTCCGTTTAGATGAAATAATTATGTACTATGACTAAATATGTATTATATTTAAATGTATGTTTATTCGATAAAATATAATAATTGATGATTTTTTGAAGTTTGTGTAAGGGCGGATCGAGAAGGCATTGGCTTCATGTGGATTTTTCATGTCTGCGATCGTGAAAGCCATTTTCCCGTTCGTCGTGAGCCCGACCCAACAGGCCGCCATTGTCTCACCCCGTCGCAGCGGCTCGTTTCCGATCCGTCGTCCGAGCGTTTTTCCACTTTTTCCCCACTTGGAGAGTTTTCCACTTTCGACCTGTTCTCATCCTCTCGGAAATGGGCTTGCAAAAGGCGGAAAACAATTCGGCCAACGCGGCAAAGCCGATCGTCAAGCCGTACGGGAAGATCGAGCTCTCGCTCAACAACGTCCTCCTCCCGGAAGAGAGGCTCACGACGACGCCGTCCAAATTGGACGGAATGGATCAAGAGACGGAGACCGACTCTCGAGTCCTCGGATGCGAGCTTATACAAACAGCCGGAATCCTCCTCAAGCTTCCTCAGGTAACATACATCAAAATATACATCTAAATCTCCTGACGTTTTCTCTTTTATTTATTTTTTTTCTCTCTCGCAATCCTCAGGTCGCTATGGCCACTGGTCAAGTGTTGTTCCAAAGGTTTTATTATTCAAAGTCGTTTGTGAGGCATAGCATGGAGACGACTGCCATGGCATGCGTCTGCCTCGCTTCGAAAATCGAGGAAGCTCCCAGGAGAATAAGGGACGTTATTAACGTTTTTCACCATATCCGACAAGTCAATTCTCAAAAGTGAGTACCGAAATCTTTAATTATTGCTTTTCTTTGAACGAGAGCAACATCAATTTTCACTTTTCTTCAAAAACCAACCTTTAAAAAAAAAAAAAATTACATGCTTTCGTTCTTGGAAAACACCCAAATACTTTTCATATTCACGATTGCATTTCAGCTATATAAAAAATATATATGTACATAATATAACAATATTTAAAAAAAATCGTCAGTAAACAACAAAAAGGTATGATTTCTTAATTTAAAAAAAAGTTTCACTTGCTTCAAACTTCAGTAATGAGGAGCACAGTTTGCAGGTGTATTAAAATATATTTTTATCATTTTCTTTTGTTCTAATGTCTAATTGTAACTGAAAATTTCATTTAGCGTTTAATTATCGTTGTGTTTGAACATTTCATATAACTTGATTTACACGATTTCACATTTTTTCATGTTTTTTTTGGCTCACATTTTTATTTATCCTTTCTGTTTTTTGTTTCTTTTCATCTATTGCTGTCTGAGTTTTCGTCGATTTAATTTCAGATTTTTCTAGTTAAAACCAACAAAAAGCCGTTATATGTCAACATGTATATTGGAATTATGCGATGGTACGATGGGAAAAAATTGTTAACATATATAAATGTGTGGTATAGTGACTGTTAATTAATGATTATTAACGACTAGTACACACTGGAATTCTTTGTTCGGACTCTATCGCAGACTCCACCCCGCGGCATTGTTCCTCCAGAAATTGTGTTCACATCTAGTTTGAGTCTGAGCCATGTTGAGCGAGGCCACGCTCTCAGGGATTGTAGTACCACCTTAACTAGCTCTACAGAGTAAAAAAAAGAACTAACAAAAAGCCACCATGTTGGTGAATTCGGATATTCAAGGATCATGTATAAGAATGGGCGCAATCTTCTTGACACTGAGATTTGAAGGGATTCCGAAATTTTGTTTAGATTAGTCCTGTTGACTTCAAATGTCATTTGGAAATGGTTGGACCATGCATTGCAAAAAATGTGACGAATTTTAGGGTGTCAGTTTCTACTATCAATAGGCTAGCAATTTGCTCTAAGTTTCCTCGCAAGTGTAGACTAACTTCATATTTTTGGGCAACCACAGTGTCCGCTTTCTTTCCCCCGTCTTTGTATTCCTCTGAGGAAACGTCCCACAGACATCACCGCATTTGCAAATCTAAAATCAGCTGTAAAGTGGAATCCACACTTTAACAAAAGTGAAGAAAAAAATAAAACATGCAATGCACGAGAATGGCTGAGAGGTCCATTTGGTTTGATTCACGTTTCACAACATTGAGTAAAGAATCCCATTTACGATGGGATTCAAAAAATAGTAAAACGCAACACACCAGATTCAAGATTCATTGTCGCGCAGTGTCCTGGCCACAAGAAAATGAATCCCAGATGCACCTCTGTGACAAAGAATCCAAACAACGAATCCCAGTGCGTACTAGGCTTTAGAGATCACGAGATGCTGTCTGGTGTGATGTAGGCTTAGAAAAACGTTTTCTTTGTCATGCCAACGTTTCAATCTTTTGAGATCATCTTCAGAGCCTGGGATTTATAAACGTTGTTTAAATTATACAAATACATGTCAAATGTGAAAATTAATTTATAAGTTGATAAAAATTTTAGGTTTATTCAGTCATAGATATGATATCAATCAAATTCAAATCGTTACATTCCACATATCAAACAATTCTATAGAGTCTAATTCTTCAACAATTTGCTCCTCCTTTACATAATTATCCGCATCTAAATAAACCTGAAAGGCTAACCAGGCCTGTATGACGAACCATTACCCATTTTTTCCCCATTGTCGGCTCCTATCCACATCAAAGAAGCCAACTCCTCATAGAAAAATGGATTTCTAACTTCGTTTCCAACCCAATGTATTTGTACGTAATTGGTTCCTGAATGTGGATGCTTTGGATGAAGTTCGGCTACTTCACGAATATTGTTGCTTGGGGAATAACTGAGCACCCATCCCCACTAGTCAGGATTTAGCGAACATTTGCTTGCCATTCGGCGAATCCTGCATATCTAGAGCTACCTTTAGATGAAATCTCTTGAAGTCAGGCGTTTCGTTTAGTCTACCTATCCTCACTGTTTTAGTCAGTAGGGGAATTTATGATTAGTGAAAAGGTGGCTCCAGATATGCAGGATTCAACGAATGCTGAGCATGCTCCATGATACCAACAGATTCTTACCCATGGACCCAAAAAGCTGCTGGTTTTCATTTGGCTCATAGACCGTATGCCGAACCTCCCATTTACTAACTATAAAAAAGAATTACAAACAATTAAAACTTTAGCTAAAAACAATGGATATCAAGAAATGATTATCGATAGGTTGCTAGTAAAGAAATAAACAAATTAACTCTTTAAAAAAAGGAACAGTCGGACTCATGTTTTAGAGTAGCTTTTAGAGGTTTAGAGGTACGTGTTCACTTAGAAACATCCTTTCAAAGCCTAAAGACAAGTGGCCAAAAAAGTGGGGTTTTGCCAGCTGAGAAATTAAAATGTTAAAGAACATTGGCTAAATTGAACTAGTTTTATGAATTTAAGGGCCATTTAAATTAAACAAAACCCAATTTTAATTTAAAAGACCTCTTTTTGCTATTTAGTGTGACTATGATTTTTGACATTAAAAATACATTTTATTATTGAGATTTTCCACTCGAAATTACCAGTACAATATTTTTATAAAATTTATTTTTTATAATTTAGAGATCGTGAGATGCAGTATGGTGCGATGTAGGTTTAGAAAAACATTTTCTTTAGCGTGCCAACATTTCAATCTTGTATCTAGATCATCTTCAGTGCCTGGGATTTATAAACGTACTTCTAAATACTATGCATTGTTATAAAACGTCAAGTTGTACTTACTCATCTCCGATTTGTAACTGTGCTTTTCAACCTTTTTTTTTGGGGGGGGGGAGGTTTAAAAAGTAAAATGTTCATTCCACCGGAAAATGTGGTTTTGAACCCCACAGGATTAAGATAATTGGTTTCTTATCTGTACTCTCTACCTGTTCTCAAGAGTTTCTCTGTAATATCAAAAACCTTGAAATACCTAAATATTTGTATTTTCAATTCAAACAAATTCTTTAATTCCAATTGATTCTATGCATACTCGGACTAAAATTATTCTGAGAATTGGATTTTGATTGTCTGGCACTCGTTTGAAGATAAGTTTATTTTTAGATGTACATTTGGCTGGCTGAAATAATATCATTTTTTTATTTTTTTATTCTATCAAGTGAACTGATTTTTGTGTAAAGGTTAATATTACATTGATATTTCTTTTAATATTTTTCTTAATCATTACATCATATTCGTTTTTAAGAATATTTATCATGTTAGATTACATTGTTTTAGACGGTTTCTTGACATACCTTATGATTTCTTTAAAGAAATAAGTAAGTATATATGTAATTTTATTATTTGTAGGCTGGTTGGTTTTTATATGCATTTTTACACTTAGTAATAGGTTAAACAACTCAGGCAGCAATTCAATATGTATTTGTATTATAAATATAGATGTTATTTTCTTTATGTTTTATTATGTCCAAAAGTTGAACTTTTGCTCAAATGTTTTTTTGGGGTTCCGTTCGCAGATGGTATTGACAGCGTGACTAAGGGAGAGTGACTGGCGAGCAGCCAATATGGTCGGCGACCGTCCACCCTAAACCCACGTTGTCACCTTCCCTATTAATAACAAGCTTAGAGGGTCGCATGATGGTTACACATTTGCGACAATCTACAAATAAATAAATTTATCAGGACCGAGATAATTCTATATTCAAAATGGTTTTCATGAAAATGAAATGATTGTTATAAAAAATAAACACCGAGGGGTCTTCACAAATGAAAAGAAATAATAAAGATGACAACGGTATTTTGCTAATTGATCTTATTCTTTAATAATTTTCTTGACTTTATTAAACAGATATTTTTTAGCTAATATTGAAAAAGTTTAGATTATTTTCTTTGTAAAAAAAATAAAAATAAAATAATAATGATGTCTGGAGTGCAGGGTGGTATGTATGGTAATAATGTTTTAAAATTTGTTCAATGTTTTTATGCACCATGATAAATGTTTTTATTTCTTGTGTCTCCCTAACAAAGTCTTCCGTAGCTTACAACATTTGGAGCAAGAAGCATTATGGATGGAATTATTACAAGAACTTTTATAAACTGACAATGAAAACTGGGCACCCAGCTACTTAATAAGGACAAGAGAAGAATCCAGCAGTGAAAGTGAACAGTGACGTGGTTTTTTGATAAATAAAAGTAGAAAAAAATTGTGTTTACAGGTTAAAACATTTTGCAATTGTAATGGTAAGGAAAAACCATGGCAAAAACATTTCTGTGATCATTTATTTTTCCAGGGATACTCTAGGTCAAAATAATTTAACTTTTTTTTCTTCTTCTTTTAAATATTTTCCAGCGTTTGTGTAAAGTGTATCGTAGTGATGTTTGTATTAAAACTCATATTTTAATTTTTAAACAAGAGCTGAATCGCTGAGGCAGACGGAGACCAAGGCTGCCTTTATCTGACTTGATTTCGCGGAAACTTTGATCAATGGATTCTTTTAAAAAAATCAATATAAACTGATGGTATTCACGTACTAGTCTAAATACATTTTGTGATGTACTCTCAAATTTTGTTAGTGTTGGACTTTTCAAGATTGAGGATTATCGAAATGAACTGATTTGTGGGATTACGAATCATTCAGGATGTCGAGGACATGGAAATGGAACAAACCCGATTAATTATTTAGAAATTTTACTCTTTATCATCATACATTGTGTTTGCATTAACGATGTATCAAATTTATAAAAAACTTAAAATGTATTGAGCTCGATGTTTTAAATTTTTTGTTTGTTTTTGTTTTGTAGTTTATTTTTGTTGTTTAATTTGGGCATATCATTATTTTTTATTTTATTTTTGTAAACAAGTTTTTATATCTATATTTTTATATTGATATCTATCGACTAAAAATACATGTTAAAAGGTTATTTTCTTATTAAAACAAGGGTGGATTAAAACAAATAATTAATTTTAGAACAATTAATGTTTGCTCTACAAAACAGTCAAAGTCAATTTTTAATCTTTTACATGTTTTTATTTATTTATTGTATTGGTCAATGTTGTTTTAATTTCCTGCCTAGGTTAATTATTAATAGTAATTTAACACTTATTTTAAATTGTCAATAGCAAGTTTTATTTTTTTAACAATTAACAGAAAGGATTTTTTTTGTTATTTTTTGAGCCAGTAAAGTTTAAAAACAGAACGCATGATTTTTTTTTGTGTGTGTGCACAGTTTAGAAAATGTGTTGCTTTGTTTAGGCCAATATCCCCAATGGTTTTGGACCAACACTACATTGATTTGAAAACTGAAGTAATTAAAGCAGAGAGAAGGGTCCTAAAGGAGCTCGGTTTTTGTGTTCACGTCAAACATCCCCATAAGGTAATGTGAACAATTCTCTGTCGAATATGCCATTTTTCATTAATTAACATTTTTCCAGGTTATAGTAATGTACCTTCAAGTACTGGGTTTTGAGAAGCATAAAAACTTCATGCAACTTTCCTGGTATGCCGGTTAAGTTGTAAAAATAAGCTAAAATATTGACCGAATTGTTTTTCTAGGAATTACATGAATGACGCTTTAAGAAGTGATGTTTTTATGAGGTATGACCCGGAAACAATAGCCTGTGCTTGTGTTTATTTAAGTGCCAGGTATCTGGAAATCTGCCTTCCAAAAGTACCGCCATGGTTTGGAATATTTAAAGTAACCGAAGCCCAAATACTTGACATTTGCCATAGAATACTTCTTTTATACAAACGATCAAAAGTAAGTGTGTATCTTAATCTGCAACTTTATAATTTAATAATTTTTAAAATTTGTATTAAAGGTGAATGTGGAAGAGCTTGAAAAGAAAGTAGCAGATCTGAAAAGACAATATCAAGAGTCTAAACAAAAATTAAAAGGAATCACGTCAGGGAACAACTCGCCTAACAGTGTCAATTCTCCGAGGTATTTTTGTATTAAACAGTAAATTTACATAAATATAAACTTCAACCATTAATAATTTTTAATATTTTTAGTCGAAATAATCATAGCAGTGAGAAAGCCAGAAGTGAAAGTCGATCAAGATCAAATAGTAGAAGCCCATCGAAGCATAAACGATCAAAAGGACACAGGTAAACATGATAAATTCAAATTATTATTAATTTGAGATTTTGGGTCTATATACTACTCTCCATTTAATTTTTTAAAGTTAATATAAAATTAAAAATTGTAGATGAAGCATTAAAAGTTACCCATTGAACAAAGCCCTCTCAATTAGTTTATTTAAATTGACTCAATTATACAGTGCTCTCTATCTAGTCTGAACTTCGGTACTCAAAACATTCAAGTAATTCTAACTGGAAAAAATAAGAAAGTAAGATTTTCAACAGGTTCATTATGGCTCTGATTTTCTTTCGTGAGGTGCAGGGAAAATTTTGATTGAATAAAAAAAATTAAAAATTACAAAAGCGGTCTTCACAGTAACATTGCCAAAGCGATGCTAAAGCTCACTGACTCAGATTCGACAGCAAAAATACCCCCAACACCTTACAACAAGCTTTGAAACGGGGATTTTTCAAGAAGAGGTGTGTCATTCTGGAACGATGTCCTTACACGGGGAGGGTTTAGTGCGTCGCTTCAGAACAACAGCTGTAACAAATATGTTAAAGGAAACAAATGAAACATTATTAAAGGGAGGAGTGAATGAGAGACATTTTATGTGAGAAAAAAAGAAGAGTGAGTCAGATAAAAGAGAGAGTGAATAATTGAACTAGAGTAAGAAAGAGAATGTTGACTGAGGGAATGAGAGTAATAGATAGAGAGAAAGGGAGTGTGTGAAGAGAGACTGAATAAATGAATGAGCTTCAGAGAATGGTGAGTGAGTGAATGAATAAATGTAAAAGAGGGAGAATGGGGTAAGTGAGTGCGTGGAGAGAGTGAATAAATGAATGAACATGAGAGAGTGGTGAGTGAATGAATAAGTGTAAAAGAGAGAGAGAATGAGAGTAAGAGTGAGTGAGTGTGTGGAGAGAGAGCGCGAATGAATGAATGAGCTTGAGAGATTGGTGATTGAATGAGAGTAAGTGAGTGAGTGAATGAATAAGTGAAAAAGAGAGTAAGTGAGTGTGAGGAGAGAGTGAATAAATGAATGAACATGAGAGAGTGGTGAGTGAATGAATAAGTGTAAAAGAGAGAGAGTGAGTGAGTGTGTGGAGAGAGAGCGCGAATGAATGAATGAGATTGGTGATTGAATGAGCGAATGAATAAGAGTAAAAGGGAAAGAGAATGAAAGTGAGGGAGAGTGAGTGAGTGTGTGGACAGAGAGTGAATAAAGGAAGAGCTTGAGAGAGTGGTGAGTGAATGAATAAGTGTAAAAGAGTGAGAGAGTAAGAACAAGTGTGTGGAGAGAGAATGAATGAGCTTGAGAGTGGTGAATGAATAAGTGCAAAAGAGTGAGAAAGAAAGAATGAGAGTAAAGGAGTGTGAGTGAGTGTGTGGAGGGAGGGTGAATAAAATAAATGAATGAACATGAGAGATAGTGAGTGAATGAATAAGCGTAAAAGAAAGAGAGAGAATGAGAGTAAGGGAGAGTGAGCAAGTGTGGAGAGAGTGAATAAATGAATGAACATGAGAGAGTGGTGATAATTTTATAGGACAAAACTCAAAGCGACTATAAAAACAGAATGGTTACGTGCTTAGATTGGCATATTCCAAGAAATTAATGATAGATTTAAAGAAATGGAGGGAAAAGAAAGAAACCAATACACTAACAACACTGGTACTTAATAATATTTTTTATATGTTATAATCCAAGAATATAAAATACTACAAATAATAAACACCGTATTGTTGATGCTTTGTTGACACATTAAATCTTAGAAAACTGCCATTTTTTTATTTGAAACAGTGGAGGTAAAATCATTTTTCTGACATTATTTGTTGACATTCCTCCTCGCACGCAGTCAACTTCTCGATAGTGTTGTGTTAGACTACACTTTTTTTCTAGAACAAAATTGTGTAAAAAACGCATTTAATGATGTCAATGGCAAATTCAGGATTTTTGCTTATAGCTCTAAAAAGTGGAAAATTATCCAGCACAGGCGCTCGGCACAACTGATGTAGGGAGATTGATATGGTCGTTCCCATTCCTCCCAATAATTATCCAACTTCCAGATAAGTGTGAAACAGGCCATGGACTACGAATTTTTGAGAATTCCTTTTCTTCAATGAATCCCTCACTTCCCTCCACTATTAAAAAATGAAATGTTAGGTCAGTCTAAATTTTTTTCAGAGTTGAGTATAATATACCTACTGCTTAACAATGAGTGAATAAGAGGAAGAAGCAATGAAGAAAATGTGTGTAGTTTAGGGTTGCTCAATATAATTCTTTGAAGTAGTCAGTAATGACAAGTTTTGTAAAAATACCTTTTTTTTTCATTTTTTTGTTGATATTTCAACCTTTATTCGGGTCATCTTCAGTGCCTTGGTGTATTGCAAAACATGTTGATTAGAAAAAAAAAAAATACTATACAGTTGTAAATAATATAAAGTTTTAACCAAGGAGAAACAAACAACACCACAAGAATAGCAACTTTATGTCCTGAAGATACCCGAATAAAGGTCAAAACGTCAGAAAAAAAAGAAAAAAAGGGTTTTTCTAAAATAGTTCATCCCTGACCATTCCTCACTACTTCAACAAATTAATGAAGAAAATGTAATAAAGTGTATAATTAATAGCGTTTTGTTAATTTTTTTGTACATATGTATTTTTTAACTCTGAAAAATATTGAAAAATATCTGATTCTGAATACTCCCCTGCAGCAAATAGTTCGGATTACTGAGAGATCACTGTATATTTATTTATTTTTAAAAATCCTAAAATATTAGCGCAGCTATTATAATATTAAAGTTGTTATCTTGTGTTATGAAAGTAGAATTGGATCCATTTTGGAAAATTAAAAGCATTATATTTTTCATTATGTTGCTTTAAACTGTTTTAATAATTTTATTACATAATATTTTTAAAATTGTAGTAGGGGACGTTCAAGGTCTGCCGAGAGGAGGAGCAGCAAAAAACACAGGATAAGGAGGAGTTACACCCCGAGCCCTTCTCCTCCGAGACATTCCTCCAAGCATTCCAGGTGATTAAACTGAATTTTTGTTGGCATTTATTTTACCAAAATTGTGTTTTTATGAAATTGATTTCCAATATTTTCTTTCAGATTGATTCCTGATCCAATTCCCTTAACTTTTACATAAATATGTTAATTTTCTTTTTGTTTTTTCTCTTTCAGGGATAAATCGAGGTATCGCTCTCGATCAAGAAGTCCGGGTGCTCGCTCAGGTAGTTATGATAAATATTATACTTCTGAGAAAAAGTCAAGAACAAAACATAGGGATTCTTATGACGAAGTTCGAATTCGGAGTAGGCATTGATAAAGCTTAAAAATCCCTACTAACTTTTTAATTACCAACTCTTGACTATTTGATCAAACAGTACGAATAGCAAGGTGCATTTATATAGAGCGTCAGAGTTGGGGGTTGTTTTCAAAGATCCCCATATTTTTTTTTAATTTTACACATTTTTCTAAGAAAGAGGAAAAAACAAACATTGTAGTTAATAGAATTTTGTAAATAAATTTTTGTAAATATGTAATATTTTAAAGGACAAAAATATGTATTTTTAATTCTTGTAATTAAATACTATTTAATTTAGTACAGTCACTTTGATTTTTCCAGCCCATTTATACATTTCTCAGTGAAGGTTTTTCTGTTGTTTTTAATTGATTCTTGAACCTTTTAGACAAACCGTGCTACAATTGATCACTTATGGTTTCATATTGGAATTTTATTTAGGATTTTGATTTGATTACCAATAGAAAGCAAAAATTGGTAATTTGGGTTATTCTTATGCAAATTTAACACTGCCTTGTTGAGTATATAATCATTTGTAGTTTTTTTAAAATTTTTATTAACATAAAACCAAAACCCTAGCTCAAGTATCCTGCCGATAATTAATTTGTAACTCATCTTTTTAGCAAGTGTAAGATTTAATGCAATCAAGAAATTATAACAGTAATTGTTTTTATTCAATTTCAAATATGTTCTTGGATTTCTGATAATAAGTAGGTTAGGGATAGTTAGATTTAGTTTTTGGGCTGGTAAACTAAATTGGTCATTGCCAGCCCTCTATTTATCAGCTTTGCCTACTTTTCTTACCTTTCTCACATTTCATAGCAATTTCTTTTACAGTTTCTCCAGTCAAGTTATGTTTTATGATATAACAGTAAAAACTCTCTTTTCTTTAGCCTATTGCTAACCCCTCTGAACATCAGTTGTGAATAAAATAACACAAATATATAGGGACAAGATTAAAACATGGTAGTCTGGTTAGCATTCACATTATGCAAAAATACTCAATATTCCTTGGGGTATTTGGGGATAAGCCCCTTCATTCACGTTAATAAATTAACATTCTCACTACTCTAGATTACTCAATATTCCTCAGTGTAGTTGGGATAAGCCCCTACATTCACGTTAATAAATTAACATTCACACAATCCTCAGTACTACAGTAGAATCCCTCAAGGTAATTAGAGATAAGCCCTCAATTCACGCTAATAAATTAGCATTCTCACTACTCTAGATTACTCATTCCTCAGTGTAGTTGGGATAAGCCCCTTCATTCACGTTAATAAATTGACATTCTCACATTCATTCTCAATACTATAGATTACTCAATATTCCTCAGTGTAGTTGGGATAAGCCCCTCATTCACACTAATAAATTAACATTCTTACTACACAGAGTACTCTACATTCGTTGGGGTGATATTTGGCGATAAGCCCCTTCATTCACGCTAATAAATTAAGTCACATTATCTCAAGTACTCAAGATCCTTTGAGGTAATTGGTGGTAGGCCCCTCAATTCAAGCTAATAAATTACATTCACACATTCTCACTACCCTAGATAACTCGATATTCCTCGGTGTAATTGGGATAAGCCCCTCCATTCATGCTAATAATAAATTAACATTCATTCTCACTACCCAAGAGTTCTCGATATCCCTCGAGGAAATTGGGGATAAGCCTCTTAATTCACGCTAATAAATTACAGTCTCACATTCATTCTTACTACACCGGAGTACTCTATATTCCTTGGGGTGATATTTGGCGATAAGCCCCTTCATTCACGCTAATAAATTAACATTCACATTATCTCAAGTGCTCAATATCCTTTGAAGTGATTGGGGGTAGGCCCCTCAGTTCACACTAATAAATTACATTCACACATTCTCACTACCCTACATAACTCGATATTCCTCGGCGTCATTGGGATAAGCCCCTTAATTCACGCTAATAAATTACACTCTAACGTTCATTCTTACTACACCAGAGTATCTATATTCCTTGGAGGGGATATTTGGCAATAAGCCCCTTCATTCGCGCTAATAAATTAACTTTACAATTAATTAAGGTTTTTAGTTGAGATGAAAAAAAGTTAATGGCACGAGAGGGATTCGAACCCACGATCTTCGGCTAGATACGCCGCTGCTCTACCACTTGAGCTATCGTGACCTCGATCCACTCGGACATTTCATCTCAACTAAAAACCTTAATTAACTGTAAAGTATTAATTGGTCAAGCGGACCACGAAATTAGTGAATTTAATGAATTAAAATTAAGTACACTTCACTAAAGCTCTCCGTCGCCATTTCAATTGTCGTCGAGAATCCAAATCGATTACACGACATTTGAAAAATGGCAAAAGGAGGGAAAACTCATAAGGTGGGGTTGGGATGGGGAGTTGATGTCCGAGTGGATCGAGGTCACGATAGCTCAAGTCCAATTTAATAAATTAACATTCACATTATCTCAAGTACTCAATATCCTTTGAGGTAATTGGGGTTTTCAATTCACGCTAATCAGTTACATTCACACATTCATTCTCCCATAATAAAGAATTAAATAAAATTATGCTTTTCAATTGGTCTGAAATATTAAATTTAGATCTTTTTGTACTTCTGAAATTTGTTGTCTTAGCACAGGTAAAATTACAGTTACTTAAAAAATAAATAAACCTGCTCTTCCTTATACTTAACATTTGTAACATATTGTGTGTATATATTGTATTCTTACATTCTTATTTTCAAATTGTTCTTTCTTTTATTGCTGGTTTGTTAGATTTTTATTTTGTTTTATCTATACATATTAAACAGTTGTGACTGAGAGAAATGCACAGACCAAACCGCTGGATCTAAAGGGCTTAAATTCGATTCTTAATGGAGACATTATATTAGAGAGCTATACTAGCACTGCATCGCATTAGAAAGTTTCATTAAAACAGAGTCCCGCGTGGACGAAGTCACGGGTAAAAGCTAATTTGTTCATAAAATATAAATTTCCTTGTAGTTAGGTTGTTTACAGTCATCTTTATCTACCTACCCTTGATGTCTGCCTGTCAGATGACTTCAGTAGGATAGGCAGATCAAGGATGACATGAAACGACCAAAAACTACAAGTCCATCACCACGCAGATATCAACAGGCAATCAAAGATTTTCTAAATTAATTCAATACTAAGACAAAGCACTCAAATAAATTATAATTAAACTGATGTTAAATTTTTTAATTAAACACTACAAATTAAAATGTCTATCTAATCGTCTATTCCTTCCTGGACCTGATGTAGCACAATTTTTGTACAAATATTAAAAAATAAGTCTATAAGAAAATATTTATTTATCTGATCATCATGGTCTGTTTTCGCTGGTCTTTGCATTCAAAACCCATCAAAAATAGGCCGATTATGATCAGAGATTGTCAAAAATAATAATAAAAAATAAAATAAATCCTCGGAAAATTTTGATGAGTGATGCTTGATAGTACGAACAAAACTATAGCAAGCAGAATATAGAAATTTATTTTAGTTATTAAACATTGATACGTTTTTGCGGTAGACATCTTCATATACAATTTCCTTGTAAGGAACCATGATGGCAAAGTGGTTAAGGATTCTGACTCGTATTTGCAACGCTTGCAGTTCTGGGTTTGACTCTCGGCATTTAATTGAAGAGATGTAAAACGTATATATTCTAGAATGTGATTGAACTTGTGGTAGTTCTGATGTTGATTCTTCTAAACGATTTTACTTTTTTTTTTCACCTTATAATCATGAGAGGGATACGCTCAGCCATACAGATGTCAGCAAGGGGTTGACAACATTTCTAAGAAAGTCAAAATAATTTGATGACATCCGGGAAAACTTGGTGTTGGAAATGTTCACCAATACTAGGTTCTGATGGTTAAACAACGCGTGGGAAAATAATCCAAGAGGGTGGAAAGGATTCTGATGCAACGTTTTGAGTTCTCAACCAAAATATTTCTTTTTAAATAAAAGCGTTAAAAAAAACTTTCTTACTATAATTAAGTTCTGAGTTAACTGGAAAATAATAAAACATATTTAGGTAAAAAGTTTTATTTTTGCAAGGGGTGACCAGGTTGGAGGGGTCACGAATTTGGAGCAAACATTTTTTTGGTGATTTTACACTCCAAAATTTCGGACACGTATCCACGACTTCTTGTTAATAGGCCCAGGTTTCAAAAAAAAATTTAATTTTCTGTTTCCCCCCCACACCTTTTTCTTGCTCAAATTAACTGTGTGAATGTACCATTTTATAGCATTTTTTTATGTAGTTACAATAAAAACACATACTACAAGCTATCAAAGTTTATCATTTAACTAAAAAATTTCAATTTTTTGTCCAGTTTACTTAATAATTTTTTTTCTCATGAGACATATGAAATTTTGTTTTTGCACCTCTAGAAACCCCTAAATATAAATTTTCGTTTGCATTTAAATTTATTGATTTTTTGTCTTCTAAAATTTTTCCAACTTTGTAGAAGTCATTGGAACATCTGGTTGAAATGGCTAAAAGTATATTAACATCAAACTGACCATTCAAAAGAAGAACATAACTTTTTAATAATGAATGTACCATAAAAATGAATAAAATATTTTTATAAAAAAATACACAAAATAGCCAAATGATTATCAAAAATTAATCTCATTTTGTTAAATGAAAACAATAGTCCAATTTTAATATTTGATAGTTATAAAATGGACTTGACCATTTCTTTAAAATGTATTATCAGCCATGAAAAACCACTAGCTTTTGAGAACTCAAAAACAAAATTAGAGCTTGTACTAAGAATGTCAGTCTCAGAAGGTCATTGAAATTATCCGTCAAAAAACTAATTTACACCAATTTCCAGGAAAGTCGGTATCTAAGATTTTTATAATGCTAGAATCACAAACCTGACCTTGAGGTCAAGTTTTGACCATTTTCTGACCTGCTTTGCTTTTCAATTGTACCAAATTAGACTAATCTGCATTGAAGATTTTTGTTTCTAAGTTAACCAATAAAAACAATCAATTAATTAAGGTTTTTAAGTTGAGATAAAAAGTCAGTGTCACGAGCGGGATTCAAACCCACGACCTTCGGTTTGATACGCCGCTACTCTACCACTTGAGCTATCGTGACTTCGATCCCCTCGGGCACTAACTTCCTATCTCAACCCCACCTTTTGAGGTCGTGGGTTCGAATCCCACTCGTGACACAGACTTTTTTATTTCAACTTAAAAACCGTAATTAATTGAATGTTATTAATTGGTCAAGCGGACCATGAAAAATAGTGAATAAAAACAATGTTGTTTTAATCTCTAAATAATGATTGCTCATATAATGTTGACTAAAATTAGATTTAAAAAAGCTTCATTAACCCAATTAAGTCGATTTATTCTACAATGAAGTCTATAATGAACACGTTTTTATTGGAAAAGTTGTATTTACGGAATTACTTATTCTCACTTCAAAAAAAATCCTTAGGTTTGTTAGCAAGCAATGGCCAGAAGTTATTTTGACATTGATTAGTGTGGTTGTGATATTACATATATCCAACAGTGAAAAAATACCCATGCAGAATTCTTGCCAGAGAAGAAAATTAGAGGAAAACCATACATTTTCGTTGAGTTTTTCATTTACCTATCTTCAAAATAATCTATTCTTAAGATCTTTACTATAGTTTTTGATTTATTTCTATTATTACTTTCTTTAATTTTACATTATTCAATTTAATATTTTTAATTTTAATTATAACATTAGCCAATGGGGCTAAAGGAATAAAATAACATTTTACATTTTTACCTTTGCTTTTTACCCTTTATTAATTCATTATTCTAAATTTATTAAATGGGCGTTGATCAGTAAAACTCTCGTCATTCTCAACTAAATTAAAATTTATTAATTTTGAAACAGCAGGGACAAAATATAATTCTGGTTTAATTTATTTATTTATATTGTATAAATTATATTGTATAAATTATATTGTATAAAGTAAAAATTATAAGTATAAAGTAAGTTTATTTAAATGAGCATAAATCATTATTTAGAGATATAAAAAATATTTTTGGTTTATTAATTACATTGCGGATCAACATAAAAACAAAAATGTTCTATGACACATAATATTCTAAATTGGTACAATTTAAAAAGATAAGTCAACAAAATACTGTTTTTTTTTTCGTTTTTTTCATCATTCTTTAAGCAGAGTAAGTCAGAAAATGGTCAAAACTTGACTGCATTGTAAGATTTGTGGTTCTAGCATCATAAAACCCTTAGATTCTTTTGAATTTCACGGAGTGGATGAAAATTAATTTTTTGTCTGATAATTTCAACAAACTGTCTGCCTAAATCAAAGTCGAGAGATTCCAAGTGCAATCTCTAACATCATTTTTCTCCAAAGCTAGTGGACCGATTTTTTTTGGTTTATATGTTTTAAAGAAATTGTACAAACGTATTAAACATTAAAATTGGACTATTATTTCCATAAAAAAAAGTGGTTAATTTCTGACAAATAATTTTGCTATTTTCTTATAAAAATATTTTACATTTTTTGTGGTACATAACGTCATTAAAAAGCTGCATTCTTCTTTCAAATGGTCTGTTTAACTTTAAAAATCTTTTAGTCGTTTTTGAATTATAGTCGTTTCATTTTGATATTCGGATAACTACTTCTCAAAAATCAGAAAAATTTTAGTGGTCAAAAAATCGATAAATTTAAATTAAAAGAAAAATTTATATTTAGGGGTTTTTAGAGGTGCTAAAATGAAATTTCCTATTAGTTTCATTAAAAAATGACTTAGTTTTGAAAAATACTTGTTTTTAGAAATTTTTTGGTTATTGATAAACTTTTATGGCTTTTACTATATTTTTATTGCAGTCTAAGAAAAAAAATGCTGTAAAATGATATACCGACCACTCTTTCACACTCTAGAACAAGGTATGGTCTTGAAGAAGAAAGAAAGCAAATTTATTCGCTAATGCCAAGATTTCAACCTATTTTAAGGTCATCATCAGGGCAAAACAACTTTAAATCTGTCTACGTTGAATACTGTTACAGTCTATGGCAATGTTGGGTCTCAATCGGTCTTCAAGGAAAATTGAGACCACCTGAAGAAAAAAAATAATAAAAAAACAATTAAATATGTAAATCTGTAGACACATTTAAGGTTGTTTTGCCCCGATGATGACCTTAAAATAGGTCGAAAGCTTGACATAACGAATAAATTTGCTTTCTTCTTTTTCAAGACCGTACCTTTGATCCAAAGAGATTGTAAGTAAAACGATATATTCACATTGTTGATTTGAGCAGGGAGAAAGGCGAAATAAAAATATTAAAAAATCAAAATTTTAATTTTTTTGCAAAACCAGGGCCTATTTACAGAAATGGTGAATATGTGTCCGATATTTTGAAGTAGAATCGCCAAAAAAAATTTTGGTCCAAACCCGTGACGCACGAACCGGACATCCTCTTCTTAGATTTAAATCGAATTTATAAGTATTGGTTTAAAAACAAACAGATATAGAAAAATGGAATGATTCATAAAATTAAACAATAATCAGACAATTTTACAAAATGTTTGTGTATAATTTGTTTTTGTTTTTCGACAATATCTGATGTGTATATGGCAAGTTGGTTTTAAAAGACAAATGATAATATAATTGGGTAAAAAAATTTTTTTTTATACTTTTTTAAAAGTATTGAAGGATATCCGATGTTAAACATTTTATTTATTATACAATCTGGTCTCATAATTAGTAAACTTATTAACATTTCAGGTTTCTCCCAATCCAACTTTATCCCGCCCATTATAAAAGCAGTTGCAATTTAAGTTGCAATGGATGAGTTTTACTCGAGGTAAGTTTATCTGTGATATAATTAACAATTGATCGATAATTGATTTGTAACGGGTTTTTGTAAATTTTTTTTATAATGGAATTGATAATATCGTGTATGGATTGTTTTCTGTCTTCATATTTTTTTTCCTTTAAATAAAACACTTTTGAAACATGACAAAAAAAAACCTATGGCATACCTACACTCTTCGGGGCAGTATTGCAATATTTGAAGTTAAATAGTTTATTTAATTTTTTTATGTTTAAAAAGGAATTACAGACTATTACCGTGTCACTTTTCAAGATTAAACGAATACAAACTTTAAAGGTAAGTTAATTACAAATATAAGTCTCTATTTCTTTTATGAAGCAAGCAGTCTGTAATTCAACCAATAAACGATTATTAAATAATAATATATAGTTCAACCAATCTCAGTATTATTCTGAAATCTTGTACATTTTCAGATAAATTTATAGTACTATTTCTTTTTATAGATTTTAAGGTTTCAGTAATTGTGTAGTATCAAGTGCAATGTTTAGTTCAATTTTATTTGTATATCTAATCCTTATCAGAAATCAAATAACCATTATCTTCTATCTATACATAAAACAATCAAATTTAAATTCTGCTTGTTTTAATTTTTAATATGGTTTTACTATAAGTAAAAGAATTTGTTATGAAAAATCTATACATTGTAAGTAAATTTAATCGATTTTGAAAACGGTCAAAAGTTAGGTGATGTATTTGTCTACATAAACATTTACTAAATCCCTTGTAATCTTCCCTACATGAACACACTCCTTGCAGGGGAAAAAATGTGTCCTTTGTCACAACCTGGAATGACAGGTTTGATGCCCGAGGGGCTTGGCCAAAGGCGGGAGCGACTCCTCTCCTAGTTGAACCCCGTATCGAGGAGTGATGGGCGAAGCGCCTAGGTGCAAGTGTTCTCGAGACACTGGTTGGTGGAAAAGAATTTTCTTTATTTAAACGACTGTTCTTATACACTAGTCCCAGCTTCTATTTATAGAAATCTATCTACTATTGATAAAGCATCGATTGTGAATGGATGGTAGATGATCCATTATGTTCAAACCATCTACCAAAACTAGTAAAGTTATAATAAAACTGAAAAATGTACAGAAAATAAGAATAGGGAGTGAAACATAAATAAGTCGTATTGAGAAAAATTCTGAAATTTAATGGATACCCACAAAGAATTTGAATGCGCATACAGAATTATTAACCAAATTAATTTGTCAGCTGAAAACGCTGTACCAATTAATTTGTTTAAAGCAAAATAAATTGTAGCAATAATAAATAATATCAATAACTTAAAGCTAAAGAAAAATAAAACTTTAATTTTCTGGAATGAAAACAGCCTCCAAAATCACATCGCAAAAACAATCAATATTTATTAAACCTAACTTTTGACAACTGTAAAATACAAGAAAGCATGCGCAGAATCTAAAAAAGCTATAAGCAAAATGAAATTGATGGGGAAAGCTTTGCAAGATATGCAACCCTGTATTCAAAACCCAATAACAAATGACAGGATCCAGCATAAGATCTCTTTATAAAAACTCATCGTCATCAACTAAAAAACGTCAACAGCCCTAGAAATCCCTACGCTCCGTAACACCAGATTAGTATAGCAAAAATATACGGAAGAAAATAACATCCTGCTGATTAACGTATTTCAGTATAGCAGAACTTAAGATGGCGTTTAAAAGTAGCAACAGTTCTGCACTTGGTCTCGATAAAATCCACATATTTTAGTCATCGTAGTTGACTATATTAATTATTTCAATTAAGTATTCTTTTTATCTGTCTTGATTGAGATAACAGAATTAGTGTCATGGGCGTAATTTGAACCTTTGGTTCAATACACCTTTAACCACTTGAGGTATCATGACTTCGTTCCACATGGACAGCAACAAATCTTAGAGTAGTGGCATAATGAGCCGAAAGTCGTTCGAAACCTGCTCGTGACACTAACTTTTTCATCTAAACCAAGACCTTAGATAAGAATAATTAATTGAAATATTTAAAGAATTAGTAACTTAGCTAACAGCTCCCCGTGGCCACTTCATAAGTCGGCGAGTTCAAATCCTGATTACACGACATTTGAAAATTTGGCAAAAAGAAGGAAAATTCGAGGTTGAGAAGAGGAGTTGGTGTCTATGTAATTAATTGAATTAATATTAATTTTAGAATTATTATGATTCATAATATTAGAAAATTCACTGATTTCGTGGTCCGCTTGACCAATTAATACATTACAATTAATTAAGGTTTTTAGTTTAGATGAAAAAAAAGTTAATGGCACGAGCGGGATTCGAACCCACGATCTTCGGCTAGATACGCCGCTGCTCTACCACTTGAGCTATCGTGACCTCGATCCACTCTGACATCAACTTCCTATCAATTAAGAAATTAGTGAATTTAATGATTAAAATGAAGTACACTTCACTAAAGCTCTCCGTGGCCATTTCATTTGTCGTCGAGAATCCAATCCGATTACACGACATTTGAAAAATGGCAAAAAGGAGGGGAAACTCATAAAGTGGGGTTGAGATAGGAAGTTGATGTCCGAGTGGATCGAGGTCACGATAGTTCGAATCCCACTCGTGACACTAGCTTTTTTATTTCAACTAAAAACCTTAATTGTAATATATTAGAAAATTTGTACTCTTTAATCTAAAGCCTTGGTTGAGTTGAAAAAGCAAGTGTCAACAGGATTCGAACCCACGACTTTCGGTTCAATCTAGCCTCTGCTCTAACCCTCGACCTGTTATGACTTCAATCCATCCAGACACCAAATCTTCATCTCAACCTACAACCTTTCCAATTTTTACCTCTTTTTTTGCCATATTTTCAATTATGACTGATAAACACACATGTATTAGTAAAATTACACCCCAAAAACAATTTCACTTCCTAAATATATTTAACAAAATATGGGGATGTTTCCCCCCCTCCAATAGAAGGAATGCTTGGTCCTCCTCAGAGGAAACATTAACCTCATATAATAAAAAAAAAAAATTTTTTTTTGAGAGAATGATTAAAAATCGTACGGAATGGTGAGTAGAGGTTAAACATAAAATTCCATCTTGTTAGTCATTCCACAAAGGTAAACCCACTATACAGAACATCGTTAAGATCGTAACAGATATTTAACTAAGTCTAACTGCAAATAAATCTTGTTTAGCTGCTTTTTTAGACTTAGTTGGTACCTACAATAGTGTGACTCTCATTCTACTATTCTACCTATAAAAATTATGGCAATAGGCCATCATTCAAAGTTAGTTAGGATATCCCAAGTTAACAAAAAAATATAATATTGAACAGGAAATTTTTCTTGAAAGTAGGGGAAGAAACAGTCAGTCCATATTGTGTGCAAAAAGGACTACTTCAAGGCGGGAAGCTAAGCCCTATTTTTTTTTAATTTTTGTTCTTGATAATAACTTACCCCAGAAGTCAATATTTTATTTTATGTCTGTATACACAATTCATAAAGAAGTCAACATAGGGCAAGAGAAAGCAAGAAAACACGTCCTTGATCGAAGTCTGGCTGAGTGAAAACTGAATAAGCCTGTCTTGAAAAATCCCTCAACATTTTCGAGAAAAATAATGCTTCCATAAAAAGGAATAAAAAAATAAAATTGGGCGAAGACGTTAAGTTGAAAAAACACATAAAACGTTTAGGTACGAAGTCAGGAAAATATTTTAAAATCCTAAAATCTAACTACAGATGGGTCAATGCAAAAGTGACATTATTATTCTACAGAGCAACAATAAGAGCTATTTTATACGTGGATGGAGACTAACTAAGCGAGAGAATTAGGGTGACAAAGAAAAAGAAAAGCCAAAGGAGGAAAATAATACCAGTTTCAAAAGTCTCACACCATCGATTACTAGTCCTGAATTTTAATTATTATAATTTGGAATGCAGAAGTATTTATGCCTGGTCGGCCTCTATGCTCTATTTATGCCTCGCTGGGTTTGTCTGTCAGGCAAGATTGGAATTTCGCCATCTTCAGTGTTTATATGTTATAGGAATGTTCATACCCCTTGGTACCTATGGAATAAAGATTAATTGAGACTTGATCTTTTTTCTCCTCTCTTTCTCCTTCCCTCTCTCACACTTATAAATCCTAGAAAAACACAAAGCTGCAGCAGCGATTTCCTCGACCATGAAATCCAACACGGCACAGGAAAAATAAGCGAGCATAGGCCATCTTGGGCCAAGGGTTGGACCATCTATTAGCACAGTGTGTGGTGCCAAGCCCACATCCAATGTGCCGTGGTGCCTACTTTGGTGACCAATGCATTGGTGGTACCGACTGGACCTCAAGTCAGGTGAGTGGGGCTTTCGAGGAGGTGCTTGGCTACCAAAATATATTCAAAAACCTTAGTTTGATGGGTGGGTGAATTTGTTTTTGGTTTTGTTTATATTATTATTTTTTAATCTTAAAGCTTTATTTTATTTTATATATTACCAACTCCACAGTTCATATCTTCTCTATTGATAGGTTGAAAAATTCCAAATTCTCCGTGGTTGAAAACCTTTATTCAATTTAGTAAATTACATGGACGTTCGGGCTCCTGGACCATCATCAGAAACTAAACATGGAGAAATCTCATGGTATAATTACCAATTTTTTTAAATAAAAGTATTTATAGCTTTAGTTTTAATAATTTGTTGTTGGGTAAGGGATATTTGAAGAATAATTATTGTTATCTATGTTGTATTTTTTTTATATAAGTTTAATTTGTTTGTTTTAAGTTCAAACTGAGGTTGAAGTTCCAAAGGTTAATAAAATTTACTTTACAAAAATTCCCTTTTATTTTATTAAATTTTTTTCTAAAAACCTTAATATCCCTGGAAAAGAGCGTATGCAAGGAAGTCATTTTTCCAAATAGGTTTTTTTTGCTTTGTGTCACATCTAGCCACGGGGATACTCAATACTAACAAGGTGTAGGTTGTACTTTTTCAAACTGAAGAACAATCAGACTAGATTAAGTGATTTTTTATTTTAAAAAAGAGAGTAAATTTTGACGTAACAGTTTTATTGCAACCGGTTTATACAGAAAATCATTTTAATGATGGTACAGGGGGTAGTGGTGGACGGCGTGTCCGACTCTCTTGACTTCGGCATTGAAACCGTTGTGTTTGTCAGCGGTGTAATGGACTTCCCTGACAGTACCGTCGGGGTCTTTCAGCATGTAGAATCCCTTGACTTTGTCTCCTTCCCTGGTTTCGTGTTGGCTCTTGTAATCGCCCGTGTGCTTGTCCTCAACTTTGTACTCGTAGCTGTAATGAGGAGGAGCCTGGAAAAAACACAAAAATCACTGTAATTTCAAAACATTTTGAGTTTGTCCTCAGCGTACATAATAGTCGACGTGCTCGTGACGTTCTTCTCCACCGTAGAAAGCAGAAGCGACAGCCATGCAGGCAGCAAGAACAACGAATAATTTCATTTTTCCTTCAAGCTTGGATTGTCAGAACCAAATCGAGACTGATCTTGATGTGATTGAATTAGGCTTATATAGGCCTTTCCTTTCTCTCCTGCATAAATTTATTATTGCACCACCTAGTTTACGCCTCTTTGAGTCAGTTATCATATTTACTTCATCTTAGGCTGATTTACTAACTGTAAATTAATCAGGAAAAATTGAAACTTTCGAAATTACTTTAGAACTTGTTAGAGTTTTAAAGTGTTGTTAGTTCCAGTCATGATTTTTCATGATGATCTGTCCTAAAAGCAGCAGACAAGTGATTTTTACAACTCTCTCTGGAATCTAAGAAAATCAGCCTTTGCAAACTTTTTTCACAATCAAGTAACATGACATGATAGAGCAGTTGGTTGGTAGTTGTAAAGATTATCCACAATTCCCCAAGCCTAATTTTATTTTTTTGCTTGCCCCTTTGGCACCATATGACATTAAACAGTTGTTAAATTTTGTGTGAAAAGTTGATGATGCTTATGAAGAAGCATGCTTTAAGTCAGGTTGCAAGATTAAAAGCATTTTTTTATGTTTATGCGTGAGAAAAATATACTGCGATAAAGCATCGAAGCAAACAAGACAAGGAACCCAAGATATGCTCCCAACTAGTCATGGAGTGAAAATTGATTGGAATGCCTTCAGAGAAAAATCAGTTGAGTCTATCTCCCAAAAATGGTGGCGACCACCAACTTGAGCTTAGAAAATAAAATATTTAATTAAACCTATATCAAATTAAACAGCACTCCAACTTTCATAAAAAAAAAAAACCTATTTAGCAATACAAAGTCAGGCCATCGGAATTTGGAGATTTACTACTTGGAAGCAATATCTGAGCAAAGTTCAGCCACGCAACAGCTCGATGTGGAGGATTACCAAATGTTTTAAAAACCAGGGATGCCCAGAGGTATCCTGTGCTGAACCTTATATCTAAAGTCAGAAAATATATAAGCTCAGCCAAGAAAACAGAGCTTTTGCCCAAGCTTTGAAAACTGTACGAACAACTCAGGTCTAGGAATGCTTAGAAGCATTAGTAAGCCACAAAGTGAAACACTTACAAAGAACTAATTTCAAATGAAATAAAAACCACAATAAAAATGTTAATGAGAAAACTCCCGGTGATAAAAATATTAATATGCTCGAAACTTCATCCAACAAAGCACTAGTGTTTTTGATCTGAATTCAATGGCCTCCTATGCCTAGAATACTTTGCAAAAATTTTCCAAAGGTAGAAACGCTGCATGAGCCCGGAAAATACAGATTCCCAGAACTATAGGCCTATAAGTAAAGTCTGAAAAAGTAATCAACATCGCCTGAGAAAATTTATGATTTGGAATGCCACCTTGATGCCGGGACAGTTTGGTGATCCAAACTATCCGATCCTTTAGGAATTAACATTAATACTGATAAAATCCCATTTTAACCTTAAATTAAAGCACATATTTTGAAAATACAAGATAGAAAATAAACATTTCGTTGACATGTATGTACTTTAGTAGAATAAATTAGTTGAAAAAATATTACATTCTCCACTATATGCTTACTGCCCCAATAAGAAGATACAATTTCCTCGAATTCAAATAAAGCCCATCACAGACCCAGCTTTGCAGGTTAGAATGTGACTTGCAATTTCAATAAAAAAAAACCACACTAGGGTAATATTACTAGACAACAATAAAGCTCTTGATGTATGGCATAATGGAATATCTAAGATGATTGACTGCAAGTTCTCAAATTAACTAACTAAAATGATAGTATCCTACTTAAAAAATAGGAATTTGGATATGGCAACTCGTCAACCTCTCGATCTCAGGGGTATTTCAAGGAAATGTACTAGGCTCTCCAGAATATTCTTGTTATATTTAAACAATGTCCCTGTGTCAAGTGTTGTAGCATATTGGCTGATGATGCAGCGCTCATGGTATTCCTGGTGGTAAGAAACGGATTAAACAAAATTAAGAAAATAGATAAGCTTTTCGGCAAATGGAAAATAAGGATCAACCCAATACGGTGGATTTTTTTTTTTTCATGAAACAAATTGGGCAAAAATTTCAGGGTAGATGTGATATCCTGGTCAACATCAGTCAAGTATGTTGATATATGGTTGGATAATAATCTAAACTTTACAACTTACATGGACTTACTTTATCATAAACAAAGGAAAAAAGTGTATAAATTTCATTCCTGATGTTCTTTCCTAAAAGAAATTCTTTTCTCAATGAAATAAACATTTTGTCAAACTCGTATAGGACTTAGTTCTTTTCATAATTAAAATCTAGCATGTAATATGATAAAGACAGCTAATAGTATTTTTACTGTACTCTTCAGCTTGTAAAATAATTTAATATAATGAATGCAAAGTTGAATGAATATGAAGTAACTGAGTCAAAGAGGCGTAAACTATGCTGTTATGCAGTAAACTAAGGCAGGAGGGAAGGGAAAGGCCTATATAAGCCTAATTTTATCAAATCGAATTCAGTCTTGATTTGGTTCTGAAAATCCGAGATTGAAGAAAAAATGAAATTATTCGTTGTTCTTGCTGCCTGCATGGCTGTCGCTTCTGCTCTCTACGATGGAGAAGAACGTCACGAACACGTCGACTACTATGTACGCAGAGGACAACCTCAAAATTTTTTGAAATTACAATGATTTTTGTGTTTTTTCCAGGCTCCACCTCATTACAGCTATGAGTACAAAGTTGAGGACAAGCACACAGGCGATTACAAGAGCCAACATGAAACCAGGGAAGGAGACAAAGTCAAGGGATTCTACATGCTGAAAGAACCCGACGGTACTGTCAGGGAAGTCCATTACACCGCTGACAAACACAACGGTTTCAATGCCGAAGTCAAGAGGGTCGGACACGCCGTCCACCACTACCCCCTGTACCATCATTAAAAAGATTTTCTGTATAAACTGGTTGCAATAAAACTGTGATATGTCAAAATTTTCTCTCTTTTTTTAATCAAAAATCACTTAATCTAGTTCCATTGTCCTTCAGTTTGAAAAAGTACATTGCACCTTGTATTGAGTATCCCCATGGCTAGTTGTGATGACATAAAGCAAAAAAACCTTGTCTTTCCACTTAAAAATATGGAGAGGCCCAACTATTTGGAAAAATGCTAATGGAAGCCAATATGCTACGTCAGTTGACCTAGGGACATCGTTTAAATATAACAAGACTATTCTGAAAAGCCTAGTACAGATCCCTGAAATACCCTGAGATCAAGTGGTTGACGAGTTGCCATTTCCAAATTCTTATTTTTTATATAGAATACTATCATTTTAATAAGATAGTTGGAGAACCTGCAGTCAATCATCTTCCATATTATTCCATTACGCCATACATCAAGAGCTTTATTGTTGTCTAGTAATATTATCCCAGTATGGTTTTTTTTATGGAAATTGCAAGTCACATTCTAATCTGCAAAGCTGGGCCTGTGTTGGTCTTTATTTGAATTCGGGGAAATTATATCTTCCTGTCGGGGCAGTAAGCATATGGTGGAGAATGTAATATTTATTCTACTAAAGTACGTACATGCCAGCGAAATGTTTATTTTCTATCTTGTATTTTCAAAATGTGCTTTAATTTAAGGGTAAAATGGGATTTTATCAGTATTTCTGTTAATTCCTAAAGGAGTAGATACAGTTTAGACCATCAAACTGTTCCAGCATCAAGGTGGCATTTCAATCCATAAATTTTCTCATGCAGATGTCGATTACTTTTTCAGACTTTACTTACAGCACTCAGAAAACTTATAGGCCTATAGTTCTGGGGATTCCAGGCTCACACAGCATTACTACCTTTGAAAAATTTTTGCCATTGAATTCAGATCAAAAACACTAAGTGCTTTCTTGGATGAAGTTTTGAGCATTCTGTTATTAATATTTTTGGCACCAGGAGTTTTCTCATTAACAGTTTTATTATGGTTTTTATTTCATTTGAAATTAGTTCTTTGAGCTGTCTCACAGAAGTGTTTCACTTTGTGGCTTACTAATGCTTCTAAGCATTCCTAGACCTGAGTTGTTCGTACAGTTTTCAAGGCTTGGGCAAAAGCTCTGTTTTCTTGGCTGAGCTTATATATTTTCTGACTTTAGATAGTAAGGTTCAGCACAGGATACCTCTGGGCATCCCGGGTTTTTAAAACATTTGGTAATCCTCCACATCGAGCTGTTGCGTGGCTGAACTTTGCTCAGATATTGCTTCCAAGTAGTATTTCTCCAAATTCCAATGGCCTTTTTATTGTTATAAGTTTTTTTTTATGAAAGTTGGAGTGCCGTTTTTGATATAGGTTTAATTAAATATTTTATATCTAAGCTCAAGTTGGTGGTCTATTTGCACTTTTTCAGACTATTTGCACTCAATATATACCCATTCTTCAGTAAACGATTTTAGAAGAGCTTCAGACAGAAAAGTCAACCATTTTTCGGAGATAGACTCAACTGATTTTTCTCTAAAGGTATTCCAATCAATTTTCGCTCCATGACTAGTTGGGAGCATATCTTGGGTTCCTTGTCTTGTTTGCTTCGATGCTTTATCACAGTATATTTTTCTCATGCATAAACATAAAAAAATGCTTTTAATCTTGTAACCTGACTTAAAGCATGCTTCTTCATAGGCATCATTAAGTTTTCAAACAAAACAAAAACTCGTTCTTAATCTAACAACCTAATACCAAAATGTAGTAAACCACTCATGAAATTTAATTCAGAAGTGCAAAATTTGTGATAATTTCGATCAAAAATAGTCTTACACGTGTTACAGTTTCCTCTTGATTCAACAAGACGGGCCCAACTCTGAATTTTTTTTATTAGGAACAGAGCCCCAGAGGTCTTGATCGAACCTGAATGCAAACCGATCAGGTCCTTTTTTTACAATAAAATTTTATGCGTTTTAAAATAATTTATTAATTACACAAGAAAATAATAATTAAAATAAATTAATTTTAAAAGAAACAAAACTTTTTAAATATTAATAAACAATAATTTCATGCAATCCAAGATGATTTGGCACCAGGGTGGATTGATACTATTTACGGTCAATCCGTTCTGAACCAAAGCACTAGTTTTTAGTGATTACAACACTTTTTAAACTCTTTTCAGGATCTCACACTGCTTTATGTTTCTTATCTACACGGAAAGGACTTGTCCACTTCTAGACTGACTGTCTTTACCCTAATTGTGGAGATCCTATTTTATTTTCCCTCTACGAATAATTACAAAATTTAAATCACAATTGAAATGTGCCATGCATATCTTCTATATGTTTATATCACTCAGACTTTCCTTTTCTTTGGATTCGAACCCACGACTTTCGGCATAGTACGCTGCTGCTCTAGAAACCCTGAACTGGAACCCTACATACATACAAAGTTTTTTTTTTTCACAATCACCCTGGGGGTGTATTTCTTGAATAGTTATAAAAACCAAAGGATGGTTCTTTTTTATTTTTATAGCAATCTACCCAAAAACGCTGTAAAATTAGATATTCACATAGTTGATTTGAGCAAGTAGAAAGACAAAAATATTAAAAAACAAAAATTTCAACTTTCAAAACAATTTGTTTAAAACATTAAAAAGTGGCAGATACATGACTGATATTTTGGAGTGTAGAATCACCAAAAAAAAATTGATCGGTGACCCACCAACCTGGTCGTACCCTTGACAGTAGAATATATTAAAAGAAGAAGAATAAGCCCATTGCTACATCTATTCTGAAATGGCTTTTTCAAGAAGACTGAAGAAGTTTATCAATCAAACTAGCCGAAGGTCGTGGGTTCGAATCCCGCTCGTGACACTGACTTTTTTTTACTNGTAATCGCCCGTGTGCTTGTCCTCAACTTTGTACTCGAAGCTGTAATGAGGAGGAGCCTGGAAAAAAAAAAAAAAAAAAAAGTCACTGTAATTTCAAAAAATGTTGATGTCCAAAGCGTACATAGTAGTCGACGTGTTCATGACGTTCTTCTCCACCGTAGAGAGCAGAAGCGACAGCCATGCAGGCAGCAAGAACAACGAATAATTTCATTTTTCCTTCAAGCTTGGATTGTCAGAACCAAATCAAGACTGACTTCAATGTGAGCAAATCTGGCTTATATAGTCATTTCTCTCTCTCTTCCTTTTCCTCCCCCTTTTTTAATTGTATTATTGCGTTTCCTTATAGTTTACGCCTCCTTGACTTTCTAATTATTCATCCAATAACAATTATTCATATCATATTTGATTTTTTATAAAAACTGTCAATAAAAGATGATACGTAAACTTTTACTCGAAGACGAGTTGAGTGTCACAATTGACTACATTAGCTTGAATTGTCATTCAATGATCAATGATGCTGAAATATTAAAAAATGCAAGACAAGTTTCATAAGGTTCCACTGTCATGATTTCCACATGATTTCTCAGTAGCTATATAGCGTGTCAATATATGAATGAAATTATCTTAAAAAAAAAAAAAAATCTTAGCCTCCCATGTATCAACACCTTTATACGTGTTTTTTAGGGTTTTAACTTAAGAACGACTGGATTTTTCTTATATGATGTATTTTATTGCAGCTGGTTTATGCAGAAAATCATTAATGATGGTACAGGGGGTAGTGGTGGACGGCATGTCCGACCCTCGTCTTCGGCATTGAAACCAAAAAAAAATGTTAGCCTACCAAGATGAATGATTGTGTCAATTAAATTGCCAAGATTTGTTGTGTCAACTTTCTTCCTTCGCAGCGGTGGAATAAAACAAACTTAATAGAAGACTTCATAAATTACCCCAAAATTCTGAAATATGTTATTTTCAGAGAAGAATCGTTATCGGTGGGTAGAAATTGTGCGAGTATCATCTAGGCTATTTATAATTTCAAATGTGAAAGGAGAGCAAAATGAATTAATAAAATAACAGCAGCTTTAATAATTGAAATAAATAAATAACTTTCCTTTAGCTCCAGACAACCTTTATAAACTTGGCAAAACCGAAAAAAAATAAGGATTTTTATTATTGTATTTATTGCTATCTGTACAAGATAAGATCATATATATCTTATACAACATCATGTATATCTGAAGATATACTTTGAGCAAGTGGGGAGAGAATTCTCTTTTATTAAGTTGGGGGGGGTTAAGTGAGGAGGTGAGGAGGTCACATAGCCATCGGGTTTTAGATGGTGTTACGGTTCCTCGCCGGTCCGTTGGCANGTCTCTTCAGAATTTAAAAAAAAAAAAAAAAAAACCAGAAACCAATCTTATAACTTAAAAGCTCAAACCTCGTGTATGTCCTTTTTCTTGTCGTTCCAGAACGGTTCTCCCCTCGCACACGCAAACCCTCCACTCCATGACGATGAGAAAAGTCCCAAAAATAATAAAATAATACACTGTCACGTTTTACTTTTTCGCCTCGCTCGTCCACACCGACCAGTCTCAGCTCAAGGCCTCCTTGTTCACTCCCGTCGGACCCCACTCCTCACCAGCGTCCCCGCTGAGCCCTGGCTGGGCTTCCTTCATCTTCCAAATGCCGCCCGCACGTCTTCGGCCTCTTCCAGACCTCGCTCAATTTTGCCGAGGGCACCCTCGCCTCTGCCCGAGTCTGGTCACCCCAGTGCAAAAAAATAATTTTTTTCCTCTCGTGACTAACAATGGTTTGGTGGATTATAAAGGTGGGACATTGAGGAAAGAGTTTGGGCTAGTGGGTTAGGACGGAGAGTTTAGAGTGGAATTTGAGGAAGCGTGTTCCGATCAGATTCTTCACAAATCCTTAAGATCTTTATGTATCATTACATTGGTCACGTAAGAGGGAGAGTTGAGAAATGGCCATCCAATACAAATTACATCGGTTGCAAGATCTTAAAAAGTCAATGACGTTAACTAAAAAAAGTAGTAAAAACCTTGATTTTTTTTCATACTGCACTTCTTCAGAGTCTTGTCAGAGTCAATGCGTGATCCTAAAGCTGCTCAAATGGCTTCATCAAAGAAGAATTTAATAACAGTAATCATGGATATTCTCTCAACTACAACAAATAAAGCTGACATTTATTTAAAACTATCAAGGATTGCAAGAGAAAGACAGAGATGAATAAGTAATAAAAATAAATAATGCACATTATAGCAGAATTTGTTATTAAATTTAAACTAAGCATAATTTAATAATAAAGTTTTAACATTCAGCTCTATTTTAAGATATTGCAGTAATTGCAGATTTATAGGTAATAATTTATAAAATATTTCCAAAGAAAATGGTCCACGAATAAAAGGATTTTTACAAGGTTTTAACGGCGCCTCGACCTACAGTAACGCAATATTTACAAGTCGTGCGGGTTTAGTGTACTATAAAAATAATGCTATTTTTTAAATAAAACAAGATTAACAAAAAATTAAATACATAATCGAATGTTATTATTAAATTATAATATAATANATAATGTACAAATTAATATATAATTAAATATAATATCAACTTTGGGAAATAAATTATAGAAGAAATTATGCTTTACAAAATAATGGGAATCAAATAAATAGAAATTACAACCCACCAAATAGACAATCATATTGACCAATTAATAATAATTATTGGACAAATAATAATATGAACGCGTATCAGAATTATCCTAACAAAAGACGGCCTTTCGTAAAAAAATTAAATAGGACAGAAAATTTTAATCGTATTTGGGATCAAAGACGTCATACTGAATACCACGGCAGAATTTTTCCGAAATCTTATAATACGAAGTATTGTTGCTCTTGCATAAAACAAAGCGTTTGTGATTTGGATTATCTTACAGACTGTACCGGTAGTGAATCTCGGCGAGGTTTAGGCCTAGAGATTCCCATAGAGAGGTTAATCAGAAAAACAAATTCTATCCGAACCGATCCGATATTTTAACCAAATTAAACATAAACCGTTGAAATTCGAAGATCATTATAAAAATTAAAAAAAAAAACTCAAATTTTATAAGACCAATCAAAAAGGGATTATTGAGAAATCGGGTAAGTCCCAACAGAAGAGGGCCGTTGAATCCCAACATGGACACTCGGGAATCCTAGGACAAGTCCACGGCAAACAACATCAATTTCTCCAAATTCCCGTCAAAAGTTTACACTCCGACAAGAATAAAAAAAATCCAATTAATAATTTAAAATCTCAAAATTTAAATTCTAACAGGGAAATGTTTAAGAAATTCATACAAAAATTAGATTTATTAGAATCAAAGTATTTACAGAAAGAGGTACCACAATGTTCAGACATTGCGTTGTCAACAAATTTTGAAAATCCTAATGTATCAGTGGGAATCATAACAGTTACTTTACAAAAGGTTCTATCCGCCAAAACACATTGATTCGGGAGCTTCTCGATCTTCAATTTCGGAACGTTTATTTCTCAATTTACTTAAATTGGGACTTATCAATCTAAAAAAGCTAGAAGAAACTAATCTTAAGTTAGTTTCTGTAAACGGGTCCATGGTAGAACCATCTAAAAAAAAATCAATTAAAAATAACTATTGGGATCTACAGTTGGAATTTTGACTTCCTAGTTATAAAAAATTTGCCTATCTCAGTAATACTTGGTTACGAGTTTCAAAAACAAACACAATTAGTTTACCTTTTTTTTTAATAAATCCAAATTTAAAGTTTTAACAATCAGCTCTATTTTAAGATACTGCAGTAATTACAGATTTATATACATATGTCACATTTGCATTTATTTCAATGTGATAATGTTATGATTTAGATGCCGTGATTAGGCCTAGAGTAAAAAATAAAAGAGATTGGGAAGAGACAGTCGAGGAGAGGTGAACAAGCCCGTTCCGGGTAGATGATAGACAAGAGAAGTGTGTGGTCCTCAAAAGTGTTGTATTCCCTAAAATAGAGTGCTTCGGTCCACAGCGGATTGACTGTAGATAGTGAGTACATATCCACCCTTGTTCTAAATGGTCTGGCAAATTCTTTGCAGGAAATGATTGTTTATTTAAATTTAAAAAAAATTTGTTAGTTAAACTTTTAAAAGGAAATGTATTAATTTTAATTATTATTTTCTTGTGCGTTTAATAAACTGTTTTCAAACTTTAATTAAATTTTATTATACAAGGCACCCTGATCAGCTGTATTCAGGTTCAATTAAGACCTATGGGGCTCTGTTTCTCACAAAAAGGATTCAGAGTTGGGCCCGTCTTGAGAACAGATCGTGACACATATAATATAATAATAATGATATTTTTTAAATATTTTTCCCATAAAATTTTTAATTTGGGAGGAGTAAGTGGATAATTAATTTGTTTTCTTTCAATTTTTGCCCTGTCGATTAGTTTTACTTCCCCCTTTCAATAAAGGTGTAAGTCCTAATTGTTCAGTTAATACGTCTGGCTATGTTCTTTCAAATTTTTCTAGATCGGAGTGAATGGTGTTTAACCTGTTCTCTTCAGTGTTCATTTTTTCATCTACTAAGGAGTAGTTTTTATCAAAATTAATGAGAATAATCCTTTTGCCGGGTTTACGGAGGCGTGTGAGAATTTCAAAAAATCAATCCTCAGAATATATCGACAGGCAAATTCAGAACGATATAAAATGTATATTCTCATGGATAGTCCTCAATCTTTAGATTTAATTTCACTTTATTTAGCATCAATACCTTCTCTGAGTTCCTGACTGTTATGTTTATAGACCATTTTAATATTGGTTCCTCAGACTCGGTTTAATTATATTAACAAAATTCCCACTAATACGGCTTATATTACCCCGTGAATCCAATAAAGCTGCAGTCCTGATTTTATTAATTCATACATTAATGTCACTCCTTATATTCTTTTTATTTGTTGCCTGTAAAAATTTTACATTATTACCAGAACACCATTCACTCTTCCTTATTAGTTTTTTTTAAAGGATTTTGTTCTTTCTTTTTCTCATTACAAAGTAGATTATTATGCTTTACATAAATTATATATTATTATTATATAAGGATGCTAAATTTTTAGTGTTTCCCAATTTTTTTTTAATAAATCCCCAATAATTTAAAGTTTCAACAACAAGCTCTATTTTAAGATATTGCAGTAATTACAGATTTATAGATAATAATAATCATAATAATAATTGATATACTTACTGACATAAATTACCTATTTATAGAATATTTCCAAGAAAAATGGTCCTCGAATAAAAGGATTTTTACAAGGCTTTAACGGCGCCTTGACATACAGTAACGCAATATTCACAAGTCGTGCGGGTTTAGTGTACTATAAAAAAAATAATGTTTAATAATTCTTTTGCAGAGGTTATATCAACCCTCGGGGTGTCGGTGTTTTTGAAAAAAGCCCATTTGTATGTCGGGTTCGAATACAAGGCCGCTAGATTCGAACCTCGGAGTGCTGTGTCAACGCCTAAACCGTTGCGGCCACCGATGCCCGTAACAATGCTGTTGTTAAAAATAAAACAAGTTTAACCCAAAAGAAAAAATTATATACAGAATAAATTATATTTTTACTTGTTTAATTCAATTCAGAAAAGTCACGTTTAAAAAAAAGTCTTTTCATGTATCCTGACACACTTAAAAAATTATGATGATTCCTAGGAATGATTAATTTAAACCATTGTTTTATACCAAAAACAGCGACAATACAGGCACTGCTTAATGAAAAGTTAAAATGGCCAAGTTCATAGAAACAATCAATTCACTGGACCCGATTTACTTCCTTTTTTTTTTTAATACACCCAAAACCAAGCCTGATGTCGGATGCATCAAATAGCAATAGGGGTGACCCTTCAGGCCACAAATATTGTGAGAGCGAACATCCAGAAATGTGGTAGCCACCTTATTAAGTAAAGAAACAATCACTCGACCTTACTAATTTAGCAGAACGATAATCTCAAGATCCAAAATTGAATGGACCAAATTTATCTACTCCGACACTTATACGAATCCTCTAAGATCCTACATTCCACGAGGATATCGCAAACTATTTTTTGACTGTCTTCGTAACTAGGTCATCCTGGGATGTGAGACACAACCACATACGCAGTCTATAGCAGGGAACACACTTACCCAATGCTATGCGATATGACTTGATGCTACCTGACGCCTTGTCACGTTTTGGTAGGGTGTGCACATTTATGCAACGACAAGCGTCAACTTTTGTTCTTAATGCATTATTTTGAGCAAAATCATGTAATAAATTGTTAGTTATATTTTATGAGCAGAACCATGTAATAAAAGTTAAAGTAATTTTTTTTTTTTTTTTTTTTTTAAGTCAGGGGACCGTGGTAGCCGAGTGGTTAGCATGAGAGACTCTTCCGCCACGGTCGTGGGTTCGATTCCCACTGTCACCTCTGGCCCTTTTTTCCCGATAACCCCCAATTTGAACACAAGAATTCGTACTATGGCTAATATGCAAGATCATAAGGCCAATTAAAAAAAAAAGTCAATTGTTTTAAATAAAGTTATTCCGGTGTTTTGATAAATTTTCTGCTTAATCATCATAATTAAATAATTTTTATAAAAACTCTTGAATTTTTGATCTCGCTTAATTTGGTTTATACTAAATTAAGCATGTTGTAATTAAATGACAAAATTACATATACATAGTTCAAAATAAACTACAAAAAATATGGGTGTCTGGTTTCTTTTGTCTTCGACTGTTCTCAATGCTACCCGACGAAAATCTGGACAGTGGGGATCGCGTAGCGTAGAGTAGGGAGTGTTGCTTGGCGTCGGGCAGATGTGCGTGGGAGTATACAATCTTATGGAAAATTGGACATTGGATTTGCATCAGATGGCTTCAGGTCATGTCGAGTAGTGTTGCATCGGTGTGTTCCCCGCTTATGAGAAAAACTGAAAAAATTACTCATGTCATAACAACTAGACATGTCCATTCACCTGCTGGATCATTCTCAACACAAACTCTCACCGTAGTAAACAGATTCTCACAATTTCCAGAGGTTCTCCCTCTAAAGGTCATCAGGGTACAAACTGTCCTGTATGGACTCTTTCTCTGTTTGGACCTTCCTGACTGAAGAACACAGTTTGAATCAGAACTTTTCACATATCTGACACGACTTTATTCTTTAACTGTTGACAAACTAATAAAGACACTAGGGGGTGTCGGTGGCCGCAACGGTTTAGGCACTCATCACTGTAAGGTAAAGGTCCCGGGTTCGAACCCGACATACTTACAAATGGGCTTTTTTCAACAAAACACCTGATATAACCTCTGCTATTGTGGGCCCTCATAAAAAAAAAAGATTAAAAAAAAGATAAAAATCTCATTTTGCATTGTTTCAACTGCAGTCCTGTATACTTAGGGTTCAATAAAATATAATTGACCTTATGACGAAACTTCACCTTACGTGGAAACAAATCCTACATGAATCGTAAATCTGTCCTTGTATTTTGTAAACAATAAGGTTCAAATAATTCCTGTCCTCGTGGCAAAAAAAGAGGCAAATACCAAAAGTTACTTTTGCCTTGAAAATGGTTATGTTTGTCTTGTAAAAAGTTACTAACTACTAGTGGACATTTCGTTGCATAATGTGCACACCCTACCAAAACGTGACAAGGCGTCAGGTAACATCAAGTCATATCGCATAGCATTGGGTAAGTGTGTTTCTGGCTCAACATATGAATTTTTGATCTCGCTTAATTTGGTTTATACTAAATTAAGCATGTTGTAATTAAATGACAAAATTACATATACATAGTTCAAAATAAACTACAAAAAATATGGGTGTCTGGTTTCTTTTGTCTTCGACTGTTCTCAATGCTACCCGACGAAAATCTGGACAGTGGGGATCGCGTAGCGTAGAGTAGGGAGTGTTGCTTGGCGTCGGGCAGATGTGCGTGGGAGTATACAATCTTATGGAAAATTGGACATTGGATTTGCATCAGATGGCTTCAGGTCATGTCGAGTAGTGTTGCATCGGTGTGTTCCCCGCTTATGAGAAAAACTGAAAAAATTACTCATGTCATAACAACTAGACATGTCCATTCACCTGCTGGATCATTCTCAACACAAACTCTCACCGTAGTAAACAGATTCTCACAATTTCCAGAGGTTCTCCCTCTAAAGGTCATCAGGGTACAAACTGTCCTGTATGGACTCTTTCTCTGTTTGGACCTTCCTGACTGAAGAACACAGTTTGAATCAGAACTTTTCACATATCTGACACGACTTTATTCTTTAACTGTTGACAAACTAATAAAGACACTAGGGGGTGTCGGTGGCCGCAACGGTTTAGGCACTCATCACTGTAAGGTAAAGGTCCCGGGTTCGAACCCGACATACTTACAAATGGGCTTTTTTCAACAAAACACCTGATATAACCTCTGCTATTGTGGGCCCTCATAAAAAAAAAAGATTAAAAAAAAGATAAAAATCTCATTTTGCATTGTTTCAACTGCAGTCCTGTATACTTAGGGTTCAATAAAATATAATTGACCTTATGACGAAACTTCACCTTACGTGGAAACAAATCCTACATGAATCGCGAATCTGTCCTTGTATTTTGTAAACAGTAAGGTTCAACTAATTCCTGCCCTCGTGGCAAAAAGGCAAATGCCAAAAGTTACTTGCTTGAAAATGGTTATGTTTGTCTTGTAAAAAGTTACTAAGTACTAATGGGCAAAACCTAAATTTAACTAGTTTTGTGTATATATTGACCAGGTTCATATGTAAACATAAAAAATAAAGAATGCGTTAAGGGTATTCGCTAGAGTTTGAATTTAAGAACAAGAGAATTTTTATCATTCATTTTAATGCAGCCAGTTTATACAGAAAATCAGTAATGATGGTACAGGGGGTAGTGGTGGACGGCGTGTCCGACCCTCTTGACTTCGGCGTTGAAACCGTTGTGTTTGTCAGCGGTGTAATGGACTTCCCTGACAGTACCGTCGGGGTCTTTCAGCATGTAGAATCCCTTGACTTTGTCTCCTTCCCTGGTTTCGTGTTGGCTCTTGTAATCACCTGTGTGCTTGTCCTCAACTTTGTACTCGAAGCTGTAATGAGGAGGAGCCTGGAAAAAAACACAAAAGTCACTAATTTCAAAAAATGTTGATGTCCTCAGCATACATAGTAGTCGACGTGTTCATGATGACCCTCTTCTCCGCCGTAGAGAGCAGAAGCGACAGCCATGCAGGCAGCAAGAACGATGAATAATTTCATTTTTTCTTCAAGCTTGGATTGTCAGAACCAAATCAAGACTGACTTCAATGTGAGCGAATCTGGCTTATATAGTCATTTCCCTTCCCTCCAGTCTTAATCTGAATATTACATTACCAAATGCTTTACGCCTCTTTGATTCAGTTACTTCATATTCATTTTGACCAATCTTTTACTAACACAATGATTTCTTCTATTGTAATTTTTTTGTTTTTCATTTTTACCAATTAAGGTAATTGGGTAGGTTTGGAAAATAAAATAAATGTATGTATGTTTACAAAAAAAAAAAAAAAAAAAAGAAAGAAAGAAATAAAAAATATATAATGTACGTATATTTACAAATACACAGATGCAAAACAATGATTGGATTTAAAAAATCACAGTTATTTCTTAAGTATTTTTTTGTTTTTTTGTTATGATACTTTTATTTCTTTATCTGTTTGATTTTCATCTTCTGCTATTGATTCTGACTTGCTATCAATCTTCGCCGCGTCCTCTTTTTTCTGATTCATGACAATCGCCGCTATGTCTATTTTAGTAACAGGGAGGAGATGATTGATCGGCGCCGATATATGATCCATATCGAAAAATGTCAGTTTCTGAAAACGAATCGGTTTAATAAATCATGCCTTTTGCGTTTTGGCGTTCTGTTTACCTGTTCCTGGAGCTTGTAAACCGGAACAGACAAGAACGTGGCAATTTCGACGGGGGAAAACAATAAATGGAGGCATCTTTGAACATAAGGCACAAAACATTCGTTGAAGCAAACGACCATTTTTGAAAGCAAGTCCATTTCCTCTTTCGTCATTGCTTGTTGTTCCTAAAAAATAATAAAAATAAGATCAAATTTATCAATTAATTAAAAAAAAAAAAAAAAACCTGCCCTTCTATAAAACTGAGCAATAGTCGTAGCGACAGTAGTTAATGCTTGTTCGAGTAACCTCGTAAATGGCTGAGCAATGCAAAGAGGAGCACACAATTTTAATTGGTTAAAGCAAGATGCCAAACTATTGGCGTAACGCCCAAGAGGATAGTAAAGGCTCAGATCTAAAGGAGGAGATACATCGCTCTGCAATAAATATAAAATTAATTTTTAAAAATAATCATTAAATCTATTCGACTTTTACCTGTGGCTCGTTTAATTGCGGTAAAGTTTGCACTTTGTTTAACGAGCTTTCTAAAGAAAATTTGTTCATATCGCATGTGAATTGTAAAGTCGCTTCTTGGATCTGAGAGATGAGAGCTTGCGTAAGCCTTTTTACGAAAACGGGTGCGACAAGGGCTCGTAGGTCTGAACCGACGCGGCCGAGCGACTGGCCAAAATACATCACTTGTTCTAAACATCCCACGGCGTCATTGCACGAAGATAACTCTTTTTCTAACACAGCCACAAACTCATTGACCTGAAGTTATTTTTGAATTTATAAAATTGAATTTTGGCATTTTAAGTTTTCAATATTCGAAACCTTATTATTTATCCATTCTTGGAGTATTGAATAATCATTAAAATGTTGAGTATTGGTTGTCAGGGAGTTTTCCTGTTCAGGGAATACAACTGTATATTGAGTTATAATATTAAACATATGTGTCCTATACACGTCTATTATTTTGTTGAGATGTTGCGCTAAAAATAATTAAAAATTAATTTCCTCAACGAATTATATTATTATTTAATTTATTACGTTCTTCTTTGTTGATCTGTTTGAGAACGGAACTAAACCAAGAATCTCTAGCCTGTAAAAATTTAAGCCTGAGATCCAATTCGCTTAAAATGCCCATTCGTCTCAAGACGCCGACGACTTGCAGGCACCTCGGGAGCTGCAGTTCCGAGTGAAGTTCCATAATTAACTTTTCCATTAATCCGATCCAACATTGTTCTATTTCAATGAGCAAACTCTACAAAAAAAACTTATAAAATTTAAGATGTATTTTTTTGCCTGAGGATGGCAATAAAGAGCCGAAAACTTGGTAAAATCATTCTTAAAAACCCCCGACTGCATCTCACGATATCTGAATAACTATCGATTAACGGTCACTAATCTCTACATATTCTTAAAAACACCGTCTTAAGTCAAAAATAAAAAATTGATAAAATATAACTTGACTTGCCTGAATGACAGGAATGTTTTGATGGGTTTTGGCTATCCTTCGTACGAAAGAGGCGAGTCTTAGGGCGTCATCGTACAGGCCTTCCTGTACTACGGTGTCCATGAGCTGGGGGACTTCGAGCAGCTGCAGTATCGAGCCGTGCTTCAAAAGGCTGATACTGTTGACTTGCCTTTTCACCTTTATTTCCCCGCATTTTTTCATAAACTCTTCACATTCGTTCACAAATTTAGGCACCCCTTCAAGTAGCGAATCTAACGAACTTTCTGTTTTCTGGAACTAAACGGAAATCCATTAAAAACAAATTTATAATTTTTTATTTTTATTTATTAGTTATTAACTTGTTGAAAAAGTTCTCTTGAACATTCTGCAGTTTGGATAAAAGTTTTGTAATTTGAGAACGCCAAATCTTGCGTCTGGTTTAAAATTCCGGCTTTCTCTATGCTTAAATGATCCAATTCTTTGCCTGTAATAAAAATTGACTGTATTAGCTTTATTTAAACTAATTAACTAATCAACACTTACTAAGCTTTTCTAAATTATATTGTCCCAGTTTGTTTAAGTGATTGGTAAAAGTTGGATTATCCACCCAAGAATCTGAAAATAATTTTCTTCATTTATCAAAAGTATAAATTTATGATTATAAGCTTCTCGATTGTTAGTTTTTATTTGACAATAATTATGCATATTTGCTTATTATGGCATAAAAATATCAATTAATGCCATTAAGGCTTGGATTAATCCATTTAAATAAACAAGACTCTCACAGTTTAAAAAATTATGCCAGAAGCAATCCGTTTGCCTAGTCAGAGAGGAGCAAATCGAGTAGAAACACCAATAAATTGAGTCATGAAGCCAGGACAAGATCAGTAAAATCTGACGTGAAGAGTCGAGATTTAAATAGTCACAGAAGGTACTGAGACCGAGTGAGTCCAGAAATCAGAGAGCAGGAAAGCCAGGAAGAACAAAATAATGTGAATGTTGGCGAATGACTCCACCCCTAGAGTTATTGATTTATATGCGACTAATTTGATCAATATAATTATTGAGATGATTGGAAAAGTTTGAACGCATACAAAATCAGTGCCGGTTCAGTATGTTTGTAATATTAATTTGCAAAGGTTAGAGTGACATCAGCATGCATAGATAGATAGATAGATGTAATTTTCAGGGTATAGGATACTACGCCCTTTAAGAGCTATTGTATCCCCCGTACACTGCCTAAAGCACATCAGTGAGTCCTATTTCATCAAGAAACTTGATTAATAGGCCCGGTTTCAGTAGTTGAAGCTCTTCTATGGTCACATTGTACGTCCCAAAGCACCTCCTCCTTCGGTCAAGTGTAGCATCACTGTTTGTTATATGTTGGTGTTTCCTAGGCTTCTTTGCAGAATCTGCATGTGCCGTCTGTGATTATTCCCATCTTTAAGGGTCCATTTAACTTGCAGTGACCTGTTAGGAATCCTGTTCCTGCTTCCCCATATTTTGTGATTTCTTTTCTTCAAAAATTGGTTAGGAGATTCTTGGATTGTTTATGTCCAATGAGTGAATTCCATAGTTCCTTCATTTTCTTTCTGTCCTTCTGTCTGAGATACTCATTAATAGCGTGGATTCCTATGCCACGTAAGAGCTCGAGCTCCTATCAGCGGTATGTCATGCCCTTTTCTTGCAAAGGTGTCCGCTTCTTCGTTGCCTTCTCCTCCCATATGTCCTGGGCCCCAGCAGAGGCTGACTTTGTTCTGCGTACCTAATATGTTTAGTTTGGTTTTGCAGTTCAGCACCATCCTTGAACTAATGATATTTGAGCTTAGTGCTTTGATGGCTGCTTGGCTATCTGACATAATAGTTATGTTCTAGTTTTTGTACCCTTTATTCAGGTTGAGTTGGGTACTTGAGTTGGGTACATCTTTCGATTGCTTGAATATCAGTACTGGTGTATTTTCCCATGGGTTCTGAGTATTTGGTTCCAGGTCCAAATACTCCTGCCCCAGTAGGAGTTGTTGTTCCTGAATTTCAGGCCTTGGGTTGGGAGTACTCCTGCCACTGCAGTGTGCTCTCTCTGTAACTCAGGTGATCGTGAGGATGTATTTCATTTTCTCGCTAGATGCTTGGTCCTGAACGAATTGAGGTATCTGTATGTGGGTAAGGGTTTTCTGACGAGGGAAGAGCTCATAGCCCTTCTGAACAGCTCCGATTGCCGGGGTCTTGTTGATTTTGCTCAGAAAGCCTGGTTTTACAGATATGAATACATTGGAATGTAGGGAATTAATATTCTGTTTGCCTTATTTTGTTTCTTTTTTGTTTGTCTTTTGTTTTGTTTTGTTTGTCTTAATACATATAATTTCTAGTTTGTGGGCTTCTAAATGCGAATTCTGTTTGCCTATGGGGGACCCTTTGTAAGTTGGAATCCTTTTGTTCTTTGAAGTGTCATTTTTATTATTTTCAAAGTTTATCGCAATTCAACCTTGTAATTTGAAAATCCTGTAAATAATTGTCACCTCTGAAGTTGATATTTTAAATTCTCCTTTTCTTATAATTATATAATTATGCATATTCTTGGGATAGTAATGCACTCCGAACTCTGGCTGACGGTTTTAATACCATGCCATACTGTGTTTTTTATTTTTAACTCTAATTTTTTTCATTTTGTAAATAAAGTATATCTATCTATCTACTCCTGCCCCTGTACCTTCTGAAATTTAAAAAATTCAAATCTATCGCAGCATCCATTATTATCTCCTAATTATAAAGCTTCAGGAATAGATTAATACTTAAATATATTCTGTCAAAAGCTGATTTAAAATAAACAAAAAAAGCAGTATAAAGTTAATTAGATAAATAAGATGACCAAAGGTGGAGTTTCCACCTGCTTGATATCCACTTAATAAATTGTAATCAGAGACAAATATTTCCAACTGACAAATTCAATAATTAAATATCTAAATGTTTCATCAATTTTTTTTTACTTTTAAATGAAATTTACAACTATAAGGCTTTTTTAAATAATTTAAAGCCTAGCTTTTACCATCAAGATATTTAGGCAGTTTTATTTCACAATTTTAAAAGATTAGACTTTTGGTCAGTCTGCAGGTTCCAAGATTGGAAACACGAGGTAATCAGGAAATTCTACATAACAGGGCGACCTTGTATATTCTGATTGTGGGTCTTGCATTACAACAGAAATAAGGTAAGCGCATTATGAAACATTGTCCATTGCATGTTAATGTTGTCAAGTAGGGCTACTTTCCTTCCTCGTGATCGTTACAGGCCACTAAGTCATCCATATTCTTATTTTTGGGTTCCGCTTTGGTGGATTCGTGCCATTAACATTTCTTACAGGACACAGCTTTGTTAATGCGTTTCAGTTGATTGATTTTTTAAAATTTAATTATTTATTATGTGTGATTATAGTTTATGACAAAACAATTACACTGTTTTGAAGCTATTTTGCAATGGCTGAATCTATATAAAGCTCAGATTTAGACAATTTTCAATCTTTTAAGTATTAATAAGTATTCAAGAATAACCTATTTTTACAGCTCTCATAGCAAACTAAGCAAAAGAAACTGTTATGTATAAAATTACGCTGATATTTTTGCAAAATAATCATGAAATCAAAGGGAAATTGCCAATGTACTCTTTAGTTGCTGATTAGCTTTCTTGCTTGTTTAGGCCCGTTTCTTCATCCAGATTGTCCGATCAACAACTACAAACTTAATTATAAAGATTTGCTACTGAATTCTCTGAGGAATAATTTCTAAGTACATTCCATTTCCTATCCTATTCAAAGTCTTTGAACTGGTTCATAGATTTTTTTTTTTTACATCTATACAACTTTATTTAAACTTTTGTACATAGTACCTTATAGTTGTGGCATAATGTTTAATGGCATCAAACAGTCCTTGGATCTTAAAGCTCAGCAGCTCCCCCCATTTATACATGATTTAATCTAATTTAATCACAGTTTATCACAGTTAATTATAGTTAGTTATCATATCGGTGTGTCGCTTGCACTTGAGTCTGCGGTGTGAACGTGCAGGAGGTAGGTGGTCCGGTATTCCTTGGATTTCTGTGTTTGGGTGGGACTGGAACTTGCTAAACATCTTCCGGTAGCTGTCTCTCAGTGCATGGTCCACTAGAGGAATGTCCAGGTCTCGGTGCTTTGTGGTATTTCGCACATACCAGGGGGCTCCAGTTAAAATTCGTAAGGCCCTGTTTTGAAATGTCTGGATTCTCTTAATTTGGCTGTTCAACGCTGAGGCCCAAACACCAGAGCCATATAGCCATATGGGTCGAATGAGGGACATATATATTAGTCTTTTGTTGCTCAGACTGATAGTTGGGCTCTTAAGTAGTGGTTTGAGGTAAATTAGTCTGCATCGTGATCTCTTTAGCACATCGCTTATGTGTTGATGCCAAGTCAGCCTCCGGTCAAGAGTAACACCCAGATATTTTGTGTTCGATTCACTGATATTCTTATTAGTACCAGTTGTTGTTCATTGGCTTTTTTCAGATAAGTGAACTGGACTAATTTTGATTTATCTGGGTTTAGCTTGACTTTCCACTTATCCGCCCATTCAGAGACTTGTTGCAGGGTCTGTTGTACCTCTGTGCTGGTTTCCCCTGTGCTCAATATAGCCACATCATCAGCAAAAAGTGCTGTCTTGACTGTTCCTGGGATTTGGGATGAGAGATCACTCACGCTCACCAAATAGAGGAGAGGCCCCACAATGCTGCCTTGTGGGACACTAGAAAATACGGGCTTTGGGTCAGAAATGCCATCCTATACTTTGACACAGAAAGTTCTTTCCGACAGGTAGGAAAGAATAAGTCAATAGTAGGTGTCCGGTAGGCTGACTTTTATTTTTGCTAATAGTCCTATATGCCATACTCTGTCGAAGCTTTCTCTGTATCAAGAAATAACCCCAGCGTGACTTTTTTATGTCCGGAGGCATCGAGGATGTCAATTCCTCTGGAGCTGTTGTGGGCAGGAGTGTCCTTCTCGGAAACCAAATTGATGATCTGGGATCAGTGGCTTCAGGTATTTCATGAGGGTCGGAAGAATTAGCCGTTCAAAAGTTTTAGCAACAATGCTAAGTAAACTTATTGGCCGATAATTTTCCGGATTTGATTTGTCCTTTTGTGGCTTGGGGATCATCACTATGTGGGCAAGCTTCCACTTGAAGGGAAAATAAGTGGCCCTGAGCATGGCATTAAATATTTGGAAATATTGGGGTGATTTATCTAGTTGGATAAATTTAAAGCTTTTGGCGATGAGCTTCTACTGGGTCGGGTCTCATCTTTCCTGGAGGACCGCTCCTTCTCTGAACTTTTAAGGATGCTCTCTATGAATGTAATTTGGTCTTCAAAGACCATTTTGACCTGCCTATTGTTTTAATGGCCTGCCAAACGTGTTTCAGCATTTTGGCATCTTCAATTAGTCCGGTGATTTCTTGCAGTCGAGTCTCCCTTATTACAACTGTAATTTGGTCATTACAGATCATTTTGGCATGCCTACCCTCATTTTGTTGGTCTGCCAAATTCGTTTCAGCATTTTACCACTTTCAGTATGTCTGTTAATAGAAATGATGAATGATGGAATGAATGCGGGTTCAATCCTTTTTAAAACAACAGTTCCTACTCACAGTAAGTTGTTTTGCAACGATCCGGATTTCGAGCTTTTAGCTCATCATCAGGTTGAAGGATTTCTACATGAATGTGCAATTCACACTTTTCATTAACTTATGCAATTCATGTCGAGAAACATGGTTGCAGAAATCCTTCAATCTGATGATGAGCTAAAAGCTCAAAATCTGGATCGTTGCAAAAACAACTTACTCTATCATTTTAAAAAGGATTCAGTATGTCTGTGTGATTTCTGTGAAGTTGGGTCTCTTAAATTATAACTGCAATTTGGTTGTTACAGATCATTTTGGCCAGCCTATCCTCGCTGTATTGGCCTGTCAAACAGGTTACAGCAGTTTGCCACCTTCAGTACGTCTGTGTGATTTCTGTGAAGTTGAGCCTCTTAAATTATAACTGCAGTTTGGTCGTTACAGATCATTTTGGCTGGCCTATCCTCGCTTTGTTGGTCTGTCAAACAGGTTTCAGCAGTTTGCCACTCAGCATGTCACTGTGATTTCTGTGAAATTGAGTCTCTTAAATTATAACTGCAGTTTGGTCATTACGGATCATTTTGGCTGGCCTATCCTCGCTATGTTGGTATGCCTAATGCATTTCAGAATTTTGCCATCTTCAATATGTCTGTGTGATTTCTGTGAACTTGTGTCTTGGTTTAAAACGGTTTTACAACAAAAAAAGATCTCGCTCGGATAGTATCGAGTAAAATCATAAGATTCTTCACTGGACCTGACCGCAACGTTAAACCTGAATCTTGCCGACTCTGCCTTTAATAAGCAGAGAAATCTTGTCACCTGCTAAGTTTAAAAGTCCAATGCAAAAAAAGGCCTAAATTCTAAACAATTCAGCAGAGTTGAGTAAAAAGTGGTGAAATTCCTTTAAAAATAATTGATTTTCTTTCATGTTTCTATCATGGTCAATCACTGGAAGATCTGATCATATAAGACAGGAATGTTCGTTAGTTTTTAAAAAAAATAGTATTTAAATTATATTTACCTGGGATTCCATCGGGAAAGATTAACTTGAGTATATCCATGCTACATCCAATATCCATGTTAGTTAATAATTTTCAAATAGCACCAATAATTATTGATTATACTTTGATAAACCACAGTTATTTATTTACTGGAGAATCATTATTTTTTTATATAAACAATTATTTTCCTTTTAAAAGAACAAAAACAACCAAAATAAATTAAAAAAGATAACGTTGCCTAGACGGTTGCACCGAGGTTATAATCATCATGATATGTCATGACACGTGTGTCTTCTATCATCAGGCTTCACTTTGGGTCAATAATTGACCTGAAACAATGAACGACAAGGAATTTTTAAATTTCAAAAAACAGGTTTTAAAAGGGAAAGATTTCAGTAAAAAGGGTCAAATCGACAGTGCAATTGTTGACCTTGTTGAGTTGATCAATTGTCAAAAATCTTATGTCACTTTGAGTTCATGTTCAGGAAGGACTATAGTCGTCTCGCAGGTAATTAAATAATAATAAAAATTAAATTAAAAACATTTAATTAAGTTTTCTTTTAGAGCGAATTAAAGAAAGGCTGCCGGTGGATTTACACCACACACGGTGAAGTCGACGATGATGAATTTCTCAACAAATGTTCTGAAAATTCAATAAATGACCTTGTCGTCAAGTTTGAACCTTTTATCTTGCATGTCGGGTGTCAAAGTCTTGAAAACGCCAAATCCCTTGTATGTTTCTTTTATTTTTCATTATGAAATATGTCAAAAGTTAAAAATTACCGAAGTACATTTACAGCTTTCTTGCGCTTTGAACTGCGGATACAGAAATTCTGGCATCGTGCTCGGAGCCAACGGAAAGATCACACTCGGCGTCAGAAGCACGTTGAACGTGGAGGTGCCGATATCGAACTCAGGGGGATTGCTCGTCAGCCTCGAAGTAACCGTCTAGGGACAAAAATTAATTTTTGCTTGTAAAATGTTTTCTTTATTATTACAGTATCTTAAATTTCTCGGAAGCGAGTGCAACAAGAAGATGGATAAAAATTTAAAACAGTTTAAAAACTTTGAAGCAGCACTGATAGAGTTTTTCAACACTTGAGCCACTCTTTTCATTCAGGGAACTAAGTTGATAATAAGCATCAACTTATACTCCTCTTGGTTGGGGGACATTATTTTTTAATTACCATTTACAATATAGACTAAACATTGCTATTAAGTAATACATTCAAAAACAAAAAAACAAGACATTTGTATATATTTATTTTACCTAATAACTAGGTGTAAATATCGCTTGAGATATCCATCCTTACATGTTTAACAGTCATAATTGACCATATTAATTATTTCAATTAATTATTCTTTCTAACTAAGGTCTTTGTGAAGATTCCTGAAAGGAATCTTAAACAGATTTTATTAGGAGTTAAATTCATTGCAAATATTACGATGGGAAGGAAGGATATTCCAGCTAATTGTTGGGAAAGCATATTGTGTAAAGTTGGGTCATCGGAAATGTCCTCGAATCATGGGAGTCGATCTAGTCTTTCACGAAAACCACAGTCACAGCTAAACAAAGTCGGCGAAATAATAACACCTGAGTGTTTACGATTAGAAAGATGGGTTGATCCTGGGCAATCGGCACGGAAATATTTACTGTTGTCCTGATACGTGGCCTTATTGCTCAATCCCCCTAGGATCAGCTAATGTCCGGATTCACCCGGAAAAGCTCAACAACCTGGGTAAGAAAAAGGGCAATCGGGTCATCAGGAATCAAAACAGTATTTCCTAAGCTTGACCCTTAGGAGGGTCCCCCACCTCCTCCCCAACTGATTGGCTTAAATACGATCCCAAAAGAACTAGGAGTCAGTCAGGAAAGCCGGCGCAGAGAAAAGGCAGTTGGAATCGGCCAGAAGTCAGTAGGACAAACCGGCATTCCAGTTCTGTAAGCACAAGGTTTGTCAATCAGTTGGTGGGAGAATTGGAAAACGGGGCGATTTCGAGGCGAGTAATTTGAGTAATAAGTTCCTCAAGGAATAAGCCGACTCACGATGGGACCAGAGATTCTTTGGAAATTTATTTATATATTAAAGCATTTATTTAATTTATAAGTAGGGATAGAAATTATTCAAGAATTAGGGTGTGTAAATTATGAGAAAGAATTGGGACCTAATAAACCACTAAATTGGTTAATTATTTAGAATTACGTTGTGAATTGTTCAATAGGAATAAAATAGAGAAGTAAGATGGTCTTTTTATTTAGATTATAAGTGATAGAAAATGTCGGGGATTATTTAATGAATCACCTCATTTAAACCCTAATTAAATAAAGGGCCTGGAATGTATCCAAATTGTTGTCCTTTTTTTTTCCTAAACCAACCCCAGGAGAATTAGTGTCAGGCAGCCTGACACCCTAGCCAAAGGCTTGACGCGCCTAGAGTAGCTCACTACTCACTCTAAGCACCTCAACTCTCTGCCGCTCACCACAGTCTGGGTCAAGATGAAAAAGTGTCTCGAGCGGAATTTGAACCGGTTCAATACGCCGCTGCTCTAACCACTTGAGCTACCATGACTAATTGAAATAAATATTAATATTTGACTTAAAACATAAACACAACTTTAATAAAATTGTCATTTTCCTCTATAAAGTGTAACTAATCCTGTCACACTCTTTAGATTAAAAATAAAGAAAATCCATTCAATTTCATCTTTTCCAGAGACAACTTGTCAAGTGAATTAATTGATTTTTTTATTTTTATTTGAAACAATAATTTTAGTAAAAATTCACTTTTTTCTTCCTAAAAGCATGATTTTAAGTCTAGAAGACTCTCCTGGGGGATGCTTGGCCAATGATAGACATGCCATCTATTTCATAGCCTAAATTCTGGCTGTGCTGTGCTCTACCATCCACAATGATACCAGTTTAGGGTGAGAAAATTGGTTGACGTGATTTATGATGGCTAGAGATGATTGTTTTATTGCTCTTTCACAACGTGGAATCATCATTTATCGGCTTCCTTGATAACTAAAAAGATATGTGTAAAGGTTAGCTCTAAAAGAGTCATTAAAAGTTTTCTTGATAATAGACTAGTCTCTAGACGTCCCACATCAGGTAGAAATTATAAATGATGGGGTGAGTGTGGAGTTCAATCCTTTTTAAAAAAGATGGTTCCTACTCACATTAAGTTGCACTTGCGCAAGTTGCGAAACAACTTAATGTGAGTAGGAACCATCTTTTTTAAAAGGGTTCCCACATCAGGTTCTTACTAATCGAGTGGAAAAACGTCTTCCCAAATCAGCAACTCGTTTGGACATTTGAACAATGGGGGGATGTTCTCATCACAGATGAATGCCAAATTTTGGCCTGTGGCAATCAGATGGTCATGAGTGGAGAACGCTTTGCTTCATGTGCTATGTGTGATTCAGCCACTAGTGATTGTGAAAGTGAAGTGATTTTAAACAGATAAAGTGAATGTAAGGAAATGAGAGGTTGGTCTGAGTGAGAGATTAAAGTTGAAACCTTGTACTTAGCACTCACAAATTTTCATTTTAAGTAAAAACATTGAATCATGGATAAGTAACCTATCCTGAACCCTAAACTAACCAAATCATTATCCTACCACTAACTCATCCCTAAACCTAATCCTAACTATTCCTAATCAAACTTAGCCCAATGCATATTTCCTATGAATATAAAATCACCCCAAAATACCATTAAAATGTTATTTTATTGTGCAACCTTTGAGCTCTTGTCTAATTAATTTTGGTTGTTATCGATTGTTTTGGTCTGCCTATCCTCGCTTGGATGGCCTGTCCCGCCTACCAAGACCAACCCAGCGAGGATAGGCAGACCAAAATGCTCGTTAACAATCAAAATTCAACTTAATTTCTTGTTTTGTTCCAGGTTATACAATTCCTATTTCTTCTATATTATTTAAATGTAAGAATAAAATAAAAATTGTGCCAACTTTCATCTGGTATTATAATTTATTTGTTAAAATTTTCTGGATCTTCCCATGTTTTAACAGCTTTGCAAAAATCATCCGCTTTGATCTGTTTATGTAATTTACTATAAAAAAAGTTAGATTTTGTCATATGATTAGTTCTAAACATGCAGGAAAATGGAGGGTTTATGTGATTTTTTGAGAGGCCTTTCATTCTAAACCCGTCCATAGTTTCGTCTTGGATTCCTCTTCTCAATGCATCGACAAAATCGCCCCTTGATATGTCAGTCAGAATTGTTCTAGACTGCGAAACAGATTCCTTCATAGCTGGCTCAGAAATCACTGGAAATGTGAAAATCGACCTGGACAAGCCGCACTACGCCAGAGTTAAGTTTTGACATCATTGGCCCATTTTTCGGTTTCTTACTTGAGACTTTTAACATTTCAGGGCTTGTAGTGAAACTCGAAGGGCTGGCTAAACTCAGCTGGATCGAACCGTACAAAACAAAGCTAGGTCTTCTGAGGAAATTTAAATTCGTGAAGTACAGCTCAGAAGAAACATACTTGACAAGTAAATTTTACCTCGTGGGACATTCGACTGGTTCGTTCTGCTTTCATTTTTTTCAATAGTTTAGGCCTCATCGATGTAAAAATGTTAACTGGCTATCATAAATTGTAAGACAAATATTTCCAGTCCCTGGTTTTCGTCTTCTTTTCATGTTCAAATTCGCAACACTCGTAAACTTTAAAGAAAAACTATAATTTTAAAATGAAAAATGACCTTAAACAAGGCAACACATGACTTTTTTAGTTAGATTGTTTATTATACACCTGGCTACTATTATTAATTATTGGCTTATTAAACTTGCAAAGTAATCGTTTAATACTTAAAAGCCATCATAGAAGTGCTTGAAATTTTAAAAAAATTATAACTATTAGTTAAATGTATAAAACAATACATTAAGCAGGCTTTTGTTTTATTTAAAATGTCTATGCAATAATTTTATGCAGGATTTATCTTATCGCTGAAATTTGGTCAGTACTAATCATTTTGGTCTATCCTTGCTTGGTTGTCAGTAAGAAGTGTCAGTAGTCATCTTCAGTGTGTCTGTGTAAAATTTAAGTAGTCTATTTGCAGCTGCTCATGGCATATGGTGGCTTACAGCAATGTGGACCTTCTTATAGGCCTCTTTGATTAAAATGGTAATAACTCGGTGCAGTATATCATTCTTAAGATTTTATTTCGGGTTGTTTGCACACTCTGCGGGTGAGATTGTACTGTTGGTTCATAAGGTTTTGCCAATTTGGGCGAAGGTTAGAGCAGATTTTTAGTTGCCAATTTCTTGGATGACCAGCCGTCCAGAAGGTTTTTGATGAACCTGTTCTGTCGCTTATTTTTTACAATTTTTTATTTATAAGAGTTAGCCCGTGTTAGCTTTTCATCCAATTGGTATTACCATCCAATGTTAATAAAGGTATTTTTGATAAGGTTGAGAATTGTTGGTCACAAGTTCAAAGTCGTAGACAAGTTAAAGAAATGGGCTTAACACTCCACCTTGTGGGACTCCAGATTCAATAGCCTAAAGCTGGGTTTCCACTGCACAGAAAAATCACTCATGCAACTAAACACAAGAATTACTCACGAAATGCTATCTCGGGTTAACCATTTTCAAGAGGTGAAACAAGGTGAGCCATCAGTTGCCCAAGACAAGCTTGCTGTTTATAACTACTCAAACTGCTGCATCATCATTTGCTGTCATGACAATACTTCATGTAAAAAAGAAAAAGAAGTTGAGTTGAATTTTATTATTTTTATTTATTATGAGTTTTATCTTTAGCATCCCACAAATGTCGGTAGCCTTGATACATTTGGATAAGACAAACTCATTTCAATCTCACACTCGAGACAAGTGTGTCTACACAAAGGGAAACAAACAAACGTGAAACAATGATGCACACTAAAAAAAAAACAGCTGGTCGGCTCACCCTGAAACATCCTCGGCTAAAAGTTTCGCAGTCCCGACTAAGTCTCCACAATATGAGACAAGTTTCACAAGTGACTTGTGTACAGTAGAAACCCTGCTTAAGAATTGGAGATTCCCTGGTATTTTCTGAAAAAAATCCTCAGAGACACTGTCAAAGAGTTCCTAGGCTTTCCCTTCCTCGTAGGTGTTCAGTATGGTATCGGCCTCTCAGTGCAGCTGTCGGGTGCAAGAAGTTGACTAAATCCCATGTGTGTAAAAGAGTATTGAGAATTCTCATAGGTTTGGTAGTTGTTCGATTTTAGACCATTGGAGAAAAACATTGTTTTACAAATACCAGAGGGTTTGGGTGCAGTAAGCATAGTAAAGCATGTCTTTAGGTCCTGCATAGCATTAGGAGAATTTATTTAAAAAAAAAAATTGAATACTTACCTTTTGGATATCCCCCCAGGTAATTGGTATATCTCCATGCACAGGTGGATCATTAGAAAACACTTCTTGGTTTACTTATAATTCAGGGTTCCAGAGAGCCATGTAGCAGCTCCATTTATTGCAAGGGAGCTTTTCTTTTATTACTCAACTGCTACATCCTCTGGGGTTCAGTATGCCATTAGCAAAACCTTTCATAAAGGCACCTTTCTGTATTCTTATCTTTTGGTCCGATTTGGATTTCTCTCCAGGTCGTTGCCATCCTCTGATAGATAATTAAAAAAATACTTCTTGGTTTACTTATTGATAGCGAGTTTGGGTCCTCTGAGCAGTGTAGCAACCCCTTTTCTTCCAAGGCTAATTTTATTTTTATTCAACTGCTCCATATCCTGGGGTCCAGTATACCATTAGCATAACCTTGAAAAAACACCTTTTTGTATTCTTAACTTTTGGACTGATTATTTTGGTTATATATTTAGGTCATTGGTATATTTTGTGATCATCATTAAACAAATCAGTGGAAACAAAGTCAAATTACTTATCATTAACAGAAGTTAGGGATTTGGATCCCTTTTCTGATTGATTTGGATATTTCCCACCACATCTTTACTTCCAACCTTGGTCTAAACTACTAAACTTTTCTTCTTCCTAAGTGCTTGAAGGTTAAATTAAAGGCTTGAATTAGAAAAGACAAGAAAACGAGCCGTTTTGTATTCCTATTAAAAAATTTTTCCTTTTTGAGCCAGAAGTGGGCATTCATCAATTCCCATTGATACAAAGTTTACGTTTAAATAATTGTTGAATCATTGAAATTCTAGGAAGAGTTTATTTTCCATCTGGAGAAAATGTTTTCAAATTTAAAGTATCAGTGCCACTCCATTTGCCGTCGTCTTTCGAAGGTGGAAGAGGATATGTCAGGTACAGCATTTCCGCCTTCATCGACATTCCGGGGAAGACAGAGCACGAAGCGACATCGCCTATTACCATCATCATGCCGCGCGCTCCCAAAGAAGAACTTATGACAACAAAAGTATGTATGTTGAGTCAATGATTTTGGATTAAAACAGATTTTTGACGTTTAAGGCTCCGGTGAAGAAAGACGTGCAGAAAACGATCCGACGCTGTAGTTGCCTCCGTTCCGGCAACCTCTCCTTGCAAGTTAGCATACCGCAGAAGTTCTTCAATCTCAGCGAAACTATCCCGGTGATTATAGACATGGACAACTCGAGCACCTCAAACGTGGAAAAGATCGATTGTAAAATAGAAAAGGTACCCTGCGGCCAAAAGGATTAAAATTTCAGTTTATTTATCGAACTCTTTATTTCAGAGAACTGAGTGGGTGGCACAACAGCCAAGAAATAACTCAATAGTTGATTCTATAGTTCTTGTAGGGATAGAACTGGATGGAGTTGGGCCAGACGCGACAAAATCGTATTCAGTAAAATTAGCCATTCCTGGAACACCGCTTATCAACATTGATAATTGTTCCATAATTAGTATTGTTTTTGTTTTAAAAGTGAGCAAAATCATTTTTTATTGTTTACTGTTGAATTAACCCCTTTCAGTGTAATTTCGAGTTTTCTGGGGTAATTGATAAGCAATGGTAAAGTAATTTACTAGCAAGAATGGATTTGGTTCAACCCCACCCCGAGGAATTTTGAGTACCCTGGGGGAGTGAATGCGACCAGACTTCTATATTTCTATCAAATGTTGCATTTATTTTAATCTATTGGAATGAATTTATTAGTGTAAAAAGAACACTCGAACAACCCATTCTTTAATCTTTGAATTTTTCAGGTTAAAATAGGTAAAATAGGCCTTTTCCTGATTCCTTAGTGAACGAACTTGATTTAAATTTGGATCGCCATCAGGCATCCAGGAGAAAGTTACAATCTAATTATATGGAAGTACATTCATGGATGTTCGGTTTCACTCTGCACATCCACTATGCTGACACACTTTGTTTTTCCGTTCTGCTGTTTGGCATATTGGACTGTAGGACATCGTATTTTAGCCTATTTTTTTTTTTAAACTTTATGGATAAAAACTTCTCTGAAAGATATCTTGAGGTCCTTCTATTCTTGGTAGTTTGGCCTGACAGGAGCAATGTTGGCTAGGTTATAAACAGGGTGTGGAAATTGAAAGTCTAACGGCTTATTGTGAGACCATATGTTGCTAGTTTTATTTGAAAAACATAATTTTCATTGACTTCTTTTAATCATTACAAACCCTAGCTTTGACCATGTGGGTGAGGGGTTGTAAAACTCCAAGGGCAAAGCTGGAAATCAAACCACACCTCGTTTATGACAGAGATAGGCAAAACTGAAACATGTGACATTTTATCATAGAAATAATGAAGGTGCGATGACTATTTACATTCATTTTTTGTAAAAGTTCGTTTTACTAAAGAGTAAAACCATATATTTTACAAAAAGTGTTTTATCTATCATGTCATGTCATTTGACTGACTAAACTAGGAAGAATAGGTACTTAGACCAATAATGATCAATGTCCAAATTACTTTTGTTGTTATGTGTGCATCTATGAATATACATTTTCATCCCTAATACCAAAAGCATCCACCTACCACCATTAAAAGATTTTGGGATTTTTAAGTAGATTTTCTATTATAACGGGGGAAAAAATCATTGAACTTAGCAAAGAATTGAAATATATTTGACTGACCAAATCATGAAGAATAGTTACTTAGACCAATAATGATCAATGTCCAAATTACTTTTGACTTTCGTTGTTATGTGTGCATCTATGAATATACATTTTCATCCCTAATACCCAAAAACATCCACCTACCACCATTAAAAGATTTTGGGATTTTTAAGTAGATTTTCTATTATAACGGGGGGAAAAAATCATTGAACTTAGCAAAGAATTGAAATAAATTTGACTGACCAAATCATGAAGAATAGGTACTTAGACCAATAATGATCAATGTCCAAATTACTTTTGACTTTCGTTGTTATGTGTGCATCTATGAATAAGTATTTTTACCCTTAATAGCCAAAGTGTCCACCCACCACCCAGAATTTTTTGAAAGAATTCCATTATGAATTTCCATCACATTATAAATATGTTGAATTTTATATATTCATAAAAATCTTTAATCAATCTTAAAACTGCCCTCGGTATGATGAATAGTAGATAAAAATCCTGCATAATAAGTGTTCCTTTTTGATAATCATGGTAAAATCCGATGAAAAGGTGTCAAGGTTGACAGGAAAACCATACAGACTGGATATAAATTATTAGATATTTGTCCTTTGTCTTCCTCAGGACGGTTTTATTTTGACAAATTTGGGCCAAATTGCTGAAATTGAAGAAAAAAACACCCATCCAAAATTATTATAAGTTGAAGTTTTAAATCTTGGACTCAGATTTTTTCTTTCTTTTCAGGTAGCTGCATTTGTTAAAGAACCAGTTCAAAACTTGGTCGCCGAAATCCCCTTAATAATCCTCAATCCAGACGAATCTTGTACAAAGTATTTAGAGAACATCAAATCAACCGATGAGGTGGTCCAAACCAAGAATGAATTAGGGCAGTAAGTCTTGACATGTTAAATTTAAAAATTAAGGCAAAATAAATTTGAATAGCATTAGATATGAAAGAGGGGGTTTGTAATAATAGTGAAAATTGTCCTCCTCTCTTACAGATCATTTGGTAAGAACAGCATGGAAAAAATGCATGCACAAGAAAGGGCTAAAAAGCCCTTGGGGAAGGTAACGGCTTGTTCACGTCAATCAAATTTATGAAAAATATAATTATTAAAAACAATCAAAAGGCATAACATTCTGTTATCAATAATGGATAAGTTTCATTGCCTTTTCCCCCTGGTCTCAACAAACCCTGTGGACAAAAACAAATAAATATTGTAGATTATATTATGAAGTACCAGGAAAAAATGAAGATGGCATCTAAACAAACCTGCAACATTAACACTTTGCAAAGGATTTTATATTTTTAAGTGGACAAAAATCAACCACAGATGGCGTCCAACTGACCAAGCCAGAGAGAATAGGCACTTGTTGACCAAATTTTGTTCAACTTATGTTGGTGTGCGTACATCTCCCAATATATATTTTCTTGCTAAATAACCAAAGTGTCCACCTACCACCATTAAATAATTTGATATTTTGAAGTAGATTTACTATTATGAATGAAAAAAAAACAAAAAAAAACTACCAAATATGGTGTCCGGCTGAACAAACCAAGGAGAATAGGCACTTAAACCAATAATGATCAATGACGAAATTTCTTTTGACTTATGTCGGTGTATGCACATTTACGAATATATATTTTCTTTCTTAATAACCAAAGCATCCACCTATCGCCATGAAAGAATTTGATAGTTTTAAGTAGATTATAAATGAAAAAAACCCAAAGATGGCATCTGACAGACCAAGCCATGAAGAATAGGCACTTAATGACCAAATTTCGTTTGACTTATGTTGGTGTGCGTAAATTTCTGAATATATATATTTTCTTCCTTAATAACCAAAGCATCTACCACCATGCAAAGATTTGGGAATTTTTAAATAGATTTTCTATTATGAATTAATGAGAAATAAAAATGAAGATGGCGTCTGACTAAACAAACCTGCAACATTAACACTTACACCAATAATGATCGGTGACCAAATTACTTTTGACTTTTGTGTGTGTGTGTGTGTGTGTTTGTGTTTGTGTGTGTGTGTGTGTGTGTGTGTGTGTGTGTGTGTGTGTGTGTATGCATGCATCTAAAATATACTCGTTCATCCTTAATGTAAAGATGGCGTCCAACTGACCAAGCCAGGGAGAATAGGATCTTGATGAACAAATTTTTTTCAACTTATATTGGTGTGTGTACATCTCTGAATATATACTTTCTTCCTTAATAATCAAAGCGTCCACCTACCACCATGAAATAATTTGATATTCTTAAGTAAATTTACTATTATGAATGAAATAAAAAAAAAAAAAACTACCAAATTTGGCGTCCGACTGGCCAAGCCAGGGAGAATAGGCATTTGGACCAATAATGATCAATGACCAAATTTCTTTTAACTTACGTTGGCATATGCACATCTATCTTTGTCCTTAATAATTAAAGTGTTCACCTATCACCATGAAATAATATATTTTTAAGTAGATAAAAAACAGCCACAAAGATGGCGTCTGACAGACCAACCAATGAAGAATAGGCACTTAGACCAATAATGATCAATGACCAAATTTTTTTTGACTTATGTTGGTGTATGCACATCTATCTTCGTCCTTAATAATCAAAGTGTTCACCTACCACCATGAAATAATATATTTTTAAGTAGATAAAAACAGCCACAAAGATGGCGTCTGACGGACCAACCAATGAAGAATAGGCACTTAGACCACTAGTGGTCTGCACCCAAATTTTGGCTTTTATTGGTTGGCGGCGAATTGTCATTCCTTAGTTGAAGGTTCGATAACAGTTGCCCGCGCCCTGACAGATTACGAAATCGTCCTTTGTGACTGTCCCAGATAATCAAATTTGCTGATTTTTATATGCCAGCTTGTTTACAAAAGCGTGTCATTTGACGTTGACAGTTTTCTTGAAGAAAATTGCTTAACTTGCGATTTTTAATCAGCTCAACAGGTCTCACAATTGTCAGTAGGGGAAAAGAGGCCGTTTGTCGATATTTCTCTCATTTTTTGGTTGATCTTGATCGTATTCAATTGAAAAAGTCCTTGAGTACGACGAGCAGTTCCCCTTCTTCTTGAGTTTGTTTTTATTCGTTTTTCCGTCACGACCTTAGTCTGACCCTATTTCCTAGACCTATTTGACTGGCGTAATCATCGGTCCGGGTTATATTTAGAACCGACGGGAAACGCATTCCTGTTGGGATGGGCTTTGGTGCGTTCGGACGAGAATAAATATCATTCCTGAGAAATGTCAAACGTGCGGATCGTTTTCGACAGCCCGACCAATTCCTACTACGCCGGAACGACGGTTACGGGCCGTGTCATTGTCAATTTCGACAAACCGAAAAAAGCCAGGGGTGAGCAACTTTAACGTCCAACCTCTTGACGAGAAAAAAAAATCATTTTTGATCATTTTACAGGGCTTAAAGTTAAAATCACCGGTGAGGCGAAGGTCTCCTGGGTAGGGACGGAAAGCTACAGGAAAGATGACGGCCAGACTGAAGATCGGTCTGTCAGCTATCACGCCGAAGAAGAATATTTTTCAAATAAATATTACCTACTGGGCGGAGCCAGCGGTAAGTGCAACATGTAAAATAATCATAAAACATAAATGCCCTCAACACTCCAAAACCAGTCTAGATTTGTTTAATTCAGGGTAATATACCACACCTATTGTATCCCCCGTTCTTTACCTGGGCATCGGGGCATAGAGTCAATAAGAGAGCCAATATGAATTCTCTAGGACCATATTATCGTGGTCTACCTTGCCACAAAAAAGGATTAGGCCTCTTTCAGACTGGGCGGCTAGTTGATTCAACTAGTTGAATGGGTATCAAGCGGTCATGGTGGCAAAATGTTTCAGAATTGCCCCGACCCCTTCACACGCAGTCAACTCGTCCGCCAAGGTGGGTGGCCAGCAGGCGCACAAGTGCCGCTTAGTTCTCATCCTGACTGGTTGACTCAACAACTGCTCGGCATTCGTCCTTCACACCAGTTGCGTAGTTGAGTCAACTGAATTGACCATGGAAAGCTTTGCAATTGCAAGTTTCAATGTGGAGCAGTGAAGAAATTCGTATTAGTCTCGTAATATGGGACATGTGGTGTGAGGAGTATAGTGACAAAAGTAAAAGAAGTGAAGCTTGGGGAGAAGTTGCACAATAGTATTGTAGAGAAAGCGCCTGTTTCCCAATTTTATAAAAACAGATAAACCCACACTTTTCTTTACTGGTTTCCCTCCTTTTTTGCTCCCTCAGCATTCCCTCGTACTGACCTTCTCGTTTGTGAAGAGAGGTTGATTCCTCAAGTTGCCTGGTGTGAAACGAGCAGTCTTCACATGGCAATAAACTACTTGAAAGTTAACCAGAGGCAATTTAGTTGATCAACCAAGCCACCTCGTCTGAAAGAGGCCTTAATGAGTCTAAAATCTGGTGGAACGACACCCACAAAATTTAGGGGACCCATTCACGAGGACCCCCAGCATATGAGATGCCTTTTGGTGTAACAGGCACCCAGTGTAAAAGAAGTCTTCTGAATGGGATATTGGGGTGTGATTCTATGTGCTAGGCGTCAATTCGAATCCAAGGGAGTAGAAGGCTAGTTGAGTGGGTTAGAGACACCCACTATCAGATCATAAAGGGAGAGAGGTAGTTTATTTTTGGTTATTCAGTTTGTGTAGCTCCTTTGAATCAGATTATATATGAGCTGGCGTTTTTACGACCTACACACCGCGACCAGTATTGGTCTATTGTCCATTTTTTTTTTAAATCTAGAATTCGTTAAGCTTAAGGCTTTTCACCAGACCCCAAAGCTTTTTCAAGGGCTCCCTTCAGGGGCTGTGTATCATTTAGGCCCTGGCTTTTCTTGGCACTACCTATATAGGCTTGTTTCTGCCACTCTGAGTCTACATATGCGTAATATGCTAGGCAGACCAAATTGATTGGTAATTAACAAAATACAGGTTCATCATCCACAGACCAGATGAAGAAATTTAATTGAAAATGGTAATATCCGCTTACAGATGGAATAGACAGACCATCAAAAAAAATAATTTTAAATATTGCAAAAATTAGTAAAAATATTTACACTGCTGTAGTATTTTTGAATGAAAGCAATCATGGAATCAAATGAAATAATTTTAATTAAATTTTTAAATCTTATCTTTGGCAGATATGACTACATTTTTTAATGGGCTACTGTCTATGACTCACTTTAAAACAATGCATTATTTATTGCTTTCATATTATCTCTCTTACAAGCCTTGAAAATACAGGTAGTAAACAAAGTCTAGGTACACCATGCCATTAAATTATGTTACTGCAATAAATAATTGATTACGTCAATAAAAAACATAGAACCTATTAGTTGTTCGCCTATAAAAAAAAAAAGTTTTAATAATGTAGAACATGAGTACAGCTTGTTGCAACAAAATATCAAATTTTATTGTGAAAATTCAAAACCAATTAATTTTTATAAGCCTTGGTTTCTCAATAATTGCTATATTATTAGTAATCCATATTTGTTTAGTGGTCATAATTTACCATATTAATTATTCTTTTACCTAAGTGTGTGGTGTTTAGTGACTGTGTGATGTAGGTTTCAGAAAAACATTTTATCATGCCAACGTTTCGATCATTATTGAGATCATCTTCAGGACCTGGGATTTATAAACATTGTTTAAATTTCACATCCTACATGTATTTGTAAAATTTAAGCAATATATCAATCCCAGGCCTTGAAGATGATCTCAATAAAGATCGAAAGTTGGTACGATAAAGAAAGTATTTTTCTGAAACCTACATCACACCAGACCGCATCTCACGATCTCCGAATAATCTTTTATCTAAGGTTTTTTGTTGAAATGAAAAATTAGTGTCACGGACAGGATTCGAACCCACAACCTTCGGTTCTCGGGCACTAACTCCCTATCTCAACCTACTGCCATTCAAGTTGTCCCTCTTTTTGCTATATTTTCATGTAATCAGGATTCGATTCATAGCGACTTATGAAGTGGGGAGCTATTAGTGAAGTTATTACTATTGTTAAATTAATTCATATTTGTTTAGTGGCCATATTAATTATTCCAATTAATTATTCTTTTATGTAAGGTTTTCAATTGAAATGAAAAATTAGTGTCACGAGCGGGATTATTCATTTCAGCCAATAACCTTAGATAAAAGAATAATTAATTGGAATTATTATTAATCACATTCTGTGAATCTATGATCTGTAGGATCTCCTTTGTTTTTAATTACACTCATACGCAGTTGTTCATCACTGAAAACAATCTTTTAGTGACATCAGACTCAATATTTCCCTAATAATACTTGTAATGCTCTCTTAAGTTATTTTTTTATTTTATTTTAATCTTCCTTTTCTTCAGTCTTCTTTTTAACTCATCCCAAAGAAGTTTAATGGGTTCATGTCCGGTGATTGGGGTTTTAAGTTGTTTGGAGCATAATAAGGTAGCCACTCTCCGATTCAATGTTTTGAGTTAGTCTTGTTGGAAGAAAATGATTCTCCAATACCAAGACTCCTATCACTTGATTTTAGATTTTCTTTTAATCATGGACATGTAAACCTCAGTATGACCATTATATCACCAATAATTTTTAGTTTTCTCACAGCAAATACAAACATACAGCCCCATAGATTCCACCTCCTCCATGCTTTACCATGCACAAGTTTTTAGCTACAGAGCTTGATGTAATTTTTGCCATACCCGAACTTTACCATCAGATGGAAAAAAAAAATTGCTGAACAAAACTCGTTCCCAGAAAGCACGATTGCCTTTATCGACCTTACTAATATAAGGCTTTTTTTCTAGCAGATTTGAGCTATATTCTGATTTTTTATTTCACATTGTTTGTGGTGTTTTACCTTATAATCAATTTCTATGCCTACAAGGGAGGAGGAACTCATTTTTGAGGCTTCATAAATGCATTTCAGAATTTCCTGTTCATGGATCCTTTGCAAAATGTTTCCAGTCTTCAAACCTGTTAGGATTTTTTTTTGATCGTAGAATGTTTAGAAGTTGTTTTGCCAATATCTCTCAGCTATTTTCCTTCCTTTCTTAAATTTACAACCAGTTTTCTTATTTCTAAGGAAATCTTCGTAAAGGGAACAAATATAATACACCCTTCACAGGCTAAGAGATCATCTAATACTGAAGCATTAACCTTATCAATGTCCATTGCAACAATATTTTTTTCTGTTTTTTACAAAATGGTTTAAGTGGTTTATATTAAGGTATGATTATTACAAAATAAAATAACAAAGAGTAATTATTTAAATGTCCTGTTTATTTAATAAAATAATTTCAATAGTCCGTAAATTTTCTTCTGGAGAGCTTCCAAGCTTCCATCTGAGCAGTTGACCTGTAAAGTTGCTGCTTAGTGACTCCATTAGGAGACGAAGTTTGAGAGACTTTCCACTTTTCATCTTTGAACTGCACCCAGGTGAATCGCTTAAATCAGAATGAGAAATTTAGGTTGGTAAAATCTAACCAATATTGTACGGTCTGAAGATAATTTTTGTCTCACCAGTTTTATGGTCCTCCTAGACTATCCTTCCTGGTTTGGCCTGTCTGATTTTTTTCAACATTTCCAGTGGTGGTACAAACGCTATGCAGCTCCATTGTGCAATTATGTCCTTATGTTGCATTCTTTTTCTTCTTTGCTATTTTTATTGTAAACTGAATTGCTATTCAGTGTTATTGTTGAAAATACTATTTAAAATTTTAATTGAAATTAAAATTTTTTAAACAGTATTTTCAACTAACACTGCCTAGAAATTCATCTGACAAAACAATATTGTACGGTCTGAAAATAATTTTTGTCACCAGTTTTATGGTCCTCCTAGAGTATCCTTCCTGGTTTGGTCTGTCTGATTTTTTTCAACATTACAAACGCTACGCAGCTCCATCGTGCAATTATGTCCTTATGTTGCATTCTTTTTCTTCTTTCTATTTTTATTGTAAACTGAATTGCTATTCAGTGTTATTGTTGAAACTACTACTTAAAATTTTAATTGAAATTAAAATTTTTTAAACAGTATTTTCAAATAACATTGCCTAGAAATTCAGCCGACAAAAATAATACCTATGGTGGAAACATTTTTTTATATTTAAATCATTTTTTAGTTCTTTTCTTTTCCTTTTTAAAAATATATTTACTTTTTTTTATTGCATTTTAATTTTTTTAATTTTTTTTTAATATTGTTCATATTTTTTAATATTTATTTTTTCAATTAATATTTTGATTGTTTTTAAATTTTTTAAACATTTATTTTCTTTTTAATATATTTCCTGTTTCTTTTTTGCATATATACTTTTTTATTATTTATTTACTCTCAGTATGCTAAATATTTTTTTTTACGTTTTATTTTAATTTTTATCTTTTCTTCAAAAAATATTGCTTATATTTTTTAATATTTTTTTAATGTTGATCTTTTTTCCAATAATTATTGTTTAATTTTTTTTCCTGTTTTTCCTTTTTTGTATATACCTTATACTTTTTTAATAACATTTTATCTTTTTTTCTTCTTTCAAAAATATTGCTCATATTTTTTAATATTGCTTCTTTTTTCGAATTAATAGTTTTATTTTTTTTATTTCCTGTTTTTTTTCTTTTTTAGTATTATACTTTTTTAACTTTTTTTATAACAACTTTAAATATATTTCTTTTCATATTTCTTATTTTAATTTTTTTTTTCATTTTCATCTCATATTTTTTAATTTATTTTTTTAATATTGCCCCCCTTGTTTTTTTAATTAGTAGTTTTAATTTTTTTTATATTTCCTTTTTTTCTTTTTTAGTATATTCATATACTATTTAATTTGTCTATAGCATCATTTTAATACATTTTTTTCATGTATTAAACATCATTATTTTATTTTTTTTTTCTATTTTCAAAACTATTGCTCATATTTTTTAATATTTCTTTTATTTATTTCATTTTTTTAATATTGCCCACTTTAATATTTTTATAGCATGTTTTTTAAATATAATTTTTTTATATATTTGTCTTATTTTAATCTTTTCTTTTTTGAAAAATTTTGCTCATATTTTTATATATTTATTTTATTTTTGTTTTAAATTTCTTTTTTTTTTTAATGATTTTTTAAAATTTGCTTTTTTTCTTTTTTGTATATACATATTTTAATTTTTGTAAAAATATTTTAATCATTTTTTTCTTTTTTCAGAAATATTGCTCATATTTTTTAATATTTTATTTTTTTTAATGTTCAATTAATATTTGTTTCAATATTTTTCTTCCACAAAAAAAATATTTTAAAATTTTTAATAGTTGAGCGGATTCTGTTTTTTCAAATTAAAATGATTAAAATAAAACAAAAGAAATGGATTCACTATTGATTAAAATAATGATTAAAATAACAACAAGTTGTAAAGAGGGGTTTACTTACCCGGGGTGTCACTGCGAGTAGGCGACGGGGTGAGGGCGGAGTTAGGTCCCGGGCCCACCAGATCCCGATCATAATGCCCACAGTTGGTCCAGATAATGGGAGGAAGACCGATTTTCCTGTTGGTATTAATTTGAACAGAAATTTTTTAATTTTTTTTTTAATATTGCTCTATTTTTCCAATTATAATTGTTTTAATTTTTTTTTTATTTCCTGTTTTCTGTTTTGTATATATTCTTTTTCATTATTTATTTATTCTCATTGTTCTAAATATTTTTTTTTACATATTTGTTTTATTTTAATTTTTTTCTTTTCTTCAAAAAATATCGCTCATATTTTTTAATATTGATCTTTTTTCCAATTATTATTGTTTGATTTTTTTATTTCCTGNTTTTTTTTAAAAATATTTTAATCGTTTTTTCTTCTTTCAAAAATATCCCTCTTTCAATTAATATTTTTTTCAATATTTTTCTTTAACAAAAAAATATTTTAAAATTTTTAATAGTTGAGCGGATTCTGTTTTTCAAAAGAAAATTAATAAAATAAAATAAAACAAAAGAAATGGATTCACTATCAATTAAAATAATGATTAAAATAACGAGTTGTAAAGAAGCGGTTTACTTACCCCGGGCATCACTGCGAGTAAGCGACGGGGTGAGGGCGGAGTCAGGTCCCGGGTCCACCAGATCCCGATCATAATGCCCACAGTTGGTCCAGATAATGGGAGGAAGACCGATTTTCCCGTTGGTATTAATTTGAACAGAAATTTTTTAATATTGCTCTTTTTTTCCAATTAATCGTTTTAATTTTTTTTATTTTCTGTTTTCTTTTTTGTATATTTTTTTTTCATTATTTATTTATTCTCATTGTTCTAAATATTTTTTTACATATTCGTTTTATGTTGATTTTTTTCTTTTCTTCAAAAAATATCGCTCATATTTTTTAATATTGATCTTTTTTCCAATTATTATTGTTTGATTTTTTTATTTCCTGTTTTTTTATTAATATTTTATATATTTCTTTTATTTATTTCATTTTTTTAATATTGCCCCCTTTTTCAATTAATATTGTTTTAAATTTCTGATTTTTGAATTTTTTTTTAATATTCCCCTTTTTCTTTTTTGTATATACATACACTTTAAATATTTTTATAGCATTTTTTAAATATGATTTTTTGAAATATATTTGCCTTATTATTTTAATCGTTTCTTTTTTGAAAAATTTTGCTCATATTTTTATATATTTATTTTATTTTTTTATTCAATTGTTTTTCTTTTTATTATTTTTTTTTATTTACTTTTTTTATCTTTTGTACATACATATATTTTTTTAAAATATTTTTATACCATTTTAATTTTTTTTAAAAAAATATTTTCGTTTTTTCTTCTTTCAAAAATATTGCTCATATTTTTTTCATTTTTTAATATTGCCCCCTTTTTTCAATTAATATTTTTTTCAATATTTTTCTTTAGCAAAAAAATATTTTAAAATGTTTAATAATTGAGCGGATTCTGTTTTTCAAAAGAAAATTAATAAAATAAAATAAAACAAGAAATAGATTCACTATCCATTAAAATAATGATTAAATTTACGAGTTGTAAAGAAGGGTTTTACTTACCCCGGGCATCACTGCGAGTAGGCGAGCCCTCCGGGGTGAGGGCGGAGTTAGGTCTCGGTCGACCAGATCCCGATGTAAAGCCCACAGTTGGTCCAGATAATGGGAGGAAGACTGATTTTCCCATTGGTATTAATTTGAACAGAAACGTTGAGAGGATTGTGGCTTAGGCTCATGATGAAGAATACGTAGAGAAAGGACATGATGCGCAAATTAGGATTAGGGTAAATATAAACAAAAGGCATTTGACAAGGACATTACACGCACTCTGTGGATTGTAAAAGATAATGTTGACTGGCCTAAACATTAATAATAACAATTTTAAAAAAATATGTTTTATAGCATCATTTTAAATATTTTTTATATATTTTATTATTTTAATCTTTTTTCCAAAAAATATTGCTCATATTTTTAATATTTCTTTTAATTTTTTTCAATGCTGCCCTCTTTTTTTAAAATTAATATTTAAATTTTTTCTTATTTTATATTATTATTTGTTTTAAATTTTGCATATTTTTCCCCATCATGAATGTTGTTTGTTGTGCTATTTTAAGTTTGCATGTATCTGTTGTATAAATAATGCTGTGTATTTTTTCCCCAGTGTTTAGTATTTGTATTTTGACAAAATCAAAAAATTAAATTATTTATCACAAATTAATAGTAAAATATATTTTGGGCAATAAAAAACATGTAAATACTACATTAGTTAATTTAAAAATGTCCCTATTAACCTTTTGTTTTTTTGAAATTCCCTTATTTAATTTTTTTGTTACAACTGTCATTGTTTTCCTATTGCTTAGTATTGCAAGAAGAATTTTTTTAAAAGTTAGAATTAGCTTTCCTATCAAAATTTTCAGACAAATATGAATTAGGTGTTTCTATAGCAACCAAAAATTTTACTAAGTGGCAAAAGAGCTGGGCAAATTTTTAAACATAAAAAAATACAAGATGATTTAAACTAACAAAATCTTTTTATTCATTGTTACCAAAGTGATGACGTGAATTATAAATGTTTAAAAAACAAAAATATTTATGCTAGCAAAAATTCGCTAATTTATACTATACTCGTCATCTTAGGAGTGAAGCAGAATTGGAAATTTAAACCGTGGTTAATGTTTAAAAATTTTATGTTTAATATTGGACAATTTTGTTGCTTAATGGTTTTAGAATTATTATTTCAATTGGTAATGTTAATAAAACTCACCACCTTTTACCAGTCTCTCCTTCGATTTGTCCAAACATCTCAGTGAAGTTCTCAAAAGATTCCTTAATGACTGAAGGAAACAAATAACGTACTGGAACATCAAAATGCATTCGTTTTCCTGCTTACCCTTTATCCAAAAGTAGAAGCTTTTTGTTCGATTTTCTTTTCATTTTCGAAGATCATGGAAGACACTGACCTGCATGAGACTTTGACTGGTTCTGACACGTTTGAAAATTTAGATACTTAATATCACCTTGGTTACGAGCATTTTGTTTCTATTCTCTTTTGTTTTCTGTTAATATCTGTTTTTGTTTACAAAAAAAAAAAAGACTATCGACTAAATCAAGAAGTGACGATGATATAAAAACGTCCAGGGTGTATCAATACTACTTACTTAAAAAAAAAGCCATTAAATCTACATATTTATAAAAATTTTTATATACATATATATAAACATATTTTTTAAAAGCATACATATATATTTAAGTATAAATATATATATATATATTTAAATGAAAATTCAATTAATACATTTTTAGACTTTAATATTGATCACCTTGCATTTTTTGTCCCCTTGTTTTTTGTTTTTAATTTTTCTTTAAGTTTTAATGTTGTATTATCTTGTTAGGAAATAGAATGTATGGAAATAAGATATTTAACAATTAAATCCATTTATTTAGGGCCCTATTGACCGAATTAATTGTTTCAATTAATTAATCTTTTTATGTACGGTTTTTGGTTGAAATGAAATTTAACAATACTTACCCAGCTAGGAGATTGTTTTTGTCTTTTTTGCTCTTTGCTTCCTTCATTCTGATTTAGAGCGGGTGTCATACTTTACTTTCTTATTATTTTTATTTTTTGATGAGAGTTCACAACAGCAGAGGCCTTATAAACCCCAAGGGATGCTGGCGTTTTTTTAACAACATAAAACAAACACTAAGAACCTTGGGTGACTGGATTTGAACCCTGGGCCAAATGTTTGGGGTCATTAGGGTGTTTTTTTTTTGCATTCCACCCACCGGGTGCATTGAACATTTAAGTTTTGCTTGGAGCAGCCGATCTTTCAGAGGGATGTGCATGCCACTGCTATCATCCACATGCCTCCCAGATCAGGGATCCTAGTGCTGACCTGAGGTTCCCTAGGAGACCACCAACCCATGCCCCGCGCCCACTGAGCCCCCCGCAATCCGGCTATCCACTGTGGAATTGTCTGTTGCTTATCCTCACAACAACTACTTATTAATTATTTCTGCCTTCGAAATTATCTTTGTTTATCGATTTTTTTTTCTTCTTTCATTCCTTCTCTACCTTACACTCTCTATTCTTCCATAGGTATGCACATACGCGAGCACACACACACNTATTTTTTTTAATTTGGATACCAGGGACTGGAGGAGTTCCCTCCTGAGCACTGCAGCTGAGCTGTACAGCTTATTGTACTTTATCCCTGGCTCCATATTTTGGGGGAGGGCTCGCAACACAATTGTGAACTTGAGCCCCCGTTGTACCGGTGTTCTTCCATCGAAGAATCTCATTTTTGAAGGGGGTTGGGACCAAATTCAGGGTTGCTGAGATCCGATCCCGCCCCTTCCATTGATGAGTGCCGTATCAATTTCTTTCAATTGCGGCCACCGGTCCTCTTAGGCGTCAGAAAAAGTTCAGAGGTGACGGTGGGGATCGAACCCACAACCACGGGATCTACTAGCCGAGAGTCTGATGCCTTAACCACTCGGCTACCGCGGCCCCCTCCCTATAACCATACATCTAAATGCATATCTAATGTATACCTTCTATTTATATTTTCTGTATCAAACGCGTTGATCTCAGAAAGTCAAAGAGTCTATTGATAACAGGGGGATCATCACCAAGTATCTCCGCTAATTGGCTTGGAGGATTATGAAATATTCTTTGATGCTCAAAATTAAGGCAATTAGTCAAGAGGTGTTTTACTGTAACCAATTCCCTGCAGTAATCGCATACCGGCGCCAGTTCTCTGCACATAAGGTACCCATGGGTAAGTCTACTATGCCCGATTCTAAGTCACGTCAACACAGTCTGTTCGAGCTGCAAGTCGTGCACTGAGGAGCCCCAAGGGCCAACATTTGGTTTAATATCCCTTAGCTTGTCCCTCACTTCTCTCCATTTCTCCTGCCACTTCTGCCATATCTTTTCTTTCAAGTGGGTGATAAAATCTGTGTGAGGGGTGTACTTAAGTGGGATCCCATCAATGGTGGCCTGTTTTGCAGCAGTATCCGCCTGTTCATTGCCCACTATACCACTGTCCTGGAATCCACACGAAAATTACTCTCAAGAGAGTCTCAATCGTTCCAGAGAAAGCAATATCTCCTGGACCAGCATAGCGAATCGGTTTTTCTATTGCTCGAGGAAATACTATGTTAAGGCATTTACCAATCACCGTTAGTTCGGCAGTATTATTGCAGACATTTGGCAGGGAGAACATATACCTTTTTTTGTTGATCATGAATGCTGCGCCTGTTCCGTTTTCACTATGTGATCTGTCAGTGAACGCAAGGGTGTGGCTTGGGAAAGCGGCTCTTATTCTTGAAAATTCCTGTTTATATAAATAAGGAGGAGTATTTTCTTTCAGGAATTTGGCGAGATCCAGCAGGACTCTAGGCTTCGGTATTGTCCATGGAGGTTTTGAGGCAGCTCCCTGTTTGTAGAGGGGGTATGTACTGCGGCATTGAATGAATTTAAGCAGATCATTTTTGGGGGTCATTAGGGTGGATTTCTTTAAAAACTCTTTTGTTTATCCTATGTATTATCTATTTAAATTCTTTTTTTTGTGAAGATCTCTTCCTATTTAATAATAATAGTACTTTATTGGTTATAATACAATAATATAAAATAAAAAACTACACAATAAGTATGGCATGGAAAATTACATCTGAAAACATAGATAAAGCAACAAAAGATCAGAATAATGCAAAATGTGAAAGATGTGAAAAAAATTAGAAAACGAGTCAAAAAATAAAATAAAACAAATAATAAAAAATTGAAATCAAATTGTACCTTATTAAACATTAAATATTCAGTTCTTTAACATAAATATACCTTTACTGCCATTCTCATCTGCAATATTTTACATTGGAGCCTGGTCAGAGATTAGCCCAGTAATTAGTTCAATTCTAGACAAGGAACTGCGCCCTAGGTGGAGCATATGAATTTCTTTTAAAATTGTGCATTTTTATAAGAAATGGAACACATCCTTTCTGACAAGGCAAAAAGTGTAATTTAACCAAAGTAGCTCACACCTCCTTTTAAAACCCACCGCAAATTACTCAGATGATTAAAATCAGACAATGAATGACAGTGGAACTGTATGATCAAGATTTCTATAAGGCAAAGAACTATTTTATGTCAGAGCGAGCCTCACAGACACCTTGCTATGACGTACACTGATCTTTACAAGAAGAAAATCAAATTAGGTTTCCATTAGGAGATATTAATATTTAAGTTATTTGGGGTGGAATATTTAGAAAATGCAGTATGATTAAGTGGGAGATGAAAGATGCATGATTAAGGGGATTAAGAATTATTAGGATATACTTATAGTGAAGCCTCAGTGTTGATGAATAGGTCTGTGCATGTCTAAACAGAACATACACCTAACTAGGGGTTGAGGAGGGGAGGCCAAAAAGCTTTTTGATAAAAAATTTCTCAACGATCATACTATTGATATCCCCAAAGCATGCGTAGGTTAAATCTACATTGAGCTGTTGCTTTGCATTTGAAGATGGAATGGGTCGCTGTTTCTTCCTCCTCATTGCTTAATCTGCAGGTGCCCTCTTGAGAGTGTGAGGTCGATTACTCAAGGGGGGGGGTCACCTGGTCCCCTCGAGGCACCATTATTGGCACAGTTGTCCCTCAGCATGTGTCGCGTAACAATTTGGGGGATTTTATTTGATATGTGGCTGGAATGTGAGTTAGGATTGATTTTAGGGTAGGAAAGGGGTAAAGTTTGGGATGCTGGGGTTTTGGAGGTGACAGGTCCAGCTCCTGTTCCTCCATACCTCTCTTTCCATTAGTTTAATTAAGAGGGTACCGGGTAAGCTTTGTGGTGGTGAAAAGTCGTAGTTGGTTATTAGAGCTATACCCATTTGTACTCCACAGACCTAGAGGCAGCCTTAAATAGGTCGAGTTTAGCTTTCAGTGTGATGTTGTAATTTAACAGTAAGCCAGCCCAAATTCTGGTATATATATTATGCAGGGTGGGCGACCAAGACCCGAGGGGTTAAATGCCTGGGTAGACTCGTACCCCATCCCTAAAAGGTCCGGGACTTGGTCGGCTCACGTATCCTGCATAAACCTCTTGGACTTGTTCACAAACCCCAAGATTTTGGACCATTTTATCTCGGGGAGTGATTTGGTGATGTCCTCTCCTTCAAAGATTTCAAATCTAGACCTAGCATACCTATCACACTCTGCGTGGTAGTGCCTTGCTGTTTCTTCTTTTATTTTGCAGAAGCGGCAAAAGGGATCAGGTAGGATACCCATTACGAAGAGGTGTCTTCTCAGTGGGCAGTGGCCCATTAGAATACCTATCAGCCTCCTAATTCCCTTCCTTGAGATAGAGAATAGCATTTCGATTCAGCTGGTTTGATCGCCTTAACAAACTCTTTCGATTGCCTTTGTCCGGGGGATAAATTCCACTCCCTAAGGAATTGTTTCATGCCCCAGTTATTGATACTCTCTTTCGCTGTGCTCATAGAGTGAGGTAATACCGGTTGTGGCCCGACGCACTATTAGAACCTTCTTTAGCTAGGCCATCGCCTTTTCATTGCCATGGTGTCCTTTATGTGCTGGTATCCAAATAAGTGTCACCTTATTCTCAAACCTGAAAGAGATCCTATTGATAAGATCTCTAGTTTCCTCCACCAGTCATGAGGTTGACAAATCTTTTTGTAATGCCCTAAGACTAGCCTGACTGTCAGAAAAGATTTTAATATCTTTTCCCATAATTTTATTTTCCATAAGTGTTCTACAAGACACATTGATGGCCCAGATTTCCGCCTGAAAAACGGAGGTGTTATTGCCAAGAGGGGAGGAGATGCTGATTCCTAATTTTCGTATGTAGATTCCTGCACCACTCCCTCTTCCTTTGATAAGTGAACCATCTGTGTAGCAGTCTATGTTACGATGGTCATCATCCAGACTATAATCATAATCACAAGGGGTGACTACCTGAAAGTGCTTTTTCCCCCGAAGGGGATTTAATCTTTTTATCACTAACACTTAATAATTGACCGTTAACCTTACTCAATAGTTGAGAGATTTTCGAGTGACCTATGTTATTGCACTTATGATTCCAGCTGCCCTCGCTAATTAATCCAAATTCTGGTAAATCCCATCTTACATGTAAATGACACTATTTCAATTAGTAATTTACAATTTCAATAGTTAATCCCTTATAAGAAAAATTGTCAGTGCAAGCAAGCCTATCACATTTTCTAAAAATGACCACCTTAGATTTGGCATTGTTAACAGTCAAATTTCATTTCTCACATTATCTTTCTGATATATTTATACTTCTCTGTAAACTTACTTTCTTGTTAGCTTACAAACAAAACATTGTCTGTTATTATTATTATTATTATTATTTAAATTATTCAGAGATCGTGAGATGCGGTCTGGTGTGACATAGGTTTTAGAAAAACATTTTCTTTATCGTGCCAACGTTTCAATATTTATTGAGATCATCTTCAGGGCTTGGGATTTATAAACATTGTTTAAATTTTACAAATACATGTAGGATGTGGAAACAATTTTAGATTAAAAAGAAAAAAAATGAATTTATACAATGCTAGAACATTTTAGATTCAAAAAAATGAATTTATACTATGCTAGAAAATTTTAGATTAAAAAAAATGAATTTATACAATGCTAAAAAATTTTAGTTTCAATCAAAGCATCTGTACTCGCTCAAAGTGTTTGTTTTCCGTGTAGATGTGTCATTGTTGTGTATCGAGTGCCAGTGAGATATTAATGTTTTGTAAATTAACAACTTTGTAACCTAAAACATCAATATCTCACTGGCACTCTCAACACGATACACAACAATGACATATCTACACGGAAAGCAAACACTTTGAGTGAGTACAGATACTTTGATTGAAACTAAAATTTTCTAGCATTGTATAAATTCACTTTTTTTAAATCTAAAATTTTCTAGCATTGTATAAATTCACTTTTTTTAAATCTAAAATTTTCTAGCATTGTATAAATTCTTTTTTTTAAATCTAAAATTTTGACATTTGAAAATATGGCAAAAAGAGGGAAAATTCAAGCGATTGTAGGTTGAGATGGGGCGTTAGTGCTCGAGAGCCGAAGGTTGTAGGTTCGAATCCCGCTCGTGACACTAATTTTTCATTTCAATTGAAAACCTTACATAAAAGACTAATTAATTGGAATAATTATTATTGCCAATTATGACCACTAAACAAATATGAATTAATTTAACAATTAAAAGTAGTAATAACTTTGCTAATAGCTCCCCACTTCATAAGTCGCTAAGAATCGAATCCTGATTACAAAATATGGCAAAAAGAGGGACAACTTGAATGGCAGTAGGTTGAGATAGGGAGTTGGTGCCCTAGAACCGTAGGTTGTGGGTTTGAATCCTGTTTTTGGTTGAAATGAAAAATTAGTGTCACGAACAGGATTCAAACCCACAACCTACGGTTCTCGGGCACCAACTCCCTATCTCAGCCTACTGCCATTCAAGTTGTCCCTCTTTTTGCCATATTTTCATGTAATCAGGATTCGATTCTTAGCGACTTATGAAGTGGGGAGCTATTAGCAAAGTTATTACTACTTTTAATTGTTAAATTAATTCATATTTGCTTAGTGGTCATAATTGGCAATAATAATTATTCCAATTAATTATTCACAATCTCTGAATAAACATGATTAACGGTCACTAAACACCACACATTTGTATAGAAGAAAGGTCATCGATGAAGGGGGAAAAAGGACGGGACTTAAATGCATCTGCCTAACCACACAATTTGTGGGGAAAAACATCTCAAATTCCCTCCTTGATCCTAACCACAGAAGCAGCTTAAGCCAAATAAACTTCGAAGTTCCAAATCATTACTTTGGATGACACTCCCAGTTGAACAGTTATATCAGCGCATTTCGGTCCACGATGTCAAAAGTAGGCTTAAAATGAATGAAAAACAGTATAGCTTTTGGCGCCTGTGTAAAAATTTTAGATGAATCATACTGCAAAGTGTAAATAGATTATCCAGAGTGGGGTACCTTGTACGGTGGGGCTTCCCAATCTGAGGTCTCCCCCTGAGGGTGAACTTAACACAATAATTACAAACATACAATGTACTAATAAAATTTAAAAAACTTATAATATTGTAGGTTTCACTATTTTATTGACTTTTGTCCATTATAAATACTCGAGATGTTTCAAGGAGGATTTTTAGAAGTTATTAAGTATCACAAATTGAGACTGTCTTACAAATAGGAGCTAAACCTTTTGAGGAGAAAATCGTGTATTCCAAGGATGATTAGTTTTTGAATAAGGAGACAATGATCAATTTCAAATTTAAATATATTGTGTTAATGCATAACTTGGGCAGCTTTGGTCGTGTAGTCTTGAAAAAGATTTGTTGTTGTTGAACGAGGGTGGAAACCATATTGTTCAGGTATTTTCTGGGTTCTCCTTCCTTAGGTGTTCCACATCAGGTTTTAATACTTTATTTTCTTCTTTTAGCCCTTAATACGGCATTTTAGTTCATCTATGTGTTTGTTTATTGTTTCGACAGCTACGGTAAATTTTTTGACCAACTCCTAATTCTCCATCATCAGTCCATTTTAATTTGTTTCAACAAGACCAGGAGATGATCTTTTAGGTGTAAATTTTCTGGCTTTTGGTGTACAGTTGTCTTTATTAACTAGATAAGTCAAAAAAAGAAAAAATCAGAAGACTTGTTGGACTTGAGCAAAATGTAAAACTGAAATAAGTATGTGAACTATTTATCAGAGAATGCAGAGGGAGGGCCACTGAGCAGAATGCGAACTCTCCCACTATAATCCTTGAGTTTCTTTTGCAACTCTAATCTCTGAATTTGGACTCTGTACTTGTGTATATTGTACTAGTTGTTAACTGAGAGTTTTACAGTACTTCACAAGAACTTTCACTATACCTCTGTACAATTGCAGTCTAAACAAGACCGTTTATACAACTTTTTAACAGTGTTAAAACTCATTGTCAGACCCAATGTTAACTCAGTCACTTCATATCACTCTCATATTTGCCATTCTCTTTGGGCTGTTGTTTCTCTTTTAGTAATTTGGCTATTATTGTAGGAAACTGTGATTATTTCTCATGGGTGTTTTTTATTTTTATTTAACAATTGAACCAAAATTAATGTTTCTTATAAGTAGGCGGCTTCCCGGCAGATGGATTGTGATCCATGCCTGTACTATGTAAATAATCATACTGCTACTATATTCATAGAAATAAAAAGAATTAAAAAAAAAAAAGAGTAGGTGTATATATATATATTTCTTCGGCCTTAGCGTGTTGTAGCATGCAGCTAGTATCTAAACAGTTCCCAGTCTTATAATTCCCATTCACGACTGACTATATTACACTAGTCTGTGTAAACCTTAGTACGACCATATATCATCAATAATTTTTAGTTTTCTCACGCCTGACACAATCAAACAATCCCACATTATGATTCCACCTCCTCCATGCTTACCATGCACAAGTTTTTAGCTACAAAGCTTGATATAATTTTCGCCACACCCAAACTTTACTATCAGATGAAAAAAAAAAAAAATCGCTGAACAAAACTCGTTCCCAGAAAGTAATAGGCTTATTAACTTAATCCTTTGCAAATGATAAACGTTTGCCTTTATTGACCTTACTAATCAAAGGCTTTTTTTCTAGCAGATGGAGCTAAATTCTGATTTTTTATTTCACATTGTTTGTGGTGTTGTACCTCATAATTAATTTCTATACCTGCAAGGGAGGAGGAACTAATTTTTGAGGCTTCATAAATGCATTTCAGAATTTCCTGTTCATGGATCCTTTGCAAAATGTTTCCAGTCTTCAAATCTGTTAGGATTTTTTTGAACCATAGAATGTTTAGAAGTTGTTTTGCCAATATCTCTCAGCTATTTTCCTTCCTTTCTTAAATTTACAACCAGTTTTCTTATTTCTAAGGAAATCTCCGTAAAGGGAACAAATATAATACACCCTTCACAGGCTAAGAGATCATCTAATACTGAAGTATTAACCTTATCAATGTCCATTGCAACAATACTTTTTTCCGTTTTTTACAAAATGGTTATATAAGTGGTTTATATTAAGGTATGATTATTACAAAATAAAATAACAGAGTAATTATTTAAATGCTTGTTTATTTAATAAAATAATGTCGTCCGTAATTTATTGATTGTTATATCCGATAAATTTTCTTCTGGAGAGCTTCCAAGCTTCCATCTGAGCATTTGACCTGTAAAGTTGCTGCTTAGTGACTCCATTAGGCGACGAAGTCCACTTTTCCTCTTTGAACCGCATCCAGGTGAATCGCTTAAATCAGAATGAGATATTTAGGTTGGTAAAATCTAACCAATATTGTACGGTCAGAAGATAATTTTTGTCTCACCAGTTTTATGGTCCTCCTAGACTGTCTATCCTTCCTGGTTTGGTCTGTCTGATTTTTTTTAACATTTCCAGTGGTGGTACAAATGCTATTTTGTTATTTTTATTGTAAACTGAATTGCTATTCAGTGTGTTATTCAGTTGAAAATACTATTTAAAATGTTCATTGAAATTAAAAAATTTAAAATTGGTATTTTCATCTAACACTGCCTAGAAATTCAGCCGACAATAAAAATAATGTCTATGGTGGAAAGATTTTTTTTCTAATTCTTTTCTTTAAAAAAATATTACTTTTTATTTTTTATTACATCAATTTTATTTTTTTTAAATACATGACTAATTTAAATCTTTTTAAAATATTCTTTTATACTTTTCTTTTTAAATATTTTTTCAATTATTGTTTTAAAGTTCTTATTTAAAAAATATATATTATATATTATTGCTATTCTTTTTGTTTTCTTTTTTCTTTTTTGCGTATATACTTTTTATTTATTTTTTTTATCCTCGCTATTCTAAAAATGTTTTTTACGTTTTATTTTTTTTTTTAAATATTCATATTTTTTAATATTTTATTAATTTATTTTTATATTGCCCCCCTTTTCAATTAATATAGTAATTTTTTTTCTTTCTTTTAAATACATATACTTTTTTAATTTTTTATAGCATTTTAAATTCATTTTTTCATATTTCTCTTATTATTTTAATGTTTTTTTTTAAATATTGCTCAAATATTCAATTTAATTAATTTATTTAATATTGCCCCCTTTTTCAATTAATATTGTTGTAAATTGCAGCTTTCTTCTTTTTTTATATACATTTATTTTTAAATTTTTTTATAGCCTCATTTTAAATATATATTTTTTTACATATTGCTTTAATCTTGCGTTGCTTTTTTCAAAAATATTGCTCTAATTTTTTAATAATTTTCTTGTTCCAATTAATATTGTTTTAAATGTTTTTCTTTCTTTTTTCATATATACCTTTATTTTTTTTATCGCATCATTTTAATTTTTTTTGCCGCATTTCTCTTATTATTTCAACCCTTTTTCTGGCTTGCTTGCTCATATTTTTCAATATATATTTCTTTAATATTGCCCCTTTTTTAATTAAAATTGTTTAATTTTTTGTCATATTTCTCTTATTATTTTAATCTTTTTCTTCTTTTTTCAAAAATATTACTCGTTTTAATATTTTATTTAATATATTTATTTAATATTGCCCCCTTTTTTTCAATTAGTATTGCTGTAAATTGCTGCTTTTTTGTTTTATTTTTTAAATACATATATTCTTTAATTTTTCATAGCATCATTCATATTTGTCTTATTTATTTTAATCTTTTGTTGCTTTTGTCAAAAATATTGCTCTAATTTTTTAATAATTATTTTCTTTTATTCATTTTTTGTTCCAATTAATATTGTTTTAAATTTCTGTTTTTTTTTTTTTCATTTATCGCATCATTTGAAATACATTTTTTTTTCGTATTTCTCTTATTATTTCAATCCTTTTTTTTGCTTGCTTGCTCATAATTTTTAATATATATTTTTTTTAAATTTCTCCTTTTTTCAATTAATATTGTTCAATTTTTTTTCATATTGCTCTTAATATTTTTTCAAAAATATTGCTCATATTTTATTTATTTATTATTGCCCCCTTTTTTAAATTAATATTGTAAATTGCTCCTTTTTTCATCTTTTGTTTTATTTTTAATTTTTCATAGCATCATATAGCATTATTTTAAATTTTTTATATATATATATTTTTTAAGTCTATTTCCCAAAAAATATTGCTTATATTTTTAACATTTCTTTTAATATTTTTAATATGCCCTCTTTTTTGTAAAAATTAATAGTTTTAAATATCTTATATTTTTTTTTTCATTTTGCATATTTTTCCCCTCATGAAAAATGTCTAGCGTTATTTTAAGTTTGCATTTATGTGTTTTGTAATTAATGCTGTGTTTATGTTAATGTAAACCATTTCTATAATTCCCCCCCACCCAGTGCTTAGTATTTGTATTTTGTTGTAATCAGAAAATAAGGTTATTTATCAGAAATTAATACTGCAATAAATTTTGGGTAATAAAAAACATGAAAATACTACATTAGTAAATTAAAAATGCCCCTATTAACTTAAAAAAAATTTTTTTTTACAACTGTTATTGTTTTTTCTATTGTGTTCTTTGTATTTGCAAGAAGATTATTTTTTAAAAGTTGGAATTAGTTTTACTAACAAAATTTTCAGACAACAATGAATTAGTGTTTCTATAGCAACCAAAAATTTTACTAAGTGGCAAAAGAGCTGGGCAAATTTGTAAACATAAACAAAACTTAACTTTTATTCTTTGTTCATGAAGATGTTTTAATTAACTAATCTGTAAGAAAAACTAACCTTTCAGGTCAATGGTATTACATGTTGTTTTTTATGGCAAAAATAGGTTGGATAATAAATGATAAATATGATTTAAACTAACATTTTATTTTGTGGTTACCAGAATAGATTAATCATAAAAAGAAAAAATGGAAAGGGGAAATAAAAATTTAAAAAATTCTTGGTTTAACATTGGTCAATTTTGCTGCTTTATAGTTTTAGAATTATTAATTAAAGTGGAAATGTATATGCAAAAAACTTACCTTTGCCCATCCTCTCCAATGATTTGTCCAAACAACTCGATGAGATTCTCAAAAGATTCCTTAACAAATGAAGAAAACAATGTATTTGGGCTTGAAACTATTTTTCTTTCCTGCTTACCCTTTATCAGGAAGTAGAATCGTTCTTCAGTTTTCATTTCAGTTTCAAAGCTGGTGTAGCACACTGACCTCCGTGAGACATTGGCTGGTTCTGAGGTTTTTGAGAAATTAGATTTTTAATGTCACCTTGGTTACAAGTATTTTGTTTCTATTCCCTTTTGTTTTGCTGTTAATATGTTTAAAAAAAAGACTATCGACTAAATCAAGAAATGACGATGATATAAAAACGCCCAGGGAGTATCAGTATCAATTACTAAAAAAAAAGAAAAAAAAACATTGTTTATTAAATTTTTTTTATGTATGTACATACATATATATATAAATATTTTTTCAAAAGTATATACATGTATAAAATATACAAAAATAAAAATTCAATTAACACTTTTTAAGATTAATTAGATAATTGATACATTTTACATATTTTTTCTTCCTTATTTTCAACGTGTTCGAGGTGTTTTTTGTTGCTTTAATGTTGTATTGTATTGTTATGAAATAGAATATTGCATTGAAATAAGATATTTAAGAAAATAGAATTGGTTAAAATGGTTAAGGTGGCAACAAAACTCTAGATTCACCTTTTGGATCTAACCGAAATTGTTCACAATTGAACCAATTCTTGAAAACATTAGGATAATTATTGAAAAATACTGTTTTTTTTTTTTAAGACACCCACAGGCCAAAAGTGATCAAAACGGCCTAACTACAGATACATCACCCTGCAGACCCCTAGAAAATTTTTTACAACTTATTAAAAATATTAAAAAAAAAAAACATTTTTCACTGGCAGTTTGCTGTTTTACTAATCAGGATTTTTTAAAATGTATTTGTGTGCACACTCATCTACATAGTTGTACTCAACTGTATACATTCTTTTGTTTTAATTGGAAAGTTGACATAATTTTATTCATTAAACAATGTAAAATGTTTAGGAGAAATTGAGATTCCAGCCGGTGAGAATGTTTATCCATTTAACACCACGTTACCGCCTCAGTTGCCCACTTCGTTTGATGGGGAACGGGGCCATGTTAGGTACACCGTCGTAGCAACTATCGACCGTCCATGGAAGTCTGATTTTGAGGCCAAATCGCATTTTACTGTTATTACCCCAGTCGACCTGAACTACATTGCCATCGCCAAGGTGATTTCCTTATAAATAAACCCGTCTGCATATTTGTGACACGCTTTATCAATTTTCAGGAACAAGTCAAGCAGGAAATCAGTAAGTATTTTTGCTGCTGCTGCTGTAAGTCGGGCCCTTTGACGCTCGTCGTCTGCCTCCCGCATAAAGGCTATGTACCCGGGCAGACCGTCCCGGTCACAGTTGAGGTCGACAACGCTAGCAACGTACAAGTCGATAAAATGGAATGTAAAATTTTCAAGGTAAAAATATGCCCTTGTTTTTGTGAAATGTTTTTATTAATTAATTATTAATTTTCAGACTATCAAATGGACAGCCCGTATTCCTAGACAAGATACAAAACTTGATGTTGTAGATCTTATAAAATTACAAGTTGAAGGAGTTGCTGGTGGTGGCTCAAAGACAACGACGCACAATCTTGCATTACCCGAAATGCCGTATGTCAATGTTGATGCTTGCTCTATCATCGATATTACATTTGCTTTAAAAGTAAGCCCTAATTTTGATTAGAATCATGGTTTTTATTTATAATTTTTTATTAAGAAAAATAATATTTATTTTAATCTGTAGCTTGAATATGATCTGAGTTTGCCTTTTCTTTCCTTTTTTTATTGTTTTGCTGCATATATTATTGTTTGTATTACATAATAAAATAACATTGACATTTCTTTTAGGGTGTTAAAGTTTAACCAATTATTTAAAAAATTGTCTGCAGGTTAAAGCTGTAGTAGGTGGGTGCCATAAAAATCTTGAACTCGAAGTTCCACTTGTGCTCGGCACTGTTCCTATTTACGAGGGCGGCCCCCCGCCCACAATGGGAGCCACGCTGCCACAAAACGTCGTTCCGCAGTCGAATATCGGACTTCCAAACCAGAATTTTGCCCCTGGGGGTGTACCTACGCCGTACCAAGGTGGAACCGCTCCTTACCCGGCTGGATATACTCCGGCTTACACCGGCCCAGCTCCGTTTCCGAATCCGGGATCAGAGCCGAATCCGTATGAAGGAAACAGGTCCATGTACCCTACTCTACCAGGCTTTGCCATACCCGTTACACCCGCTGATGCAGATGTGCAGCCGGAGGCATCCCCTTCAGCCCCGTTGCTCGATACGCCATCAGGACCTGTCGGTTTTAAACTAACTTAAGCGAGTATCTTCCAATCATTAATTATTATTGCATTTTGGTAATGTTTAATTGGAAAATAACATAATTAAATTAGGTCTTAACAGTATAAAAAAATTAAAATTTTATTTTCATAATTTGTTTGTGAATTTTTCTCAATCGTTGTCATGATTTATAATTGATCCTGTTAAAAGACAGTAATTGCTATTAAAAAAAGAAAGAAAAAACCCTTAAAGCTTAAGCAAAATGCACTTATTTTAATTTTCTATAAACGCTGTAACTTCAGCGCACCAAAATTATTGTCCAAAAGTGATGTCAGCCAAATATTATCATAGATACATAAAATTCAAACTTATTATGTAGAGAAGTACTCATTATTAATTCGTAATGAGCTGTAAAACTAAATCATCTCGATCAATTAACTGTTATAGTTTAATTTTAGTTTAGAAGACTTCAAAATTTTTTTTTTTGGTCTTTTCTTTTTAAGCTTCTTGTTTATTTATTTATTTTTTCCACAACATTTTCAATGCACACAAGTTTATTGTAAAAAAAAGCTCCATAATGACAACCAACAATGTCTTCACGATTTATCTATATATTTCTGCCTTTTTTAAAATATTTATGCCGGAACTAACAATAATGTTTTTTCCCCAACATTTTCAATGCACACAAGTCTATTGTAAAAAAAAGCTCAATAATGACAAACAACAATATCTTCATGATTTATCTGTATATTTTTGCCTTTTTTAAAATATTTATGACAGAACTAACAATGTGTGAAATTAGATTGTTTCTAATTTTTTTTTTTTTGTTCTGTAGTAAAATTGTATTTAGAGGAAAATTAACACAATTCAATTTGCATTTATACTTTCTATAAACAAAAACACTAATTAATTTATTAATATATTTATTTTTAATTAAATCAAGTTTCTTGAATATTATTTTAAGTAAGTACTACTACAAGATGCTAAAGATGTAGAATCACCGATTTTTTATATGCAGGGTTGTATTAAATGAGACTAGATGTATAAAAATGTACGAAAAAGAAAAAGACAAAAAATAGAACATTTTTGGATTAAAATTTTCCAGGAGCATTTTTTTTTTCTACGATTTCCATGTTTAAGCTTAAAAACAATTCTTAACTGGCCCAGATTTTATTTATTTTATTAACGTTGTTGGAAACCTGTACCTGTCTCCTTTCAGCCTATGTCACCAAAGTTTAGATTTTACGGAAAGTGGTAAAACTAAGTAGGAAATAGACAAAAATTTATTTTAGTTTATACGGTCCTAAACCCCTGTAAAGTTTCCTGTCGATCGGAGGATTTGTTTGTTATAATTTTTTTTGGCAACAAAATTTTATTCAGGGTTTTTCTTGGGCGTAGAAAACAAAATTCAACTTTGTTTTTTTACTAAAAAACAAATATTCTTTAAATGTTCAAAGCTTCAATGTTCAAAAATCAAAACTTTAACAACTTCACAAACTGCAATCAGTGTTGCCTGAAATTCGCATGGTGGGAGAAACAATTGCAACAAATTGCATGTGCAAATCCGAACTTTTAAAAAACAAAAGATAATTTTTTTCTCGGCTCCTAGGGCTCCATGAGAAAAAAGGTCAAGTATGTGTTTAATATTTTTTAACTTATCACGGGGGGGGGGCATTGAAATCGGTGATTCTGTATCCTTAGCCTCTCCTTGTAAGTGATAAATAGCCAAAGCAGCATCCTGTACGACTTTAAATGAATAAATAAGGAAACAACTTGTATTTTATTTGGATTGAATACTAATACAAAAAAAAGTATTTAAAAAAATTTAATTTTTGGTTCATTTGTGTTTTGTAAGTTTGTATTGTCTACTTGTGTTCATCATCAACTGAGGGTGAGCTCATTTAATATTTGGGCTGTTTTTTGTTTTTTCAATTTATTTTTAAACTTTAACAGAACAATAATTTAAGGATTATTCTAGTCAATTCTTAAATTATTGTCACCACAGGCCAAATAATTAATTAGCTTTTGTATGGCATAGTTATTTTTACTCTTTGTCATTAAAAAACAAGTTTTCTGTTGTTGGCTAATTTCAAAAATTAATTTTATTTCAAACAAATACCTTTGAATATTTTTAAACCTTTGAGTATTATTAAAAAATCAAACCAATTAGGATTAAGTCTCGAATTAATACGCTTAGTGACGATGGTAAAAACACCAATATGTGTTACTGCATCATCAGTTGCTTACCAATCAAAGAATTATTAATATATTGAAAATTAAAATATATTAGAGTTAAAATAAAAGATAATAGGTAATATATATTGTGCCTTTAACATTTCTTAAACAAATATTCAGACTAGCAGCGATATTTTTAATAATAATATTGAAATATTGGTTTTGCTTTGAGCTTGCAATGAGGAACTAAGGTGCTATAAACTTTATTATTTGATCCTTAATTGCAACATTTATGTTCATGTTATATATAAATAAATAATTTGTGTAAAACGAAACTGATTTTTTTTTTTTTTTTTTTTTTTTTTCAATTACAAAGCCATTTTGTGTCCAATCCAAGCCATTGAGGGTTAATAAAAAAGGAACAATTGCCAAATGGGTCAAGTTGAAGACAACCAAGAACATAGAACAGAAGCAAATCTCTTTATCTTATTCAGTGATAATTAGGCAAAGTAATATAATATGTAAGAAACTAATTTTATGTTTCATGTAGGGATAGGGATAAGAGAGGTGGCCACAAGGCCTACTGCACCTCGACCTAAATAGATCTATTTTGCTCCTTTGTTAATCATAACTCACTGGCCAGCTTCAGGCTATTAACCAGCCTTCACAGCTTTGCCAGCGGTTCCTTGGTGTAGGATCTTGCTTGTGGTTTTTCTTGTACTAGTTGCAAGAATCTGTACCTACATACACCTTCGCAGAAACATAAAATATGTTCTGCGGTCTCCTCCTCTTCCTGGCAGTGTCTACACAGTGTTTCTTCTGTCTGTACTCCTATCCGGTGCCTGTGCTTTCTCAAGTGGCAGTGCCCTTTTTGCTGGCATACGGTTCGATGCACAATGCGGACCCAGACATTCGGAATGGGCAAGGCACGTCTTGGCCACTCGGGGCCGCCCCAGCCTCTACACCAATGCTGCGGCAGTAACAACCGTCTGCGGAGGTGCGTCAGCTCTCATCTTGAGAATCAAAACATTCGATAAGGCCTGATCGGCTAGGTGCGGACGTTAAAGATCCTCATTGTCCTTTGAAGGACGACCGCGTATGCGGGAACATCATGCCCTTTTTGCTGAAGGGTACAGGCCAACCGGAGCCGGAAATAAAATGTGTTCTGCGGACTCCTCCTCTCCGGTGCATGTGCTTTTTTAAGTGGCAGTGCCTGTCAGGAGTCCAACCAGAATCCTGGTTCGGTTGCGTTTGCCTTCCAGTAATTCTTTTGTAAATTTTGCGGATGGTCCTTCTATGAATTTCCTCATACCTGCCGTATTGTTCCACCTGGTTTTGGACTCATTAAGGATCCATTTTAAGATGTATCCTCTTTTGTGGCAGGTTGCTAGGCTGCAGTAGGGTTCTGGGCCCATAGAGTCCATGTTGGCTCCCTTTTTGGTCAACATGTCAACCTCTTTGTTGCCTCTATGCCCCGAATGTCCTGGGACCCATGCCAGGGTCAAGTCATTAGTGGCGCTGACTTCCGTCAGGTCCTCCATGCAGTTCGAAACACTCTTTGCCTAAGTGCTGCCTGGCTGTCAGAGAAAATGGCTATCTTCCAGGAATGTATTCCTAGCCTTTTTATTTCTCTAGCACATGGTTCAATCACTATGACTTCAGACTGGAAAACTGTAGCCTACTTGACTAGGTTTACCAACAGTTCAGTCTTGTTCATCCCAAAGACCCCAGCTCCCTTACCCTTGTTGATTTCAGAGGTGTCAGTATACCAGTAGGAATTTGCCTTTAGTGGTATTCCCTTGGCCCATCCTTCCTGTTCTGGTATCAGTATTTTGTACTTCTTGGTGAAGTTGTACTTTGAGTAGTGGCATCAGTTGGCATACCTAAAATGGCATCTGCTTGTATCTCCTCCCTCATTGTTTATTCATGGCCTATCCTAGTAGATAGTTGTCCATGATCCTGTGGGCTGCTGCTCTGGCTTCTCCTTAGATTAAAATGTGAGTGGTGGGAGGTTTAACAAAATTCCAGGGCTGCAGTTGGCGTTGTGCTCATGGCACCAGTGTCACTGGGACACGCTTGTCTTTGGGTGCCACTCAGCAGCCTTATTGCTTTGGCTTTAGAATTTTGGTCCATCACACCACCGACCCAACTGTCAACAGGTGTATAGCCATAGGATCATATTGGGGTTTAGACCCCAGTTCTTGGCACTGAGCCTTCTACACCTCCCCCAGACAATTTCGCTCTTTGAGTAGTTTTAGTTAGGTGTGAGTTCCACGTGAGCCGCTGGTCTAGTGTAATCCCATTGGAAAATGGAATCATCAGAGATTTTTAATGTAATGTTATTTTTTTTCCTATGGCTATTGCTGGTGCCTCATGTCCTTTTGATCTTATGTTTTAACAGAAGAAGAGTTGGTTTGAAAGGAGGACTTACTGGTTTAATATACAAATGTTATACGTATACATATTTAACCCACCACTCAATTTATTCAGTTTAAAATTGAATGTATTATTTTTCTAAATTACAGGTAATTAGGAGCTACCGTAGTCAAAATTAATGTAAATAATGCTTTGTTTACTTCTATCACACCTCAGAAATTTGCCAGGATTCAATTCGCATGGAAACATGTGGGACATTGGAATATTGAAGCGAATTCTCTTTTCAGATGAGGTGAGCAGGCCTTAAATCTTCAGATGGGCGTTATTTTATATGGAGACGCTCAGGAGAAAGGAAGACCCCATGCTGTATGGTTCCTCAGGTCATTGACGTTCTGGGGCATTTCTTTGTACGCACCGAATTGGTTGTTTTTTTGGTTCTTTAACTTCACAGAGGTACAAGACAATTGAAGATCATGTAGTGCCATTTGCCCTCATCGGTGAGAGATTCTTGCTAATGTAGGATGATGCCAGGCCCCATAGAGAATATATGACTACCTGAATTAGGTTGGCATTGAGTGCTTGGTGAAGCCAGCTCAAAGTACAAATTTGAACCCAATTGAACACATTTGGGACCGTCTGATGTGATAAGTACGACTCTGAAACCTAGAACCCTAGAAGAATTGTTAATGTTTTTTTTTCCTTTAAATGTAAAATAAAACTTTATCCCAGCCAATGCCAGATAAAATAGTATATTTATGTAAATATATTTTAAAAAAATATACAGACCTTTTTCTTGCGATGTTTAAGGGTGAACAAAGAGAAAATGGTATAAAATGTAAATTTACAAGATTTATTTATAAAAATTTGTTTCTACAAATTTCCCTATCTGCAATCAATGAAATCACAAATTATGCGAGCGAAAAGAAGAAGAAGAAAAAATTGCTAAACAGTTTCAAAGTAGTTTTTCTATCAAACATTGTTCAATGTTTTGATGGTTTTTTTAAAAATTAAATTATAACAAAACAATTCATAAATATTAAAATCAACAATTATCCAACTGGACAATAGCCTAAAAGTAACAGGAAAAAAGAAAATGTGAAACTAAAAAAAAAAAAATTAGTTTGCCTAGAATTGAACGTAATTCTAATTAAAATAAATATTCTCATTGCTAATATATTATACCAATTTGATATGTACAGTTTGTGAATGTTCTCGTTTTCAATAAGAACATAAAGAAAACATCTGGTTGGATAATATGAATAATACTGTATATATATGTATATATATGAGTTTGGAATTGGATGTTAAGAATAGAAAGTGAGGACAGATTGTTGATTCCCCCTCACCAATAAAAATGGTGGCATGTCTTTTGTCAGGACCTCAAGCCAGGCCATGTATAATGACGCTGCGACGACGTTTTTCCTAGGCATGGGCAAAGTCCTTAAAAAAAAAAAAATAAAAATAAAAATAAAATAAAATTCGAAAAGAAAATTTTTCCAAATTATTTATAATTACTCACATCACAATTAGATTGGAATTCATGGAGTTTTCGTGAAGAAGTTCCCTTAACCTTAAGTGTCGGTTTGTTTTGTCTTTCATCGCAGAAAGTTCAGCATTGCCGACAAGAACTGTTCAAAATCAACATTAATGAAATAGACGTGAAAACGATAATTAAAACAAAAAAACATACCTCCATCTTCTGCATGTCCGTCGTCAACGACAAAATCTTTAATCAAACTATCGAAATAATTTGAAGTCTCCTCGAGCGGTTTCTTCGTAATATCCGGAATAACTTTTAAATCCGAATAGTCGATACGGAATTTAGACAAAAGACTTGCCATACTGAAAAAATATAATAAAATTGTATGTACGTATATGCAAGAAAAGGATCGTGAATGATGTATGTTCGTGGGAAAATCATATTTTATCCTCTGTATGTATAAAAAGACGCTTTCTTGGCTAAAAATTCTTATTTCAAAAAATCAATTCATTTTAAGCACCCTTTTTAAAGCCAGCCCTTAAATATGTCTTTTCATAGCAATAAAAAATTGAACAAACTTTTTTTAACTACTCTGGATTTTATCCGAAGCACACGGCGTTACAGCCGTTTGAAAGTAGAACCTCTCTTTTTTCAACCCATTACCAAAGTTTAGATTTTATATAATTAAAAATAAGTAGGAAATCGACAAAAATTCCACCAACATTTTAATTTATATCTCCTGTTCTAATTTATTCAGTTTATATGGTCCTAAAAAACCCTATCAATCGGTGGATTTGTTTCAAAGTTATATTAATCTGAACTATTGAAAACCAAAAATAAATTTGTTTCTTGGCTTCTAGGGCCTCATTGGAAAAAAGTCACATTTCTGCATTTTCCCATCTTCAGTGTGTCTGAAGTGTTTGATCACAATAAAATGATCAATTTTGCCTTCTTTTTTACTCCTCGGTGTGCTTTTTCTCTCACGTCAACCTGCAAAATGTATAGGTAGACTGGTGTATGGATATAGAGTAGGGTCAAAGGCTCAATTGATCTATCAGGCTGCAGTGGAAAAATGGTAACCCAGTCACCATGACCTCAGAAGGTACAAAAACAGGGATATGGTTGTGGGTTCAATCCTCAACATGAAATTTTCTAACCCCTTAAAAAAGATGATGGGGTTAGGCCTTGCCAAATCTCAGAAAATGTATAGAAAAAAAATTATATCCAACACTGATGATGGCGAGAAATTGAACCATTTCTGACAAGTTAACACCAGGATGGCAGACAAAATCGATCAGAACATGGGCAGAACCACTTAGATTCCCTGCTAGAATTGACCAAATTTTCCATTTATAACTTTTTCGTCATCTCAGAAAATGAGTCTACAAAGTTGATATCCAACACTGAGGATGGCGAGAAGCTGAAACACTTCTGACAGGTCAAAATAGCAAGGTTAGTCAGATCAAAGATTCCCTGATAGAACTGGTGAAATTTTCTTATTTCTAATTTTTCAATATCTCCGAAAATTAGTATAAAATGTTGATATCCCACACTGACGATGGTGAGAAGCTGAAACATTTCTGACAGGTCAAAACAGTAAGACCAAATTGACCAAAACCATAGGCACAGCTATTTGAATTCCATTGGCAAAATTTACTCATTTTTCTCATGAGTACCACTTAGATTCCCTGCCAGAATTGACCAAATTATCCATTTATAACATTTTCCTCATCTCAGAAAATGAGTATACAAAGTTGATAACCAACACTGATGATGGCGAGAAGCTGAAACATCTCTGACAGGTCAAAATAACAATCTGATCAAAGATTCCCTACAAGAACTGGCAAAATTTTCTTATTTCTAATTTTTCAATATCTCTGAAAATTAGTATAAAATGTTGATATCCCACACTGACGATGGTGAGAAGCTGTAACATTTCTGACAGGCCAAAACCATAGGCACAGCTATTTGAATTCCCTTGGCAAAATTTACTCATTTTTCTCATGAGTACCACTTAGATTCCCTGCCAGAATTGGCCAAATTTTCCATTTATAACATTTTCGTCATCTCAGAAAATGAGTATACAAAGTTGATAACCAACACTGATGATGGCGAGAAGCTGAAACATCTCTGACAGGTCAAAATAGCAATCTGATCATAGATTCCCTGCAAGAACTGCCGAAATTTTCTTATTTTTACTTTTTCAATATCTCAGAAAATTTGCAAAATGTTGATATCCCACACTGATGATGGTGAGAAGCTGAAACATTTCTGACAGGCCAAAACAGTAAGACCAAATTGACCAAAACCAAAGGCACAGCTATTTGAATTCCCTTGGCAAAATTTACTCATTTACTCATTTCTAACTTTTTTGGCATCTCCGAAAAAAATCAACACTGATGACGGCGAGAAGCTGAAATGCATGTCCTACCACTTAGTAAAGATAGGCAAACTAAACTGAACCAAATTTCAGGTTCAACACCACACAGAAAATGAGTAGAAATTTCACCATTTAGAATGTGTTAAAAATGTTACTATGTTACTACATAAAATAAAATTGCAATGTAAGGCAAGTCCTCAAACCGTAAAATGCTAACGTGCAAAAAAATGATGATGCTTAAAGACTTGGCCCTTTTATAACCCTAATTGCTTGATAATTTTTAATTCTTAATAAAAACAATTTTTTTTATTGTATTAAAAAATGTAAAATGTAAGAAAATTGTTTTCAAGAATAAATAATTTTATTAATAATTTACCTTCTCTGTTCATATAGAAGATCATCTTTTTTATTGGCCAGCGTAAAAACGCGTAATTTACATTCAGACCAATTCCTCCGTGTCGTTATTATGTAGGGGAGGAGCAGAGTAAGACCGCCGTCATCGTACAGCCACCACACGTCGATTATGCCCTTCTTCTGTTTTCTTTGAAATTGAGTCAGATTGTTCAAGACGTCTTTTGGAATGTCAACGCCTCCGGCATTCCTGCTTGATAAACGATTTAAAATTCAAATTCAAATTACCGAAACAGCGCCGTGTACAAATTAGTTTTACCTGTAGAGGTCAGCTCTTGAAAACCTGTTCACCTTTTCCGTTTTGGGTGTTGATTTAGCGACAGGAGTTTCGCTGTTCGGGCTCGGATTTTTGCTAACCCTATTGTGATTAATTACAGGTGTTGCCGGTGGTGATAAATCACTCACACTGCTAGCTGAAAAGTGAAAAGTTTAAATTAATTAAAAAAAAAAAAAAATTATATTTGGATGTTAGTATTTGCTCCACAAGTAAACTAAAAAATTCAAAAAAAAGCCTCACAAAATTAATAAATGTGGATTATTCTTTGTACCAACTCTCTTTTCGCCTCTAAAAATCATCTGGGGCAAAGGGAGAAAAAAGAGTTTTATAATACACCAACCAATATACTACACAAACCAATTTAGAAAAAACAAAACTATTCAGTGCTAATAAAGTCACAATTAAACAACATTAACTCTCATAAGTGCTCAGTTTTAAAATAAACTTACAACCCACATTTGAACATTTCAAAAATAATCTTACAGACCCTATTATTAGTACACCTACAATCAGAATTAATGTTAAATCCGAAAGACTTTACAAGCATCAGTAAAGCACTGTAGTGCATTATTACCGGTTGACATTTGTGAAAATGAAGTGTTCCTCGGCAGAGTCTCATGGGAATTGTGCCTTTGCGGCGTTAAGGCTGTCGGCCCGTTGTTGTCCACCGTAAGGACATCATTATCTTTCAAAACATTTGAATAATCCAAACCTTCTTGCAGCCTCAAAATTGCCACGGCCATGTAAACATCTAAAGCTTTACTAGAAAAAAAAAAAAAAATTAAACAGTTTTTCAATTTTTTTTTACAAATTGTGAAAAAACATACTGCATAACATTGAAGTACATAGCAAGATCGGCTTTATCACAGGTTTTCCAATCTGATTTATATCCCATCATGACAATGTTGGGCCTGAGTTTTCCAAGGCCTGACACTTGCATGAGCGAATGGGCCCCGTTTTCAAAATTAGTATCGTCTATGTGAGCGTAAAATGCTTTTATTTTATGACAGTGGAGCCAGTTTTGAGCTTTGTACGCAATGACATTTCTCACCCTTTGAGGCATTTGATTCTTGAATTGAAGGCAAAATTAATAAATATTCGTAACAAATGACAACGTAAAAATATAAAACTTCCTACTCACTTTTACAATATTACCACAAACGAGTAGAGAAATATTTTTAGTTATGAGAAAAGCGAAATCGATGAGAGGTGGCCTGGTATTAGGCAATCCAGACAGTACAAGAATCTGGGGACAGTAATTTTTAACGTGGTCCTCAACTCTGTTTAATTGCTGTACGGACATGAGGGCATTTTTGTAGGTTTGCGCCTGAGTACTTGAACCCCAGTTAACATCTAAAAAAAAAACACCATATCTCAATACAAAATAAATACAAAAAATATTAAAAAAAGTATCAGGCTGTAAAATCAGACTAGCATTTTGTGTTTTTAAGAAAACATTAGGCTCTCCAGTCAAAAGGCCTGGTGATCTTACATATTTTATGGGACTGTGATTATTTTTTAATTACCCCTTCCACACTTGGTGATAGGGCTCTGAAAAATCATGTACACATGCACATACATACATAATATATTGTGGTCTCATGGGAGGCACCATAGTTTTACGCTGACTGACTCGTCCATAAACATTCTATAAATATATTTATAAAAGTCATTTAGGTTAGCAGGTTTAAGGGTACTGGATATTCTGCTGAGTACCTGCCATCATTTTTGCTAATAAATACATTCACACTAACTAGAAACTTTCATATTATACAATGAAAAATTTGAGTCACAAAATGGTTTTACGAAGGTGTCTCGCCTGTAATCACTCTAAAAATATATTTATAAAACTAATCTAGGCTGATGGGTTTCAAGGTATTGGATATTCTGTAGATGACCTGCCATCATTCATGCTAATAAATACATTCACACTAATAAATATATTCACACTAACTAGGAACTTTCAAATTATATGTATAATGAAAAATTTGGGTCGCACCATGTTTTTATGAACGTGTATTGCCTGTAATCACTCTAAAAATGTATTTATAAACTAATCTATGCTGACGGATTTCATGGTACTGGATATTCTGTGGATGACCTGCCAACAGTCAGTCATGCCAACAGTCTAAACATTCACGCTAATAAATACATTCACACTAACTAGAAACTTTCATATTACACAATGAAAAATTTGAGTCACAAAATGGTTTTACGAAGGTGTCTCGCCTGTAATCACTCGAAAAATTTATTTATAAAACTAATCTAGGCTGATGGGTTTCATGGTATTGGATATTCTGCAAACGACCTGCCATCAGTCAGTCATGCCAAAAAATACATTCACGCTAATAGATACATTCGCACTAACTAGAAACTTTCATACTATATGTATAATGAAAAATTTGGCTAGTACCATGGTTTTACGAAGGTGTCTCGCTTGTAATCACTCTAAAAATTTATTTATAAAACTAATCTAGGCTGATGGCTTTCAGGTTATTGGATATTCTGTGAATGACCTGCCATCATTCATGTTAATAAATACGTTCACAACAACTAGCCTCTTATTATATGCATAATTTAAATTTTTTGAGGTTACTGAAGACCACAGAAATCATCCAGACCCCTGAATATGATGAATCTTCTTCAGTCAAAATCAGCAATGATAAGAAGATCGAACTATCAAGTTATAGGGTTGTTTATCCCTAAAAATGGAAAACCGTAGCACAGACTGCTAAACAGATTAAGATGTGATGACGTTTTAAGAAAAAAATATCCATAATTGGTTTACTCATTTTGATTTGGAAGATACAAAGCGCTCTGATCATTCAACCATTGATGATGACCAAATTTAACCTTTGGTCACACCTTGCTAACATCACAATACTTTGCAGAGATGCTTAAGAACGCATCTGCTGCATATGGGTTACTCAAATGCTGGCTGAGGAGACTTTTTCCTCCTGAAAAAGCAATGAAAAAGATCAATTTTTAAAAAGATTGATCACAAGGGAGTGGGCTGTTTACAATGTCTAGAGAGGCAAATTCTGGGTAGAATGCAGCAACCCATCGTTAACAACCCCAGAAGCTAGATTACGGACCAAGAAGGTTGTGCATTTGGTGGGATTTGAAGATTGTGCTTTATTATGATTTATGAGCTTCCTCCCGATCAAAGTGTCGATTCCATTCTGCACTTTTGGAGTGATTAAAGTGAGCAATTGACCAAAAATGACCAGTATTGGCTGATTGCTCATTTGAACTTTGGGATACACTATGCCCCTACCCCACGCAATTTTTCACTTATTCTGTAGTCTGCAAAACTGTTAATGTGAAAAACTTTGAGAACTTTAGAACAAATTGAGTTCTGGGAGGGCAGAATTCCAAAATTACACATCATGATGGCAACATATGTAGTGAAACAAAATGGTTTATATAATGAACGAAATGCTGTGGGCTTATTTTACGACCTGATACAAATTATGGAAATGCAGACTATAAATTTTACCCTTAAGAACTTAAAAACTTGAAATTTTTAATTTATTTTATACCTGGTTTTCTATATTGAACAATAAGGTACAATGCGAGGACTGATGCCAAAGTGATCAAAGCTGTCCACCAACTGATCATAAACATGACGGCAACACAAAGGACGGAGCCTAATAAACTGAGCCACATATTGTAATACTGAAAATAATAAATGGTTTTAATTAGAAAAATAAAAATAAAATAAAAAAATTAATACATACTTTAAAAGTTGGCCTCCACCCGACAGGCTTTGCTAAAGATGCGTGGAAAGTGCTGAAATTGATTAGAGCATAAGCAGCAAGGAAGAAGTTTGATATTAGAGGAGCTATCGCATTGAGTTCCCCTGAAAAATGTCCAAACGTGTACATTTAACAAAATATTTATAGAAAAAAAAACACGTACTTACCGACTAAAATGAAAGCGAGCGCGATAAAAAATGTAAGAATGTAACCCCGTACGGGCTCACCGCTCTTGCCGTATCCTTTTCCAAACGCACCGACATAAGGATAGAGCTTGTCTTTACAGAGGGCTTGGAAAACTTTGGGTGCGGATACCAAACTGGCCAACGCAGAAGAGAGGGTCGCAGCAAAGCAACCTGCGTATATTATTGGGCCGAAAGCTGATACAAGTTCCATTACCTTAAAAATAATAATAATATTATAGAAATGTTTAATTTGAATTTTTTTTTTAAAGAAAAATTACTTGAAAACTGTTTTGTAATCCGTATTTACAAACACGGTCAGTGCAGTTGGTGAAATTTCCAGTCACGTATTCTGCAGCTACACCTGAGGCGTCTCGCACTACGACCCAACCTGTCATTATAGCCATCAAAACGTATGAAATTGTCGTTATTATAATGGCCAATATCGTCCCTTTTGGGATGGACGTTTGTGGGTCCTGGAAAATTATGCATTGAAAAATAACCAAAAATTTTTTTTTATCGTGTTAATACTTACCCTTAAATCTCCTGAAATATTAGCACCAGCCAAAAACCCCGATGCAGCTGGGAAAAACACTGCAAACACGGAGAAGAAGTCGTGCTCGACTCCCTGGCTGACTCGATAGTCCGGTGCCATGTTTTCCCACAGAACCTCATCTAAAAAAATGTTTAAATTTAAGTTTATCAGGAAAATATGTACCTAGTGATAAAATTTAAAAATCAATTTCACACGGTAAGCTAAATTTTTTTTACAGCAAATATATACATTACGACTAACTGGTGAATCCGAGATATCCTTTCGATTTTGTAAGGTCGCTCTGAGGGCCCATTAAAGCTCCGACAAAGAAATCAACAATTGCTACCAAAAGTATAACAAGTAAACCTATTTGAGCCTAAAAATAAAATTTTAAAAATGTAAAACATATATCATATTGTATTAGAGAGCATAAAAGCATACCTTAGCCTCCCATTCCATGCCGATGATAACAATACCGAGAAGTACCACAATGGTAATTGAGCCTATAATTCTCATATCTTGAATATGGCCGTCCACTATTGAAAGGTTGAAAGTCTTTAAAAGATCTAGCAAGGATTCACCGAACCCTACGGTGTACATGGCACAGGCTACAGCATTCGCCAGTGAAAATATGAGACCGATTGACGCTCCAAACTCAGGACCGAGAGATCTCGATATCATGAAATACGTTCCACCTACAAAAAGCATTGTTTAAAAATGAACAACAGTAAAAAAAAAAAATTAAAAACATACCTCCTTTTATAAGTCCATTTGTGCTGATAGCAGACATTGAGAGTGCAGTTATGATTGTAACGAGGGAGCATGACAAAATAATCGCAACACCCTGTACTGAAATTTTATTTGATTAATATACCCCTATAAAATGAGTAAATAATTTTTTTTTTATATCTTACCTATGCCAGCTTGTCCGACTACCCAGGAGAGACGAAGGAACAGCATGACGCCCCATATGTTGAGCAGATTCCTGACGAGAACACCTTTGATCCAACCGAACTTGACGGCTCCTTCATCACTAGCCTGTTGAGGTCTTCCATCTTGTAAATTTCTGTCCCCATTGATTCTGACAACTGTCGCAGTCTGAAAAGAATAAATTCAAGTTAAAAGATTTTTTTTATATTTATGTTTTCTTGGTATTTGTGGCATGATTGAACTTTTAAAAGATAAATTTGTTAGATATGCATCCCAGGTTCAATACCAGCTAAGCCTAAAAAATTTTCTGACCCTCCTAATCTTATATTTATTTATTAATTTAGAATAACACAAGAATAAGACAAATTTAGATAAAAAAACAACTCTTTGAATTGAGCATGTATTTGATTTTTTCTAACACAACAGTCACATAAAAACAGTGCGCACACACGAGTGCCACATGGAATATTCAGAAATGGAAGGAGTCAGAGAATTGCCTAGACCTGTTTATAACCCTGGCATATGGATAGGGATAGGGATAAAAGAAGTGGCCACAAGGCTTCTGCACCTCGACCTGTGCAGATCTTATTGCATTCCTCTAATTTTATAAAAGCCTTGCCAGTGACTGTGTAAGACCTTTCTTGCGAGTTTTCCTCTCCTAGTTGCAAGAATCTCCACCTGCCAAGACCCTCACATATATAAAAAAGGAGCGGTCTGCTCTTCCTGGCAATATTTGCACAGTGTCAGTATTCCTTTCCAGTGCATGTGCCTTCTTAAGTGGCAGTGCCATCGGGAGTCCAACCAGAATCCTGTTGCAGTTCCCTACAGTAATTCCTTTGTACGTCTTGCAGATAGCCTTCTATAAATCTCTCATCCCTCTCTTACATTCCTCATGCCCAAGGTTTTTGATTCATCAAGGATCCATTTTTGAATGTATCCTTTCTTTTGGGGTAAGGTTACTAGGCTACAATAGGGTTCAAGACCTAGAGAGTTCATATTTTTTTTGTCCAACATATCCGTCATTTCTTTGCCTCTATGTTGCAAATTGTTGTCATTGATGGGACTGATTTTTCTGCCAGGGATTCCATACTTTTTGCCCCTTTTTGCCTTTACCTGGCAAAAGTGCCACCTGACTGTTGGAAAAAAAATGTCTATCTTACTGGAATGTGTTTCAGTTAATTGAATATTTTGAGGAGTCGAATTCACATAAGTTTGAAACATTTAGAACCTTTTAGACATGGGTTTATTATTTTAATGCTTGAAGGTACAACAGAAAAATATATTAGCGCATATTTTCAAGCTGAAATTCTTGCAAAATACTGAAGAATTACAACTGTTCTATGATGCCATCTGCATATTCGTTTATTTTACTACGTCGAGTACGTACAAAACCGGTGTGTTTTATGTACTTTTGTATTGTATCATCTCTCCTTGAGTAAAAAGTCATTATCAAGGTCAGAAAAGGGGGCATTGAACAGGCCTTGATAACAAAACCTTTGGAAAGATAGTGTTTAGTTTCACAAAAAAAAAAAAAAAATCTACGATAAAATTCAACCTTTATATATTTATTTTTTTAAAGGTTCTTAAAATATATATGATTATGTAGTTTTACGTTTATCGGATCTTGAAGGCTTTAAAAAAATTCCTATTAGCCTTCAATCTTGATTTTATAAGTCAAATATATTTTTACTTAACCATTACAAAAATAAAAAAAATAAACCTACAGTATCACAGACTACTAGATTTTATAAAAGAGTACTTTCACTTGTTTCTAACATTTCTTACCTAGGACCTCAGCAATGGGATGTTGTAGTGAACGACTTTATAAGCAAATTAAATGAAAGTGGAATCTATACGCAAGGCTACGCAGATGACATTGTTATACTAGTCAGGGGAAAATTCGCCTCAACATTGAAACCCAAAAAGAACTTAACATGGTGGATTATCACAACAGGGACTTAAAGCAAACTCCTCAAAAACTACACTAATTGCATTTTCCATGAAAAGAAACATAGAAATTCATGGCATATGCTTCTATAATGAAATGTGCGAATACAAGGGATAATATTTGATAAGAAATTAACCTAGAACCCTCATTTGCAGCACAATATAAAAAAAAAGTAAAATATCACTAATGACCATGAGAAGAAGGCAAATCTTGTGGACTAAAACAATGTCACATTGACTATATATGGAAGTAATAAGATCTATGGCTCTCTATCTGTTGGATCAAAGTTCAGCAAAAAGAAGCTACCTAAGCATTAGGCAGCAAGCAGACTTTCAAACCTATGTGACACAGTGTCAATGAAAACAACCCCGTCAATTGCACTAGAAACACTGCTAGACCTCCAATGGAAATATTTATAAAAGGAGAAGCTAGGAAAAGCTCATTTAGACTCCAAATCAAATTGGACGAGAATTAAACAATTCGGGCACACAGCCATAATTAATAAAATCAGATTCTTAGAAATGGGGACTGACTACATGATCCAGAACAACAAACTTTACAACATCATGTAAAGTCTCAACAGACTATAAAGGAGAGGAAGAACTCAGAAGAGAATCAAATACAATGACTTGGTATACTTGCTCCAAAACAAATGAAGGAACCAGATCGAGTGTTTTCTGTACAAGCCGAAAATATGAGCAATCAAACTCATTAGGGAAGTACACTTCGTCTTTCAAGCAGAAATACATGCCATCAATGCCTAGAAAATCTTAAAAGTGGTTACACTGGCAAAACATTCTCATACGATTGGATAGCCAAGCAGCTATTAAAGCAATAGCGTGTAAAAAAAATTACATCAAATTTAGTCAGCGAATACATCCAAAATTATTAAGACCTGGGGAAACACGTGATGTTATCTGCCAGGACACAAAAGACTTTTGGGTAATGAAAAAGCAGACATACTGGCAAGAGGAGGATCTGCAAGACCATACAAACCTATACTAGAATGGATCCAAATAAAAAAAGGAGCGGTGCTAGACATAGTAAACTTATGATGAAACAACCCTCACCAAGATTGGCAAAATTTTTAGGGATGGTTAGGGGAATTTACAAATCACTGCTGCAATTGGAGAGGGCCAAACTCAGAGGAGTGGACTACTAACCGGTCACTGGCATCTGAGAAAACATCTGCACAACTTGGGTGATGATGTTAACAACGATGATCCCACCTGCAGATTATGTAATGAGGAGGAGGAAACAGCCACCCATCTTCGATTGCGAAGCAACAGCTAAGAAAACAAAAGAAGTGGATAATCTCTAGCGGCGCAACCCTCACCAAGACTGGCAAACTCACTGCTGCAATTGGAGAGGGCTAGACTCAGAGGATAGGACTACAACCGGTCACTGGCATCTGAAAAAACATCTACACAACTTGGGTGATGATGTTAACAACGATTATCCCATCTGCAGATTATGTAATGAGGAGGAGGAAACAGCCACTCATCTTCAATTGCGAAGCAAAGCTAAGAAAACAAAAGGAGAAGTGGATAAACTCTATGGGCACTAGGCACAGTAAACTTATGTTAAAACATAAGTGCCAATCGCCAAGACTGGTAAACTCACTGCTGCAATTGGAGAGGGCTAGACTATTAACTAACCGGTCACTGGCATCTGAGAAAACATCTACACAACTTGGGTGATGATGTTAACAACGATGATCCCACCTGCAGATTATGTAACGAGGAGGAGGAAACAGCCATTCATCTTCAATTGTGAAGCAAAGCTAAGAAAACAAAAGGAGAAGTGGATAAACTCTAGGGGCACTAGGCACAGTAAACTTATGTTAAAATATAAGTGCCAGTCACCAAGACTGGCAAACTCACTGCTGCAATTGGAGAGGGACTGGTCACTGGCATCTGAGAAAACATCTACATAACATGGACATATATAGCGATGATCCTATTTGCAGATTGTGTAATGAAGAGGAAGAAACAGTCACCCATCTTCGAATGCGATGCAACACCTCAATGAAGACATAACCTAGCATACAGAAAAAACCTATGGAATGACATTGTAGCAGAATCAGCCAATGACCTGATACTTCTAAGAAGAAGGATTGAGTCGCCTGCACTGATCTAGGAAGATACAATATGCCAGAAGCAGTGCCTGGGGAGCACAAATCCCGCTTCCTAGTATCCTCATCAACAACTCCATCATCACACTGGCTGATTCTTTGATGAACGTCGTCTGCATAGGTGACCAAACTGGAGGATTCTTGTATGTTTTTGTGCTAAATTTAGATAATTAGGGTAAAAATAATCACGAGTCGACAATTCTAGTCAACATGGGGAACACATTTTTGGACCCAAATTACATCATAATAAATCATAATCAAATTTCAATGGTACACCTAATTAAAAAGTGTGACGGTATAACAAGTGATGAGAATTTGGTTCGAAATCTTTTCTTTACTAGCTGATTTCTCGAAGAATGTCGAAATTGTAAATTTGTATTAAAATTGAGGATTGAAATGAATTTTTGGTCAAACCAAGGATGTCCAGTGAGAGTTTGGTTCAAAGAGATCACGATGGTTCATCCTTGGTTGATTTAAATTGCGTGTGCTTTGTACAAAACGAGCTGTTTATGTTTTTTATATTGTAAGAATTTTGTTAATTTTTACTTCCCGCGCTGATTTTTCGAGGCACGTCTAAAATTACATCAAAATGAAATTTTTACGTGACACAACTTTAAAAATTTGCGGATCCTTGTATGGACTTTTGTCAAATCTAGGGATCTCAAGAATTCGGCTGGAAGCTTTTTTTAAATTTTTTTATTCGACAGACAAGGAATTCTTCGTGTCCATTCCGCCGGAAAAGAGATGCACGGACGAGATCGGACCGAAAAGGCAGCTCCTTTTTACCAGGGGGTACGTGCGACCAGAACCCCCCCCCCCCCGGAGATCCCGTTTTGTCAGATATAGCCATGTGTAATTACATACGGGACAATGATGTGATAATTGGCAATTAACCTTCCGGGAACCCCGTCCTGGAATGCCGTGGGTCAACAGGAATGACCCATCCAATATACGCCCTTACGACTACAACTCATCCGATCCTGAAAGTCTTAGCCTTTACGATTCACATATGACCGAACATCACTTAGGACAATCACAAATATCAAATTCTCTCATTTGTCACGATTCTACTCTCTATTTCTCAGTCTGACAATTTAAAACAAATATTATCAAACTTGGGCCAAAGTTTGCTTACTTTACGAGCAAAACAAAATGCCCTCCTTAATGACATATAAAATTGTCCATAATTTTCCATGAAACCTGCGATCATTTGGGTTTTCCAATGATTCTGATGAACATAAATAAGTATGTATATATTGTGCCTACAGGATTTTTCATTGTTCCATGCAATCTGCATGTTCGTCATTGCTAAGCAAACAATTTCCTAATTTTCTTCCAAATTCTTTTACTAATGGTGTTTAACCCAAGAAGCACCCTTCAACATCTTTTCATATTCGAAAATCCATTGTTGACTTTTTGAATACAGACTTGTTCAACTGATAAGATTTCATAAAACAGCATGAATAAAACTTTAGGAATTTTGGCAATAACGGAAAATACAAAATGCTTTATTACGCAATTCTTTTATGACTAACCTCACCCTAAAATGATAAATACATCAAGATAAGCTTATATTTATTTTATCGTAATTAAAAGTGACAATCACAAGAGACTTTATTCCAGTTGATTTATTGACGACTTATTACGATTAATTACATCAAATTAAATACATGTACATAGTGGAAAGGAGAGGGAGTGGGAGAAGAAGAGGGGAGAGAAAGAGAGAGAGAGAGAGAGAGAGAGAGAGAGAGAGAGAGAGAGAGAGAGAAGGTGAAAGAGAGAAAGAAAGGGAGATAGAGAGAGGATAGATGATAGATAGATGGAGGGAGAGGGAGAGAAAGAGAAAGAAAGAGAGAGAGAGAGAGAGAGAGAGAGAGAAAGCGAGAGAGAGGAGGTGAGGAAAAGAGAGAACGAAAGGGAGATAAAGAGAGAAAAGATAGATAGAGAGAGGATAGATGATAGATGGAGGGAGAGAAAGAGAAAGAAAGAAAGAAAGAAAGAAAGAAAGAAAGAGAGAGAGAGAGTGAGAGCGAGAGAGAGGAGGTGAGGAAAAGAGAGAACGAAAGGGAGATAAAGAGAGAAAAGATAGATAGAGATAGGGTAGATAGATAGATGGAGGGAGAGAAACAGAAAGAGAGAGAGAGAGAGAAGGTGAAAGAAAGAGAGAAAGAAAGGGAGATAGAGAGAAAAAGGTAGAGATAGGTAGATAGATAGATGGAGGGAGAGAAAGAAAAAGAGAGAGAGAGGTTGGAAGAGAGGGAGAGGGAGGGAGGTAGGAAGAGAGGGGGAGAGGTGTAAGACAGCTTGTGTGAAGGAGGAAAGGAGAAAGTGAGTAAGAGCGATAGAGAGATGGCCAGAATGTGAGGAAGAGCGAAACAGAGAGAGTGAAAGGTGAAAAAGAAAATTTGAGAGTAAGAGAGATTGGGCATGCGAATGATAAAGATGGGGAGTGTGACAGAGATTGAATGAGAATAATAGAAATTGAGTGTGTGTGAAATAAAGAATCAGTGAACGATCGTGTAAAACGGAGAGATGGAATGTGTCTGTCTGATACCGATGAAATACAAGGTTTTAGTGGTTTAGCGTAATTCTCTGGATTTTTTTGTTGGTACCACTCGGATTTTATAAACGACCCTTTAAACGTTACCCTAAGCCGATTACCTAGGTGTTCGGAAAATTCGGGCAAGACTGGATCATAATTTATCATAGCACTAAGGCAAAAAGGGCGTTGATCCCCCCCCCCCCTAATTTTGGATAAGATTCATCAAAGTTGGGACAAAATGTTCATAAATCCTATTAATGTTAGGCGAGAGAACTCCAATTATAAGTGGCTCATCCGGAAATTTTTGATTTTTTCTAATTGCACCAATTTTTAATCTACAGTATGATCAGTACTGATACTCCTCGGGCCGGAGATGTTTTCGGTATTTGACCATCATAGGACACGCCGAAATGGAGAACATGTGGTACAAAGTTAATCGTGACCTTTATGCAGAAAATCCTTAAAAATAAATCATCAAGAAGTGCATTCTATTCCGTTTCATTTAAAAAGGTCGCACGATGGCCGTAGGGTCAAGACGGAGTTTTGTCGATTCCAATTTTGACAAGTGAACACGTCCAAGGTAATTTTATTTTTTTTTTTTTTAAATAAAATGATTGCATTATTGTTTTATGTAATGTTTATATTTTGTTTCGAACCATAACTTACTTTACAATCATTTCACATGCAACGGCCACGCGTTTCTCTTCTACGACCTATGCAAGCATTTTGTGAGAGTTGGTGAAACCATTTTAGGGTTCACGTCCGGATCGTGCGGGCATAAGTGCGCTGAGGGGCATTTTCCCAAAAGTAAATTATATTAAATTATTATGGTAAACAGTGATTTTTAAAAGGTCAGATCAAATATTTCCCTCTGCCAATAGAAAGAATTCCCCCTTGGGCAAATATAAAATCGTTTCTGTACGCGAAAAGGCGTCATCAGCATGTGAATACTCCATTATTCGTTGGTTATGAAATATTTTATTTGGGGTATCCTTTCTGATCTATAAAGGCTCAAAAACCAAAAACAAATTTTTTTTTAGACATATTCATATATAAAAAATATCTAAAGATATACATACAGATATTAATGTGTATATATTAATATGTAAAATTAATGTATTGTATTTGTATTATATACTTTAGTTTAAATTAAAGAGAGGGCGTGTGTGTGTGTGTGTGTGTGTGAGCTGATGAGAATGTGCGCGCAAGTGTGAGTGAGCATCGGTGATAATAGTGACAGAGAGAGAAAGTGTGGGCAAAGGAGAAAAAGAGAGACAGAAAGAAGAAGAGTGTGTGAGTAAGAATGATCGTATGATGAGGTAGGTAGTTGTTTAATAAAGGGGGGGCGATTGATTGATTGGTTAAACGTTTTATTTAACAACGCAAAGTTAGGTCTCATAGACCTTTTTTCCATTTAACGCGAGAGAAAGAAGAAAGAACTGGTGAACGAATTAAGGTGAAAAGGTAAAAAATAGTTTGTGAGATTAAGAGAGATTCGTCTGTGAGAAAGATAGATTGATTGATTGATAGATAGATAGATAGATAGAGAGTAAAAGAGAAAAAGAGAGACTGAAAGGAGAGTGTGTGAGCGTAATTAGAGGAGGAAGGGATAAAGGAAGAGAAAAAAAGGGTGAAAAGGTAAAAAATAGTTTGTGAGATTAAGAGAGGTTCGTCTGTGAGAAAGAGATAGATAGATAGAAGAGTAAAAGAGAAAAAGAGAGACTGAAAGGAGAGTGTGTGAGCGTAATTAGAGGAGGAAGGGATAAAGAAAGAGAAAAAAGGGTGAAAAGGTAAAAAACAGTTTGTGACATTAAGACAGATTCGTCTGTTAAATGGATAAATAAATACACAGATAGATAAATTGAAATAAAAAAATGGAAAGAGAGGAAAATAAGGAAGTGTCTACTTATTTCAACGTTTTAACATAAACGGCTTTCTTCTAATCTCATAGTGAATTAAAATTAGTCGTTCGCTGAAATCAATTCCTACAGATTAATTATACATCCGTTAATTACATATACACGTAACGAAACACGCGAACACAAAGAAATTAATGTTTAACGAGCACATTGAATTTAAATAAACATTGCTAGGGCCCGAATGTCGGTAAAATTTAGAAAAAAATATCTTGGAAATGTATCGTACACGGTCATATGCATGCTGGCTGAATTACAGATAGATATAGATAGAGACAGATAAATAGATAGAGAGATAGAAGATAGGTAGTTAGATAGNAAATTGTTAATTTAGTCTTCACAAATTGTTTGTACAGAACAGATATCTTAATCGCCTATAAATTTTTCCAATCGTTAACTTCCAATATTGATAAACAACCAGCTACAACCGTTTGTACGAAATAACAATCTGGAAAGTCAATATAATTTAATGAAAATGACAAAGTATATACCTATGCTGTTTTGTCGCGCTACACTCACACCGTTTAAGGAAGAAATTTTAATAATTGAAAGAAAATTATTCAAATTTTATAATCTACGGCGATTAACACAAGATGAAAATACTATGTTTTATGAGCAGACGAGAAAGATAATTGAAAATGAGCAAGTCATAACGAACATTTTTGAATTTGAAGGCTTGAAGGCTGGAGATTTGAGGGATGCTGAATAAATAAATTTTGAATATCAATCTATCAATCAAAAGTTACATTAGGAAAGTCTTGTTAAGAGTGATAAAAACGGACTTTATTATTTAACAATTTAAAGATCCTGTAGGCAGGCCGTACGTTAAAGGGAAATTCAAATCCTCTTTGGATATTATCCAAATGCAACGTTGTTACAATTCTTTTCAAATAATTAATCTTTAAGTAAGGTATGGGTTGAGATAGAAAAGTCAGTGACACGAGTGGGATTCGAACCTACGACCTTCGAACCACTTGAGCTATCGTGACTTCGATTCTCTCCAACTTCCCATCTCAACCCAACCTTCCGAATTTTTCATCCTCTTTGCAATTTTTGAGGTGGGAAGTTGATGTCCGAGTGGATCAGTCACGAAGTGTTAGAGCAGCGGCGTATTTAGCCGAAGGTCGTGGGTTCGAATCCCGTTCGTGACACCGACTTTTTTATCACAGATTTACGTACTGAATGGTTGATTTGACGAATCAGGTTAAAAAAATTTTTTACATTCAAGAAAATAAAGTCCTGCACGTGAAACTCCTGCTAGATGCTTCCCACAGGGAACTAGGTGTTTCCATGGTCTGTAGTGCCATTGTGCTTCTTGTTAAATTATTTTTAAATTATCTATTTTTTTGTTGTTGCAAGAGATATTTAGTACTTTCAATTTCTCATTGATTTCCAATTAGTTCTAGAGAAAAATGCTAACTGACTTTCACAACAAGGAGGGAGCTTTGTTTTAAAATGCGCAACGTCATCGTCTTTTGCACTTACTGCACAAAAGCTGACGTCTATCGTGAAGGATGTTGTATTAAAAAAAAAAAAAAAACCATCTTCCTATACAAAAATGGAAAAAAAAGATAGCTTTTAAACAGCGTTAAAATCTAGAATCTAAGGAAGATAAAATTTTTATTTACATAGCCGTTGTTCACTGGGAGAGCTATTAAAGACGACAAAACCAGTTTTAAGTGGGTTTGACAATAAATGAACGTAGGTCGGTTACGTTGAAAGGCTGAATTCAAAAATTGGTGTTAATAGTGGATCGAATGAATTTTCCGACGTAGGCGTTTGGGCGGTCGACCAATTAAACAGGAGTTCAAAGTAGGAGCAAGGATTTCACAACTTAACCGGAATATTTTCCATTATAAAAAAATAATTCGAAAGATGGTTATCTCTGCCTTTCTACGGCTAAGCTAAAATTAGCCGATTGTAAATTTTAGAGGCAATTAATTCGCTTAGAGAGGAAACAAAAGTCGGCTTCCTCTGCCCTCAACCGGCCTGGGCTATTGTTCACCGCTTCCGCTCTTTGGGAGTTTTGTCGGTTCAATTTTATCCCACGTTGATTTTCGACGATTTGGATTCAAAAGGGTTTCCGATCGGAATCGGCCTTTTTGTCTCGAACCGCATAATCTGAACAATGCCTAATGGACATCTCAGGTCTCACAGGACGGCCGTGTAGGTGAGGCGACAGCCGGTTATTCACCTTCTTCCCATCCGCCCTTAATTTATTTCTTCTCGCGTATTTCCTCCAACCGGTATCTGTGCCGAAATTTTTATGCTTGGCGGTCCCTACAAGCGAAAGTTAAATTCCACTCCCACCATAACGCAACAACTCCAAACTTAGCCCACGAGGTTGAGACGTTGGGATTAATATGGTTCAATTATTTTTTAAAGCAAGTAAAAGTGTGTATTTTTAAACTACTTTTTTTAATGAAAGGGACAAAATATTACACAGTACATTTATCAGATTTATGATTACACCCATTCCGACAATTCCGTTTCCTTCTTCGACAATTCAAAACTAATCTTTCATTAAACGAGTGCGACCGAAGTAGAGGAGAGAGAAAGAGAGGCAGCGGGAGAGGGTAAAAGAGGGAGGGAGAGAGAGGCGGAGAAAGAAAGTGCATGAAAGGGTAAGAGAAAGAGAGTGAGTGAATGAAATTGAGTGTGATGTGTATGGGAGAGAAAGAAAGTAAGTGTATAAGAGAGAAGAAGAAACTATGTAAAAGGCTAAGAAAAAGTGAGAAAGAGAGAGAGAGAGGGTGAGAATGTGTGTGGCACAGTCAGAAGAGAGATAAATAGATTAGATATGTAAGTAGATAGGTAGACAGATAGGTAGATAAATAGGTAGAGAGATAGGTAGGTAGATAGGTAGATAGAGAGAGGGAGAAAGGGAGAAAGAGAGGGAGAGAAAGAGAGAGGGAGAGAAAGAGAGAGAAAGAGAGAGAGAGAGAGAGAAAGAGAAAGAGAGAGGGTGAGAATGTGTGTGGCACAGTCAGAAGAGAGATAAATAGATTAGATATGTAAGTATATAGGTAGACAGATAGGTAGATAAATAGGTAGAGAGATAGGTAGATAGAGAGAGGGAGAGAGGGAGAAAGGGAGGGAGAGAAAGAGAGAAAGAGAGAAAGAGAGAGAGAGAGAAAGAGAGAGAGAAAGTGAGTGAATGAGAGTGAGTGTGATTGTCTGAAGTAAGATGAGAACAAAGTGTGTGAAAGGGTAAGAGAAACAGAAGAAGAAATGTGAATGAGTGAAAGATTATGTGGGAGAAAGAGATAGAGAGTGAGGTGAAAGGGTAAGAGATAAACAGTAATTGAGTGAATGAGAGTGAGTGTGAATGTAAGAGGAAATGAGAGAAAAAAGTGTGTGAAAGAGTAAGAGAAAGATAGAGATAGAGAGAGAGGTGAAAGTGTAAGAGAGACAGTAATTGAGTGAATGAGAGTGAGTGTGAATGTATGAGGAAATGAGAGAAAAAGTATGTGAAAGAGTAAGAGAAAGATAGAGATAGAGAGAGAGGTGAAAGGGTAATAGATAGACAGTAAGTGAGTGAATGAGTGTGAGTGTGAATATATGAGGAAATGGGAGAAAAAAGTGTGTGAAAGGGTAAGAGAAACATAGAGATAGAGAGAGAGGTGAAAGGGTAAAAGATAGTGAGTAAGTGAATGTCATTGTTTGAGGAAAGAAGACAAAAAAGTCTGTGAAAGGGTAAGAGAAGAGAATAAGTGTGGGTGAGTGTGAGAGAGAGAGAGAGACCCTGGTTTTCTCAGACTAGTCAAGCTGTCAAAAAATAAAAAAATAAAATTAATATGAGAGCTGGAGAATGTATAAAAGTTATTTTATGCAGATATCTATTTACGTATATATTTGTGTAATCGCAAAAATATTATTTTGTATTGAAAGATCTGAGATAAAACCGATTGGACAAAAAAATTAACTTCCTTCGTCGAGTTTTCGAGGAATTTATCTCTAATTCTATGGTTATTGATAGAAAAATATATAGAAATAATTAAAAACTAAATAGTTTATTAATTATATTACCTAAGAAGTTACTATTCACAAGTATTTTGGGTAATGTTTTATATTACAAATAGACCAAATAATAAAAACAATTACAGTTAATAGTATCAGCTTCTAGTGATAGTTTTATTTTAGAGTTACATTTAACTTAATGTACATCTGGATCAATTTTTAAACACTGCGGTCCGCTACTTCACGCTGTTTTCATTTCAACCATGGCGTGAAAGTACTAGGGGAAATTATAGAAATACGTTTCCCAGTTTCGTACCGATTGTACTAACAAGATAGTCACGTCTAGTCTTATCAAAGTCGATAACAATGCAACCTCTCGAGGTTTTTTATGGTCGACTACCCAACTGATAATAAAAAAAGGCAGTAAATTAAAGAAAACCTAAAGTAAATATTCCATGAACTCAATACAAAATTTGCCCATTTTTGTGTGTTCAAATTGACCTTGCTCTCCTGTTTGACTTTTGTTTTCAGCGGTTGTAAAACTAATTGGCAATTTCGAAGGAAAAAAATGCGACTGATGAATTGGTCAATTAGATCTTTTGTAAAATTGATTTCCAGTAATTGATTGAATAATTGAAATTTTCGAAATTCTAACAAAGAAAATTATTCTTTTATTAATTATTTTATTTTCTTACTTGAGGCACACCGACATGATAGACCATAAAAATTTCGAATAATAAAAGGATAATAACTCGCCCATAACTCCAAGTATGTCGGGTTGGAATGCAGAGCCGCTGGATTCGAACCCGGGACCTTTACCTTACAGTGATTAGCGCCGTATCAACGCCTAAACCGTTGCGGCCACTGACACCCCCTTCGACGTTTATTGGCCTACTTTTCGGCGCTCGGCCTTCCTTATAGTACTCTCGCGGCCATACATAACTATTGGAAATACCATTACCTTGACCATGCGGGCTTTTGTTGGCAGGTTGTCTCTACTTTTATCATGCTGTTTAGGTTTGCCATCGCTTTCCTCCCAAGGAGCAGGCGTCTTTTAATTTCATGGCTGCTGTAACGGCGATCTGGGATCCCAGGAACGTGAATTCTGTCACGTTTTCCGCTTCTATTTGCCAAGTAGTGATGGGGCCGGTTGCCATGATCTTAGTTTTTGATGTTGACCTTCAAGCCCACTTTTGCGCTCTCCTCTTTTACCCCGAGGAAGAGGCTCTTTAGGCCCTCTTCACATTCTGACATTAGAGTGGGATCGTCTGCAAATCTGAGGTTGTTGATCTTTTCTCCAGCAATCTTATTTCCGCTTGTGATACATCCAGGCCAGCATTTCGCATAATGTACTCTGCATATATTAAATAAGCAAGGTGACAATATACATCCTTGTCGTATTCCTTTTCCTATGCTCAACCAATAATGAACAATGAAGTTGTTCCATATACGGTTTTACCGTCGCTTCTTGATCCTTATACAGGTTTCTCAAGAGACACGTGCCATAGTTTGTTGTGATCCACACAGCCAAAGGCTTTAGCATAGTCAATGAAACAGAAGTAGATGTTTTTCTGGTACTCTTGCTTTCTCCATAATCCAGCGAAAGTTGGCAGTTTGATCTCTCGTTCCTCTACCTCTTCGAAAACCAGCTTGTACTTCTAGCAGTTCTCTATCCACGTACTATTGAAGCCTAGCATGTAGGATCTTGAGCATTGAGCATGACCTTGCTAGCGTGTGATATGAGTGCAATTGTGCGATAGTTTGAACATTCCTTGGCATTGCCGTTCTTTGGGATTGGAACGTATCCTCTGGCCTTTTTTAATCCTGTGGCCACTGTTGCGTTTTCTAATCGCGTGGTTGAATGGCAAGACGGTCCCATGTAATATGTAACCATCGGAGATCAAGTGCCTTCAGACGATCACGAAAATTTAAATAACAAAGTAGCCGATAATTAATTCGTTCCCTCCAGCAGAAACAATAGAAAACTAAAAAACAATACCCATTGTAGTAACAATTGTTTAGGCAAATTAATGATTTTGTATGTGCACTTTTTTTACTTTTTACGAAATGGACTTTGTTAAAGTGTAAATGCATCGCCGAATTGGTTAATTCCAGGGGGGAAATGAATGCCGTCAAAGTGGAATTTTTGAATGAAAATCTGAGAGAAAGAGAAAGAGAGAGAGAGANGAGAGAGAGAGAGAGAGAGAGAGAGAGAGAGAGAGAGAGAGAGAGAGAGAGAACTTACTACTGACCCCTGGTTTTCTCAGACTACTCAAGCTATACAGGATATCATTCTTACCATTAGATTTTGGGATGTTTGCATCCTCTATGAGATTAGCTCCTGAACTCCATAAGCCACGTGAATATTGCCAAATTGGGCGAAGGAGTGATATATACGGCAGTCTAGTTGTACATGCCAGGGATGACCTGGCGTCCAGGAGGTGTTTTATGCAATGTAACCTGTTTTTGTTCCTAGCTCTTATTCCTTCCTACCATCCATGTAACCACGCACAACGTAAATTTCAAGCGCAATAGTGGGGTTGGTATTGCTTGTTACGTCAATTATAAAACAGTGGACTTGGATGGGTTCATGATAGTTTGCAATGATACTTTTCACACCAATCTTCGTTAAAGTCTGAAAATATTGTAGTTTTTGTTGAGCTTCTTCACAAGTTCCAACCGAGCTTAGGGTAAGTCGTCAGCAATTAGATTATTGTGACTAAGTAAACCACTAACAACCTGCCTTTTATATAATGCAATTGTTTTATAAAAAGTTGTATGTAGTGTTGGTATTGGTCGCAATGACGCAGAAAATAAAGCTTCTTTTATCAGATCTGGGTTGATGGATTACTCTATAAACGGAAATCCAAAATTATAATTTACGTTAGGTCTAGTGTTTATAAAATTGCGTGAAAGTTTTAAAAAATAATCATTGTTTTAAAGCTAAGCCGTAATACTTCTCTTATTTGTATAAGTAATCCATATAATTTGGTTTTAAAATTCTGTCTTCCGATTCTATAAACCTCGCCATTTTATTGATATTGTGAAATTATCGGTAGTTCATTACAATTCTTATTTATACGATCTTAGCCACAAAAATTGAAAATTAAAAGGTCTTTAAGCAATAAATTTGCGGAGTGCAATGGACAACGACAAGTAATGGTAAGTAAAGTAATCCGATCTCCAAGTCCAACGAGTTCAAGGCTAGTCCTAGTCTAGCTTCTGATACAAGCATCTTAAAATTAAACCAGCTGAAGCACCTGACATGCAAAATTAAGCAAGTTTGAATTGCTCAGTCGTCAGAGAATAGATTATACTGTGGATCGAAGTTATCAACAGGCGTCTATTAAGCAAACAGTAACGTCTTTATACTGACAATTATTCATTTAATTATCAGTTTACAAAATGGTAAAAATAAGCACCTGGCAACTCTGCTCTAAAATCCGTACGTTTCCTGTTTGACTCCAAAGCATTAGCGCGGAAACAGCACTTATTAAGGGAAATAAGCTAAGAGGTGTTCAACTACCTTAAAATTAGTGGATTTTCTGGTTAATGGAAATAAAGGAGGGCTAATTCAACAATAGATCTTTTAAGTCGGAGTGGAAGAAAGGGAGACTAGCCACCTTTCAAAGGGGAAAAGACTGGAGGATGACCTACCGACAATCAACTTGAGAAAAAGGATTTTCAGTGAAGTCACACCAGAAACGACTATCTCTTTAAGTCTTTGCCGAGCTTTCCTCGATTATATCGTCATCATCATATAATCGTCGAAAGCTCGGCAAAGACTTAAAGAGTTTGTCGTTTCTGGTATGACCTCACTGAAGATACTTTCACTCAAGTTAGCAACAAGCAGATCGATACATCATCTCATCTTTAATTACTGACAATCAAGTTAGCCAGCAAGGATACCTAAGACGGTCGTGGAAGCCTCTCACACTACCACTGTACAAGAACTTAAAGCAGATTTAAAAAAGTACAAATACTTCTAGGGTAAATCTTCCCACATGCTCTCAGGATAGCTTTCCAGTCAATATTGCTACCGGGTGAAAGTACCAACATATCCGTAAAATACATAACTATGTAAAGGCTAAGAACAAACCAATAACGAGAAATGTAGATATTGAAAGCACCAATATGTAAAACCTATTTAGTCAAGTTGATAGTGGTATTAATCACAACCTAGTAAAACTGATCGTCATTTAACTCATACTGAAGATGGCTTAAATAAAAAGTCGTGACTTCTCTACTAATTTAAATTAGTGACATCTGCCTGTACTCTGAACACAGGTAAGCAGCTTTCTTAACGAGGGAATGGTGGTAATTAAAAAATAGATGGTTTAGGTTTTTTCTTCAAACAAGGGAAGAATCCCTTTGAAGGACTAAGTTATTCTAGCTGAGGAAGGGTTTCAACAAAGGAGAGAAGTAAAATTTTTAGGTGTCCCTTAGCAAAACACTTAGTGCCGAAGAATGTAGAATCTATGCGGCAGGACTATAAACATCAAGAGATCTTAGTTACATAGGCTCAGCAGATGACAAGAAATGTTTGGTACTAGCATATAACAAAAAAAGTTAAAAATGGGGGTCGAGTGAGATTAGGACCCAGCAGATCAAATGAGGATCTGTTTAACAAATTGTCCGGCGGTTTGAGTATCTCATGGATACGTCCTTAGACCTATACTATACTTCATTTTTGATGTTGCAAAATCAACTAATTAGTTAGAAAACTCGGTCCTACCAGTGATTTTTTTAAACTTTATTTGTTAATTTTGGCAAGACTAGTCTAGCTACTTCGACGTCCTCAGTTTTTGCCTATGGAATTTTTTTTTAACGTAGAATGAAATGAAATAAACAGCCTTAGACCACTTTGCTTATTTAGTAGTTTTTTCTTTATAGATAAAATACTTTTAAATGAAAACAGGGGGACATTTTATTTTATTTTAAATAACGGTTAAAATTTGCATATCTCATTGACCTTATTTAAATAAATTGTCTCGGTATCTCGTAATTGCAGAGTGTGAACTAACCACTAAACAATGGGGTCTAATTTTCATTTTAGGGTCGGTCCCGTTCTTAAATTGACCAAAGAGATAACGTTAAGTGATTATATATAGTTTCACTTTTGAGCGTTTATCAATGACAGTAAAAAAAAAATTATATATATGTATGTATATATATATATATATATTAGGACCATTTAGCAGTTCATACCTATCAAAAGCTAACAATAATTTATGGATGGATGAACTTTAAAAAGATTAAGTTAGAAATTGGCCATTTCATCAAGTCTGATTAAAATGAAAAGTCGCAAAATATAAACATTATATTCTAACAGATCGCGGAGATTTTTTTTTAAATTAAAACCTTTGCAATAATTGATTACTAGCGAGGAGAATAGAAAGCATATTCCTTAATGACCTCGTAGCCCGGTAGACGTACGTTATAAATATCCAAGAGATTTTATCCCTAGGAACTCAAGTTCCTACATAAATCTTCAATTAATAGCTTCCTCCTGTTGAGATTTCGGAGAAACTAGGTTAACAGACGGTGTGATATCCCAACCTTTCCCATAGTTAGAAAGCATTGTGTGTTTTATCGAAATAATTAAATTAGGGTTTTATCTAGGATAATTGGTTCTATGATCAAATTCTCTCCGGTAGAGGGCCCGGTTTGATTAAGCAAATGTACAGTTCCTTCTATAATAATTAATTATTACAGTGAAAATCTGTCTAAATTTGAATATAGTTTCTGTTTTGTCGGCTTAACTTTCAACTGAATATTTTGGTTTGTATAGAAGTAGAAAAGAGAGTCTCTAGGCCGGATTTGACCACAAATATTCAAGTTTCCCTTTCCAATTAGAAATACTCTCCAGCTGAGGACCCTCTCACCGGCGCGTTCTTATTCTTTTTTACGGTCTTTCTAAAACTATATATAACTTTTTTTTTGGTTAATTTATTTGTACCCGATACGTACAGTATTGTGAGTATGATCACAAAACGTTTTTTCACCCGGTCTCAGTATGCTAATGCCGCTGGACACGGAGGACACATGTCATCAGAAATCCGCAGATGCTGGCACTCGGTGTGAGGGATTGAGGGGAGGCTTCTCGGTATAGAAGTGTAGAGAGGGCTTGAGCAGTAGGGTTAGGATGGATCGAGATGTTGATGTTGAAAATTTTGGAATCGACAAACGGTTCGTTGACAAAATTTGATAGCGGGGTTAGTGATGTAGTAAGGAGCTTTGACTTGTCTGAGGACTTTTAAACGGAAGGATTGGATTCGCTGGTTATCGGATGGCTTGGCAGAACTCCAAAGTTCCGTAAGTCCAAATTGGTCGCATTAAAGTCATGCATAAGTTAGGTTATTGCTGTCGGTCAAAACGGAATTTTGGAATCCAAAACATATCAGTTCGTTGATAAGAATAATGTTGAGGTTAGTTGACAGTGAGGTTAGTGATGTAGTGAGGAGCTTTGACTTGTCTGAGGACTTTTAACTGGAAGGACTTGAATTCGCTGGTTATCGGATGGCTTGGCAGAACTCCACAGTTCCGAATGTCCAAATTGGTCTCATTAAGTTAGTTTATTATTGTCGGCCAAAACGGAACTTTGGAATCGAAAATGAATCAGTTCGTTGATAAAAATAATGTTGAGGTTAGTTGACAGTGAGGTTAGTGATGTAGTGAGGAGCTTTGACTTGTCAGAGGACTTTAACTGGAAGGATTTGAATTCGCTGGTTGTCGGATGGCTTGGCAGAACTCCAGTTTCGTATGTCCAAATTGGTCGCAGTCAGGTCATGCCTAAGTTAGTTTATTATTGTCGGTCAAAACGGAATTTTGGAATCCAGAACATATCAGTTCGTTGATAAGAATAATGTTGAGGTTATTTGACAGTGAGGTTAGTGATGTAGTGAGGAGCTTTGACTTGTCTGAGGACTTTTAACTGGAAGGATTTGAATTCGCTGGTTGTCGGATGGCTTGGCAGAACTCCACAATTCCGAATGTCCAAATTGGTCGCAGTAAAGTCAAGCACAAGTTAGTTTATTGTTACCGGTCAAAATAGATTTTGTTCCTAGAGGTCTTCCTAACTATCCATGCCTTCTGTTAAATTGTACTCTTAGATTTGTGTGAAGATTCCACGGTATTGTCCTAAGTATTTGACTTGAATGGACATCAACAAACCATAAAAATGTTTATGCAACACACCCACAATGTCGTTGAAGCCGGCAGTTATTTGCAAGGTTCGGACAAAACGCAACAATTTCATCGAGTGGAAGAAATTTGTGCAAAATAGTTTTGGGACAGGTCACAAACAAAAAACAAGAACAATGAAATTTTCTCGAAGTGCAACGAGGGAAAGGCAGGTAATCGCATGGACGATTTACCCAGTTTTCTCACGGACGTGCCCCGACGGATGCGTAGAGCTAGGTGAAAGAGCTTTTTAAAATTTACCGGTCGGAAAAGCACGAATCACACAGACAGAAATAAACCAGCAAGAATTCTGACCTGTTTTAACTCTGATCTAAAGCTTCCTTGAAAGTATTTGAGGTACACATTAAAAAATAAGAAGAAAAAAAATTGGTGAGTAATAGCATATGGGGCAATAACCCGACATTGCAGCCCCAGGCGGTACAAAACAGGTTCCTTTGTACCGCTGTGTTCTTTTACTTCCAAACTCCTCGTACTCCCGGCTGAGTATAAACATTTTAATATTCATCGGGGCATTTGCAATTTGGGATTTCGACTATTATATTCGGTCACGAATCCAATCTAAAAGCGGTACTCGGACGAAGGACGTACCAAGACGTTCGCTGGCAAAATTTACCTTGCTGTGGCATTTTCTGTATTAATATTTGCACGTCTTGTTTATCTCAGGATCGAGCTAATTATTGCAACGCCGTTTTCTGTTGCGCAACCGATTCCTGATGGAATTTATTGTTAACGACCTTCCCAGGGGGAAAAAAGAAAAACTGAAATTTTTATAGGAAAAACGAAATTCGTACGGCTTTGATATCAAGCACGCCAACGATTATTTTTAAACAATAATCTTTCAATACAATATTCGATTGAATGAAACACCTTCGTTTCAAGAAAAAGCTTTCACCTAACTATAAATTTATAGGTCTTAAAGAAGATACCTTGTTTTTGGTTAGATTGTAAACACTATAAAGAATACATTTACGAATAAACCAGGGACTTCGGTGGTTTTTTTAAATAGTTTTTATAATTTAGTTGTAGTAGGTTTATTTATTTCTAGGTTTGGTTTACAGCATAAATATTGTAGAAGGTACTGGGCGATCATTTTCACTAAAAGTACGCTTTTTTTGTCAGTGTTGTACATTTTCTAGATCTATTCCTAGGTTTATTCATTTCTAATCATTGTTTATAGTATAACTACAATGTACTGGACGATTTTTATCTCGTTACTTAATATAACTTTTATTATTAGGGCGTTTTATTTTTTTTTTTATTTTTGCAAGGTTTATTCATACCTAATTTTTTTCAGTGCAAATATTATATACTGGGCGATCTTTATCACTTAAGTATCTTTTTTTTGTAAGACAAGTTTTAGACTTTTTTTTAGATTTTTGCACAGGTTTATTCATACCTAATTGTTTTCAGTGAAAATATTATGTACTGGGCGATCTTTATCATTAAAGTATCTTTTTTTTGTAAGACAAGTTTTTGACTTTTTTTCAGATCTTTGCCTAGGTTTATTCATTCCTAATTTTTTCAGTATAAAAAGAATGTATTGTGCGATCTTTATCACTGAAGAATGTTTTTTTTGTAAGACTAGTTTTAAACTTTGTTTGGATATTTGCCTAGGTTTAGTCATTCCTAATTTTTTTCAGTATAAAAAGAATTGAACTGTGCAATCTTTATCACTAAATTATCTTTTTTTTTGTAAGACAAGTTTTAGACTTTTTTTAGATCTTTGCCTGGGTTTATTCATTCCTAATTTTTTTTAGTATAAAAAATGTACTGTGCGATCTTTATCACTAAAGTATCTTTTTTTTGTAAGACAAGTTTTAGATTTTTGGTGATTTTTATCGCTATTTTGTGTAATGATAGGTTTTTTAGATCTTTGCCTAGGTTTATTCATTCCTAAATTTTTTCAGTATAGAAAAATGTACTGTGCGATCTTTATCTCTCAAGTATCTTGTTTTGTAAGAATAGTTTTAGACTTTTTTAAATTTTTGGTGATTTTTATCGCTATTTTTTGTAAGGATAGTTTTTTAGATCTTTGCCTAGGTTTATTATTACTAATCATTGTTTATAGTGTAAATACAATGGACTGGGCGATTTTTTATCTCTTTACTACTTATAATTTTTTTTAGATTTTCCTCAGGTTTTTCATTGCAATTTTTACAGTATAAATAGATATGTGTGATCTTTATCACTAAAGAAACTTTATTTGTAAGACAAGTTTTAGACATTATTTAGATCTTTGCCTAGGTTATTCATTCCAAATTTTTTATAGTATAAATAGAATGTACTGGGCAATCATGCGAAAAACGTGAATTATTGATTAATTGGTATATCAAATATTGAGTTGAGGATAATCTCTTTACGTTATTTTCTGCAGAGGTGGGGGCGTCTTCAGGAAGATAGAAATATCAAACCTGAAGATGAAACCAGAGAAGATTAACTGATTAATTACATCTCAAACCCAAGAACATTTCAGGGGCTCGCGTATAAAATGGCGAATGAACGCGCCAAATAAAATCCTGAAGGGAATCGAGAAAGGGAAACAAAAACCTAATGTTAACTTCATAACTCCACCACCAAGGCCGACCACTGGAAGCGTTGACCCCAAAAACCCGGGCCAACACTAACCAAAAGTCGTAAAAGAGTCACGTTACTGGGTAGCATCCCATCATCAAGTGGACGTACGACTAAGGCATGTCCCAAAACAAGCAACATTGAAAGAAGCAAACCATGGGATATATCAGCAAGCCCTCAAAGAACGAAAAGTGGCCGTGGTGTTGTTAGGATACCCGGACGTAGATCAGAGCAGGACCATTCAGCCGGCCATCCTAGCTGAGGTATGGGGTTGCAAAAACTCCGAAGGACGTCAATTCAGGAAAGGATATGTCAAGAAGGGGACTGTCCTGATAACATGTGAAAACCAGAATGTCAAAGAATAGCTAGTGGAAAGAATGGTACCCAATATCCACCCTTTGGAAGAGTAGTAACCTCAGTACCCTCCTACAGAAAAATTATAAAAAACCACTTGGATGGCTAAGTGGTTGCCGGATCCTGACTTTCTGGCCACTACCACCATTCCCGTGGATACAAAGAAAACCAAGGGAATGGAATTACAGCGACAGTACATGACCTAGTAGAAGGATCGAATAGTCCGAACTAACTCAACAGGCTATAAGGCTGTATCATCTTCATCATCATCTTCAGCATCCTGTCTTAAAATATTTAGATATTTTTTAAAACCTATTCAATCCAAAATATCAACGTTTCCGATATGCACGTAAATTTTTGATAACAAGTAGACAGCTAAAGTACATTTAATTTTAATTGATGTCAATTAACTTTTGTGCCAATCGGTCGAGTGGCGAAACGTAACGGATAAATAACTTTTAAATAGCACGAATATTATTTAATCAGTTTATTGTAGATTTTTTAATCGCGGCATAAAAAAACTGTTAGCCAATTATGGCGATGGTTTCTCAAAAAACATGATTCACCGAATCAATTTAGACCAACTTTCACTTGCAAAGTCGGCAATTTGCATTTAAAGCGAGGCTTTATACGCCGAAAGAAAGGGTTAAGTTTCGATTAATATGGGACCCACATCAAAAGAACGAGTATAAAAATAAATTTGAAATTTTCGATTTTATTTCTGGGTTTTATAGAGAATAAATTAGCGACATCGTAAGCCTATATCACAAAATATACCTCTGAATATTCTATACCTTTAAATTAAATCAATAAAATATTATAAAACCTTAAGCGAACTTTTACATCGATCAAACTTTTATTGATCTTTATATTCTGAGGTTAACGGTTATAAAAGTAACCTCACCTAATTCGCCCAATATGGCCGTCCATACTGTGGATGTGTCAACTTTTGAGGTTAGTCAGGAAAACCAAAATCAGCAAACCTAAATCTTCGTCTCCTATCCAATATTTATTTGTATGTTAACAAGTCGATCATACTTTTTATATTCTGAGGCTGCCGGTTATAAAATAAACATTAACACCTCACCTAGTTTGCTCCATTAGGCAGTCCATGCCGTGGATGTGTTAACTTTTGAGGTTAGCCAGAAAAAACAAAATTAGCAGCAAACCTAAATCTTCACTCTCCTATCCATATTTATTTGTATGTGAACAAGTCGATCATACTGTTTACATTCTGAGGCTGCCGGTTAAAAAATTAACATTAACACCTCACTTAATCTGCTCTATTAGGCAGTCCATGCTGGTTCTGCGTTCATTTTGGAGCCTTATTAGCAACACCCGAAGTTGCACAAGCAAATTTTTTGTCTCATATCCAATACTCCTCGTTATTGACTCATCCATATCATTTTATATTCGTCTAATTAATTTTTTATCTCGCTAAAACAAGGCGTGAGTAATGTCAAAATAATTTCATAAACAATAAAAATGATAAATGCAAAAGGAAAATAGCCATCTTATATCAGAAAACTTGCATAACACTGATATATACTGGCTGAAAAAAATTATCAATCAATCAAATGACAAATACTATGCATAATTTCCGCGACATATTCAACCAAGATTTGACATAAACGATTGCCAAGATAACTTGTTATGCTGTTGTTTTGGTCGATCATTTTTATATACATTGGCATTTCTGCATGTTATCTTTAGATACGGAAAATAGACTCTTTTTCTCCAGTTTGATTAGGATTCTCATCAGGTGACGAAGCCTATTGAGAAATACCTGTTAGGCATCGGGACGAGTGTTGTATAATTCAATTCGGCCGTCTACCCGGGCGAGTTGGAATGTTCTGATATTTATTAATGTAGCGGTCCGTAATAAACGTATATAAATAGCTTCGCACTCATAAAACTATCGTATTTTTGTCTTATAACTTTCTTAAATTAAACCCCTCTGTGCCTGTGCCTGTATTATATTTAGATGCAAATCATTTCGCTCTTTGAGATTTCGAAACTTGGATATCCTGTTTTTTCGCAGTTATGATACTGAAAAATAACCAATTGCTTACGTGGAACTTAATAATAAGAGAATTATCTATTTTCAGGTAATCTATTATCGCTGGGGTAATGGGCTGGGATAATGAAATGAGGGTATGAAAATAAACAGTCGAATTAGCTTAATATCCTTTAAAGAGATTAGAAAGAATTGCACCCATTGTAATTTATTGGGTAAAAATGACCGCAAATGACTATGAAGGATCGGTTAGAGGGTATTCAGGAAAACCCAAAGCAACAAAACCAAATCTTACGTCTCCATATCCAATATTCCTGTTAGAGAATTGACCATACACCTTTATATTCTGAAGTTAGTAACATCGTAACCTCACCTACTTCGCAGTCCCCTCACCTAACCTCACCCAAAATGGCAGTCCATATTGTAAATGTCCATGATCTATTTAGAGGCTAGAGTCAGTACAACTGAAAGCTAGGAAAACCAAATCCTTCCTCTCATATCCAATACTCCTTGACATGTTAGAAAATTGACTATATACCTTTATGTCCTGAGGTTACTAAAATCATAACCTCACCTAATTCGCCCAATATGGCAGTCCATATCGTCAACGTCCATACTCACTTTGCAGGCTAGTCAGCACAACTCAAATGCTGCAAAACCAAACCTTCCTCTCATATCCAATACTCCTTGACATGTTAGAAAATTGACTATATACCTTTATGTCCTGAGGTTACTAAAATCATAACCTCACCTAATTCGCCCAATATGGCAGTCCGTACTGTCAACGTCCATACTCACTTTGGAGGCTATTCAGCACAATTGAAAGCTGGAAACCAAATCCTTCCTCTCATATCTAATACTCCTTGACATGATAGAAAATTGACCATACATCTTTATGTCCTGAGGTTACCAGTCATAAAACTAACACCAAAACCAAATTCTAGTCAGGACAACTCAAAAGCTGCTAAACCATATCTTTCCAAAACCAACGCTCTTCTTCAAATCTTCATGCAATTCCTGTCATGGCTTAATACTGCAGTTCCATAGAACGCAGACTCGACCTATCAACACTAGAATAAACATATAAAAAGTTCTGTGCAATTGACCTGGTTTTTGTAGTTACAAAAATAAGCAGTTGAATTAGCTTAATAACCTTTAAAGATATTAGAAATTTCTTTTTAAATTTGTTTCACGTAGCTACTAATGTCTATTGTGATTCTAGTAAAAATTCAAAATTAAAAAACAAAAACAAAACAGTTTACCTGTAAATTCTAATGAAGGTTCATTTGAAAGTTTGACTTTTGAAAAAAGGAATATTCAAGACCTGGCAATTGGAACGGGGCGAAACAATGGAATATTCAATCAGTGGTGCGCATCCACACTCCAATGGTATAATTAGGACTGGAGGAGATAAAAGGAGAAACGAGAGGGCACGACGCCCAATAAAACGAATGTGTCCCTCTCATTAGGACGAAACCCAGTTTAGAATCGTCACTTTCATAATTTTTGACTGGATAACAATTCGAAAATAACAACGGTATAATGATAACCTAAATTAAACTTCTGGTAGAAAGAGGCATCAATGTAAGTGAAAATGGATTGGGACTTTTGGATTTATATAAGCTCTTGTCCTTAAATCAAACACATACACTTCTATCACTTCTCGCACCAGCAATTTCAGTTTTTATGGGTGTGGCAGTCCGGGGTCAGTCCTCGGATTATCCATCCAGCCATCGAGGTTACAACAAACAGCAAGGTAAATTCACTAAACAACGCATGCAGTATCTAAAACGAAACCCATTCGCACTCTCACTTATTCTTAAGTACATTCTTTGCTTTTTTGAATTCCATTCACTCAGTTAGGGTGCTGGATAGTCCCTATTATATAACTACACCTATTATATAACTAAGCTAAGGAGGGTCGATGGAGTACTAAATGTTCAGCCTTCTCGCACTAAACATTCACGCCAATAAATACATTCACTCTCAACACACGCTATGGGCATAATTATAAGTACTATATACAATAAAACACCCATGTGTCCTCCAAAAATCAGAACAGTAGGCCCTGATATTTGCTGTCGTGCTCAAGCACGATTCTCATATCGAGTGGTATTCCTACTTGCTCCCTATATGAAGCCAAGGAATTTCACCCTTCAATTATGTGGGACACATCGAGCAACTTTTCAAAACACGCCGGAGCTTACGCGGGCTTTTCCCAAAAGGTGTCTTTCAACTTTGCATGTCAATCCTTAATTGGAGAGGATGATGCTGGTTCTACGAGTCAGATCTTCCCAGAGCTACCTATCGAACTCTTGATACAGTGAATATATACAGTTATTAATATTATATCATACAATTAAAAGAGAAAAACGGTTGAAAATTACATATTTAGAAAATAGCATCATAGAAAAAAAGAAATATCAGTAAGCGTATAAAAAAATGCGAAGTTTGAGTGGTCTTAAGAAGCTAGATCATCTATGAAGCTAGTAACGTAATTTCTAATTAAATAACAATCGGTATGTTGTTAATCATTAATTATTTTTTAAATTTGGAAGGTTGATGACCCATCATCTTAATCGACTTGGGTCCTGAGTAGAGAAGTGACAGATCTTTGAGATACAGGAAGCTGTCGTCCAAGAGGCGACCAGTTGAGGAACAGCATAATTTAAAAAATAACACGAAATACTAGCACGGTTAGAAAAAAATCGAAGGAAGAATTAGTCTGAAGGGGCTAGGTCCTGGACTCCTCTTCAGCAATAAAAGAGAGCAGTAAAATTATTTCCATGTATAGAACTGCCTTTTTTCGATCGGTTTTTAACATTTCTTGACAACAATAAACTTCAAGTAAACTTTTTATCCTGAAGGAGCTAGGACAGGACTGCAGAAATATTGAAAGAAGTACGAAAGCAATGATAGTCTGAAGGGAGGACTGCCATCAGAAGGGTTATAAGAAATTGAAAGAACGTCGTAGCCTGATGGGCTGCGGTCCGGACAAACTATTAAGAAGCAAATTTATAATTTAAAAAATTACCTATTTAAAGCCTATTGTTATTTTATTAACATTATTAATAAGCCTGGGTTCAAGTAATAAATGCAATAAAAATTCAATAAGGTAGTGGCATTATGAAGGGGCTAGGTCAGGAACAATTATAAAACGGGAGACCGTTTCTATTATTTCTTCATTATTTCTTCTAGTACACAAGAATAATGCTACCATCTGAATGGCTTTAAAAAATTACAGAAGTATTAGTCTGAAGGGCTGCGGTCCGGGCAGTCTATGAAGAAGGAAAATCAAATAAGCTATGTTTACTTCCCCAAGGTTGTTTTTGTTTTGCTACCAAACAATAAACCAGATTACATGAAAGCAATATAATAAGAAATTTCAATACAGTTATATGTTAAAAAAAATTAAAAAGAAGTAATTGAAGTGATTAGGTCAGGACTATGAGAAGCAGAAAAAATTATGCCCCTAAGACTCATAATCGAATGTTATTTATTAATCTGGTCCACAAGAATCCGACGAGAATTATCAAAATGAACGGAATCAAAAAGACGTAGTAGTCTGAAGGGCGGCGGTCTGGATCGCCTATTAAGCATGAAAATTTACTGAATGGCAAAGTTGCGAACCCAGTTCGAATCCGGACAAAAGATTTCTGCATTTTTAACATTTCTCTTATTAAAATTTATACTTTATTCAAACCCTGGCGTCAATCTGTTGTCACATCTCTGCTAATTTTTTGGGTCCGTCTAGGCAGGATGAACTCTTTGCGAAGGACGTCGGTATGTTAATAAACGGGTTTTTCCTATAAAGTTTGAGAACTTATGTCTACTTTTTAACTAATGAATACTCGCACAAAATGTTTTTTATTTTTTTTTTAAATTTTAACGTTGAACTCTAATGAGCGTAAGAGAAGGTTAAATCATTGTTATTGGTCTCATGTATTGTTCTTAAATCGTTCATAAAATTCACCATTATATTATTGAATATATCTTCAACAACTCCCTCAAAATGTTGTATTCCTCACAATTGTATATTCCGCACGAAGCTCAACAAAAAGTAGCTACTCAATCATTAGGCATCGTACAAAGACTAGCAAACCTATGTATCACAGGAGCAATCAGAACAACCCCTACAAGTGCACTAGAAACTGTCAAATTTACCTCCTCTGGAAACATTTATAGAAGGAGAGGCTAGGAAAAGCTCATTTAGGCTCCAAAAACAATCAAATTGTCAACAATAAAAAAGCTACTCGGGCATACGACCATAACTAACAAAATCAGACACTCAATCTTAGAAATGGGGCCTGACTACATGATCCCGGAAAAATTTTTTACAACATCCTATAAAAGGATAAGAAGAACTCAGGAGAACATCTGATATGATGATATTGTATACAGATCGCTCCAAAACAAATGAAGGAACCGGATCGGATGTTTACTGTACAAACCTAAAATATGAGCGGTCAAACTCATTAGGGAAGTACACTTCAGTCTTTTGAGCAGAAATACTTGCCATCAATGCTTGTGCCAAAGAGGTTACACTGGCAAAAAATCCTCATAAGATCTGATGGCCAAGCAGCTATTAAAGCTGCTGTATTGTAAAAAAAATTACATCAAAATTAGTCAGTGAATGCAAAATCTTCAAAACCTAGGGAAACGCAACAACCTGATGATATCTTGGGTGCCAGGGCACAGAGGAATTTTGGGTAACGAGAAAGCAGACAGTCTGGCCGGAGGAGGATCTGCAAGACCATACATAGGCCCCGAACATATACTTGGGACAATAAAAACATACACAGAATCCTCCATCTCAGAAAGGATAAACAAAAGAAGAAGTGGACAATGTTTCGGGGCGCTAGATGCAGTAAACTTATGATGAAGCAATTGAAAAAGGCTAGACTCAGAGTCACTGGCATCTGAGAAAACATCTCCACAACATGGGCATATACGATTATCCCATCTGATGATTATGTAATGAGGAGGAGGAAACCGCCACCCATATCATCTTCGTATGCGAAGCAACAGCTCAATGATGATTTAACCTACTTTACGAAAAAAAATCTAGGGAATGAAATTGTAGCAGCGACAGTCAATGACCTGATACTTCTAAGAAGAAAGGTTAAGTCTATTGCACTGAACTAGGGATCTAGGAAGATACAATAAGCCAGAAGGCTGCAGTGCCTGGGGACCACAAACCCCGCTTCTTAATATCCTCATTACCATACCATACCATATTCCGCAGTACCCATTTTACCTTTCTCTGGAAATATTACAACATCAACCTCTTCCTGAAACCTGGCAGACAAATTTCACCACATCAATTCGTCCTATTAGCTTGTCCAATGCATTTGAAAAAATTCTCCTTAAAGAACTATTGCCAAAATTAAGCTCTTCTAACCTTCTCTCAGATCATCAGTTTGGCTTTTGCCCGCATCATTCCTCAGTCTACCAAGTGTTTCGCGTATATCATCTTCCCTTGAGCACAACGGATGCTGTATGAGAACTTTCTTGTACAACAGAACGATTTTTTCGGATCAGATTACTCCGAATACTGCTCTCTGGCCGCGGAGTACCGCAGGGCAGTGTGCTCGGACCAATCATCTACATACTTTATAATGCAAATTTTCTCATTAAACCTACCACCCCATTTGCATCTTTTGTCATTGAGCTGTATATCCTCTGACAACATATAACCAACCCCCGATCCTGCGCTTGCTTCGGAACATCTGCATGACATGTATAACATGGCAATGACTGGACAATGAAAAATGAAGATAAATGAAACCAAGTCCATGTCACATTTAAACTCCGAAGCAAATCTCCTCTCACAATATACTACTACGATTAAAGTGGAATCAGCGACAAGACCTGAAGAGAAGCTATGGCCTAGACTACAAAACGCTATTTCAACCGATTTGGACATACAGAAACCATAGGGAACCGCTAATCTTCCAATATCTAACGTCACCAATCCTTTCAGTCCAAAGGCCTCAGATCAATTCTAAAAGTTCCGTAATATTTCTCCTATACTATCCTCCATAACGATCTTAAAATTCCAGTAAGCCAAAAATTTACCAAGTTCCACAATAACCATCACCATAATAGTCCAAGCTTTTTCCAATAACCCATCCCTATAATCCCATAAGGCGTCTTAAGAATAACCTTGCGACATCCCTTCCGAAGAGTAGACAGTGAAGTTTAGTGGATACCATCAGGGATAGTGAATATTGCTCGATGAAAGGGTTAGACTGAAGGGGCTAGGTCAGGACTGCGTTGAGCACTTGGTTGTTGGAGTTGTTCAGCTTTCTTCACAATACTATTTGAAATTATTTAGATCATAAAACAAAAAAACAGCCTACTTATACGGTCTGTAAAGGAATTGATTATATATGTGCCTGTGTCGAATAATAATTTAAAAAATTAAAAGAACGTCTGAACGCGCAGGCTTGAAAGTTGTTGAAGCCCTTGATACAATGGGCAATCATAAATTATAGAAATAAATTAATTGGAATATTATATTTAGGTTTGGTAGGCGATTTGTCTTTAGCAACCATGAAACGTAAAGAATGCCCACACAGCTAAGGAAAATATAATCAATTATCCCTACCTTTTTATCGTAATACAGCAGTCCACAACTGTCAGCACAACTTTGTTAATGTTTTTTCGGTCAAGGCTGATTGGCTATCCTACTTTTTTGATATATAACAGTCCCCCCTACATGCAACAGTTTTTGTAATAATAAGGGGGGAAAAATTGACGTCAGGGCACGGGAGGAAGATGAATCATATCTATGTATGCAGATTTCTGATGACTACAATCTTCGCGGAAATTCCGTCGAAATTCCCGATCGTTCAGCCTCTGAAGGCCCGATGCGCGGTTGGCCGATCGGCAACTGCTGAACGGCAAAATAATATTTATGTTTTCCACTTTGCTATTTTAAGTATGTTCCTCTATAAAAATATGCCCTTGTTTTCTCAATAATAACCTATTTCGAGGCAAAAATGGAAAACGAATATAATAATAAAATAATCCAAGAAACACCGACACATCAAACAAATAAAAGAATTTTAATTTAGGGAATTTAAATAATATTCAGGGCTCAGAAAATGTCAATTGCGACATACTAAGACCGAAGTCCTTGGGCATAAAAACACTATTTAAAACTTAATATGAAACCAACGAGAATTTTATTAATCAAAAGAATCATATTGATTGAGAAACGTATTAATTGAAATATAAAACCATTGTTGCATCAATTTTTAGTCCTTTAATTTAAATGAGTTGGCTCGAAGACAGGGTTATAAGCAGGGAGAGGCATGAACGCCTGCTTCCATTTTTAAGAATCGTCCTTGTGTTAGAGCGTTGCCCGATCGGGGTTTTATTATTTTAAAACCCCATATACACTATCGAGCAGTTGATTATAAAGCTTAGAGTCAACAATGCCTGGAGCAAATATCTTTTTCGACATCTACGGATCAAGACGATGTTTCGCCAAGGGATATGACAAATCGTGAAGTTGTTGGTGCAGTATGGCAGTCGATCGGAGAAATTTGGCTTACTCTCGGGTAATTCGCCATCTCAAGAGCAACCGGAAGACTTCGGGTCTTCTCGACCTAAACGAAACATTTTCAGGAGATTTTGCACCTTTGAAATTAAGTGCATTTTACCTATAATCAATCCTTGCCAACTTGGACACTGGAAATGTACTTCATGGTCATCCAGTAGGTTACGATTTGCGATAATAAATTGAATTTTTCATACAGATTTTGTTATTTAGATTTATAATATACACCTTTTTAACATCAAATTAAGCCTTTTTAATTTAATACTCTTTCGCACAAAATTAGCCCTTTTTTACTTCAAATTAAACTTTTTACAGTATAAATTACCATATTTAACATCAAATTAACCATTTTTGTAATTTCACATCTACAGGAAAAAAAATCTATAATCCCTGTACATTTGAGAATGTTTTAAAAGTAAAGTTCAAATTTCTAGAGGAGCTTAGAAATGGAAAAATAATAATTAATTACAATTAAAATTAACAATACTATAAAATTAAATGTGAAAAACAATTAAAAAAAAAAAAATAATTGGGCCCTTAAAAATCCTATGAAAATAAATTACAATTAAAAAAATGATGTAAAATTAAATAATAAAATAAAAACATTTACTGTAATTATAATGAATTTCTTCTCCAAACTGAATACATAAACAACTTAAAAAGAAAATATTTTTATATTTCATTTTTTATTTTAAGATTAATTAACATTAAAATGAATAATAGTATAAAATTAAATATAATAACGAATGATTATTGTTTTGAGATTTTTCGAAATATAAAATAATTGGGCTCTTAAAAATCCTATGAAAATTAAAATGATGTAAAATTAAATAGTAAAATAAAGTTTTACTGTAATTATAATTGTGAAAAAAATTCCTTCTCCATACTGAAATACATAAACACATCTCAAATTGAAAGGAGAATATTTTTATATTTAATTTTATATTTTTAATTTGTTTTGAGATTTTTCGAAATACAAAATAATTGGGCTCTTAAAAACCATATAAAATTAATTACAATTAAAATAAAAAATTATGTAAAATTAAATATTAAAATAAAGAATTTTACTGTAATTATAATGTTGAAAAAAATTTTCTTTCCAAACTGAAATACATAAACATATCTCAAATTGTTTTGAGATTTTTCCAAATATAAAATAATTAGGCTCTTAAAAACCATATAAAAATTAATTTCAATTAAATTAAAAAATTATGTAAAATTAAATATTAAAATAAAGAATTTTACTGTAATTATAATGGTGAAAAAAAATTTCTTCTCCATACTGAAATACATAAACACGTCTCAAATTGAAAGGAAAATATTTTTTATAATTAATTTTATATTTTTAGTTTTTATTTTAATTAATTTTAAAAGCCCAATTGTTTTATATTTAAAAAAAATCTGAAAACAAGAATCTTATTTTTTCGAGGGTTCGCAACAGCAAAGATCATATAACTCTCAGGGTGCCGGTGTTTTTGAAAAAAAAAATTTGTAATTGTTGGGTTCTAATGCAGGGCCGCTGGATTCGAACCCGGGACCTTTACCTTACAGTGATCAGCGCCGTGTCAACGCCTAAACCTTTGCGGCCACCGACGCCCCCTAATCATTCGTTATTATATTTAATTTTATATGATTATTTATTTTAATGGTAATTAATTTTCCTACGGTCTTCTAAAAGCCCAATTTTTTATATATATATTTTTTTTCAAATGTAGGAATTTCATACCATATCTTAATTAATTTGTGATGTTGTTTTAAATAAAGGTTCAATTTGAAATGTAAAAGGGCTAATTTGAAATTGAAAATAATTAATTTAAAGTTAAAAACGGTTAATATGAAATAGAAAAGAAAAGTTAATTTGAAGGTAAAAGAGTAATGTAATTTCTGCATTACAGAAGGGCCTAGTGTTCAAGGGTCGCGGATGAGGGACAAAATCACTAAAAAAATCTTGAAAAAGCTTGGGCTCTGCAGGGATTCGAACCGGGGACGACTAGCTTAGCAAATACGAGACGGATACCAAACCTTTCGGCCACCGCGATCCCGTGAAGTTAAATTAAAAAAGGTTAATTGGAAAAAGGTACATTCAAGAACTAAACTTCAAGAAAACCTATCAATATATATTTGAATTAATGCTGGAGTAATTGTAATTTATTCATTTTATGACGAAATAAAAAAAAATCTGTGGGTTGGTATGAAAACAAGTCTTAATTTTGTATTTTAATAATTGATATTCTGCCAAGGACGTTCTTTCATAAAGAGATAACAGTACCATAAATTTCATCAAGATCATCAGCCCAGTTGTTAGAAGATATTTCTTTCCCTAAAATGATATTTTTGTAGGATTTTAGAGAAAAAATTTGATTTTAATGAGCAAAACAATTACGCAGTGTGTTTTTTTTTAAATACACAAAGCGTATTTGTTCTGTGATAATCTCATTTCGAGATTTGGTCCCGTAATGCTGGATGAATGTATTTTTTTATCGCCCCGCTAAGGAAAAAAATAATTTGGCAATTCAATATTTCCAAATTATGATCAGGCCCAAATAAACTTTGTACGGAAAAAACCAAAAGTATAAAAAAAAAAACCGCAGGCCAAAATTCTACTGACAGTTGCAGCTTCCTTCTCCATCCTATTATCGAGTCTGAGAAATCATCACAACATCCGGCCCGTCTTCCTCAATAGAGATAACATCAACAGAATTACAGATTTGGTGTTAACATTGTAATCACTGAATCGGAACTGTTTTTTTTTAAGTTTGAACAAGTAAATGTTGATTTAAAAAAATATATTTTAGCATACTTCATTTATAACGTGTTTCGCAAAATTCCTTTTTGAAAAAAAAAATCCAATCTTAATCTGCCGAGAACTGACTATGCAATCATTAAAATCCCTATCGGCAACGTTGCACCCGGATTTAAATCCAACAAAGGAAGCCATTGTCTCAGAAATTTCCTAAAACAACGACCTAGGGAGCTTTTTGTCATCATAAACGAAATTTGAAATCAATACAAGTTGATATCCAATGTCAACAGATACCACTTTTGTTTATTGTCTTTAAGATAAAACAAATTCCTTAACAATAAAATCAAAAGTTAAGAAAATATTGCAGAAAGGCGGTTTTTTTTTCCTCTGCTCCTCCTCCTTTTCCCAAAACAGTGCAAGAAAGTGCAACCAACTATGATAGGATTGGATTTTTTATTCTTTGCGCTTAACGATATAAGTTTATTATTATAAGATTATTATAGTTTATGCAAAGTTTCTAAGGACAAGTTGATATATATGGACTAAAGAGCGTAGACATATCAGCATTTTCTTACCAATGCAGGTTTTTTTTTTAAATCAGCAAGTTTATATATGAAAAAAGAATTTAAAAAAGCCTAACAGTTTGACGTTATCCATCGACATTTTATTTTATTTTGGATTTATGTAAGTTCAAATCTGCACAATGTATGCACATATACAGGGTGTATCAACTTTTATAGTCGACCGATTTAATTCGGAAACGATTAACTTTAGCAAAAAAAGGTCTTATACAAACCCAAGTTAATTTTGGCTAGGAATCGCGTGGTAACAGATTATTCAGAAATCGTGAGATGCCGTCTGGCTCGATGTAGGTTTCAGAAAAACATTTTCTTTATCGTGCCAACGTTTCGATCTTCATTGAGATCATCTTCAGGGCCTGATTGAATATAAAAAAATATTTTTTTGCACTGTATAAATTGACTTTTTTCCACGTCCTACATGTTTTTGTTAAATTTAAACAATGTTTGTAAATCCCTGGCCCTGAAGATGATCTCAATAAAGATCGAAACGTTGGCACGTTAAAGAAAATGTTTTTCTGAAACCTACATCAGACTAGACCGCATCGCGCGATTTCTGAATAATCATCGACTAACGGTCACTAATCACCACACATTTAACATAACTTACTCGTCTAGCTGGGAAGTGACACTATCTTTATTTTCAATTACAATTCGATTCAAGAGCTTATTTTATGCCATTTTTACTTAAAGGAAAGTTTTGATAAAATCGACCATTTCTGAGTTATATCAGACGAGGGGGTATGCGTTTAAAATAACCTGGAGTTTGTATAAGATCATTTTTCGGTAAAGTTGATCGTTTTCGAAATAAACTGGGAGGGCAATGTTGTTACAAAAAGCATACCAGCTAGATGAGAACGTTATGTTCAATCTGTTACCACCACGCGATTCCTACCATTTCTTAAAGTTAATCGTTTCCGAATTAAATGGGTGGACTATCGCAGTTGATACACCCTGTATACACACACGTACAGATTTGAACCTATAACTTTTTTTATACGAGGGTTCGCAACAGCAGAGGTCATATAAACCCTCAGAGTGCCGGTGTTTTTGAAAAAATTGTAAATATATCGGGTTCGAATGCAAGGCCGCTGGATTCGAACCCGGGACCTTTACCTTACAGTGATGAGCACCTAAACCGTTGCGGCCACCGATGCCCCAATCTTATACCTATTATATAACTGGGAGTCGATGGGACGCCTTCTCGCACTAAACATTCACGCAAATAAATACATTCACTCTCAACACACGCTATGGGCACAAAACCATCAGTACTATACACAATAAAACAACCATGTTTCCTCCAAAAATAGGAACAGTAGGCCCTGATACTAGCTATTCTCATATCGGCTAGCATTACTACATCTAACATTACTACATACCAAACAGCACCTTTCAATAGGAACCTTTTTGTCTGCGTGCAGGACATGTACGCAGGCTTTGTCCCAATATTAAGTGTCCACGTGTCAACCTCGTATCTTAGTCAGATCCTCCGAGAGCAACCTATCTACACTGATCATGATGATACACGAGAGCTTGTCAGCCGATCTGGCCATGTTAATTTGTTATTTTCTACTCACAAGTTATGTATTACATATTGTGTTTTGTGAAAGTATTTTTAAAATTAAATATTTAAAAATCCATTTTTTCTTTATATAACATAAAACTTCATATTTGATTTATATAAAATATATGTAAAAAGGAATTGCATGGAAATTAACTGCAGATAGGACAGCGCATAATTAAAATAATAACTATTACCTATTTATTTATCAGAGCGATTAGCTTATTGTATAATAAATGGATGACTTTCTTATTTAATATCATTTAATTTCTTATAACTGGGATGGAAAAACGTGAAAACTTTTTTCAAAATTTAAATAAAACAACTCTGTACAATATCCGCAAGACTTATATGAAGACCCACATAATAGTGTACTAGATTCTTATACTTATGGAGGACGAACATAGGCAAATCTTTGACAATGATGAATTATGTTCCTCCCAGTACAAAAAGTGGGTTATAAGAAAGCTAAGGGAAATTAGACAATATCTTCTAAAAGGATAAATCTACCATGCCATGGGCAATGGTACCATGTTTCGGGGCATATTTATGAACATCTTGACCAATACAGCTTTTTAATATGCCTTTTTTTTGTATATTCAAAAGATATTTGATTGACTTGTTAGTAAAAACATGGAAAATAATTGAATTCGAAGCAAATCGTGGAATTTAATTTACCACTTAAGTCATCAAATTTTGCTAAGCTCTAGTTGGACAAAAATCAAAAATGCTGCTCAAAGAATTAATGGCGAGTTTCCACGTTGGACTCCGACAAACTATACGAATAACCCTAAACATTTTAGGCAATAATAAGACCCAAATTATTCTATGATTAACTAAATTAATGGAACTAAGCTCATCAAAAAAAAAAGCTACCCAAACATTAGGCATTACAGACTAACAAACATGTATAAACAATAAAAAAAAAACCTACCAATTGCACTAGGAACACTCCTAAACCGATGTATATGTGGGAAACATTGAACTTTTGGAAATTTTGAAACATAACTTTTTAAAAATAGGAAATGTTCTGTGTTCTTTAGAAAAATAAGTACATATTTAGATACAATTATTGTTCCAAACCGTTTTCCGTAAATAGAAATTGTAAATATTAAGTACGTGTATTTTTTAGGGATTGATTTTTTATAGACTAATTTGTTTATAGATTGTTAAGAAGTAGGTAATTTTTTTGTTTTTATTTCATCAATTACTTAGTTCAGTAATTAAATCCGGAATAAAGGGTTCGTTTATTGATATAATAACGAATATAAATAAAGAGAAACACAGAAACAATTACTTCCACTTATTCATTCTCACTACCTCAGTGTACTCGATATTCATCGGGGTAATTGGGGATAAGTCCCACCATTCACGCTAATAAATTACATCCATTCGATTTCGTGGCCCGATTGATCAAATGACATCTTTCAATTAATTAATTTTTATGTAAGGTATTGGTTGAGATAGAAAAGTCAGCGTCACGAGCAGGATTCGAACCCACGACCTTCGGCTACATACGCCGCTGCTCTGCCACTTGAGCTATCGTGACTTCGATCCACCCGGACACCAACTTCCCATCTCAACCCAACCTTTCGAATTTTCCCTCCTTTTTGCCATTTTTCAAGTGGTTAAAATATTAACTAATAAATTACATTTATACGTTCGTTCACTTTACTCCGGAGTACTAGATATTCCTCAGGGTAATTGGGGATGAACAAACAACATAAGGACAAAAATTAATTCAAGAATCAGATACATTCCGAGGTATTTAAGATTTTTACAGGATATTGGCGAATTAATTATTTTCACATGGTTGACAGTATGTTATCTACTTCGAGTAAGTATTGCCTGTCTTCCACCATCAATTTTGATTCTCCATTTTTTCAAAATATTTAAAACAAAAATTTCCAGTTATTGATAATTCTCTGGAGATAGAATTAATAACAGCCAGAGCCAGTCGAGCTGTAGTTTTTAGCCTGCAAAGGTGGAAGCTCAAGAACATCCTATCAGCAACCTATTACCTTATCCTAAAATCCTATCTTAATGATCGTTACTTCCAAGTATCCCACAAAAATTCATTGTCTCCTATCCATCCTATTCTTGCAGGTGTCCCACAGGGCAGCGTGCTCGCTCCTTTCCTTTATTCAATTTATACCTCCGACCTACCTACGCAACCTAACACTATCACCTTCACCTTTGCCGATGATACCGCAATCCTTTCTCCTGATAAAGATCCTGTCACTGCTTCCCGTAATCTTCAAAATCACCTAAACACCCTAGAATGCTGGCTCCGTCGGTGGAGAATCAAGATCAACGAAACCAAATCAACGAACATATTTACTCTAAACAAGAAAACACTCCCACCAGTATACCTCAACATCGTTCCCATCCCAATTGCGAACCATGTACGATACCTCGGACTCTACCTGGACAAACGACTGACGTGGAACCCCTATACACGACTTAAGCGGACAGACTGTAATATACGATTTTTCATGCTTAAACGACTACTCGACAGACGATCAAGACTCTCACTAACAAACAAAAGAAAACTTTACATTGCCCTCCTGGCCCCCATTTGGACATACGGGCTTGAACTTTACGGAAACTGCTAAGCGTTCCAACCTCAATAGAATCCAATCCCTTCAATCTAAAATCCTCAGAACAATAGTACAAGCCCCTTTCTATGTATCCAATCACACCATCCATACCGACCTAAATGTCCCTTTTGTTACCGAGCTAGCCCAATCCCGCTACAAAACGTTCCATTCCAAACTACCCCATCATCCGAATCCTTTCGTCAAAAATCTGTCATCCACCTCATTACCTAATAATCCCAACAGAAGACTGAAGCGTCGGTGGCCCCGCGACAACCTTAACAATTGACATCGGTCTCCTACGATGGAGTACATCTCGCTCATCGTATTGATTAACTAACGTCTACCATCACTGGATGGTAATTGTTCAAGCTTTCACGCTACCGTTAATAATTTTATATGTAAAAACAATCCGTTTTACTTGTTGCGTCGAAGAATGCAGTTGTAAAAAACAAAAGAAAAGTTAAAAAAAAAAGCAAAGGTCATTTATATAGAGTGGGATTGACACATGGGTGCCCAGCTCTTAAACTTCTTAAAGGTGACCTTAAGTCATCAATCTGCCCAGAGAATTTACTGTTGGTTATGTAGATACTAACTAAATGTGTTACATTAGGAAAAAGGACATGAATTGAAATATGACCACTCTGTGCCAAACACGTCCACGACAAAATGCACGCCCATATGCTATTTTACATCAAAATTATGGCCAATGGACAGGACTGTAGCCAGGAAGTAGAAAGTACTGTGGAAGTAGAATGTCACAAGGCATAATAATGTCATTACATTTAAAAAGCACCTGATTTTTTCCACTCTGCAATTTTTGAGAGGCACTCAAGAGTGATACTGGCCGATAGTTATTGCCGATAACTTTTACTATCCAGGAAGATGGAAAATGAATAAGTACTACGTGTAATTGATTATTATGGTGAGATAAATGAATGCTTTATTCGATAGATTTTTGACAAGGATGAGTGTTAAGCTATTATGTCGAGGAGATTTTTAGATAAGTTTTCAAGTTTACGGTTTATCTTACTAATGTTAAGACCCTAGTATAAATAAGTATGTATTGTGCGGTATAAGTCTTTATTAGGCTAGTAAATTAACATTATAATAAAATAATCTTTATGTATGGTATTGGCTGAGATAAAAAGTCAGTGTCACGAGCGGGATTCGAACCCACGAACTTCAGGTAGATACGCCGCTGCTCTAACCACTTGAGCTATCGCGACATCGATCCACTCGGACACTTCCCATCTCAACCGCACCTTTCGAATTTTCCTTCCTTTTTGCCATTTTTTTATCTCAACCAATACCTTATATAAAGATTAATTAATTGAAAAACGTTATTTGGTGAATCGGACCACGAACTATGATGAATTATAATTAAATTATATAAAAAAACAACACAATATTGTACAGAATTTCACAGTAATTCTATCCTATAATGAAGAATAAAGAAATATTTAATTTTTATTAATGCCTACAATCTCTTAACTAATCTTGTTTGTTAAATTAATGATGTATTTTTTAAATTTATTGCTGCATTGATCATATCTGGGTTAGTGGAGCACTTATTCAGCAATCCCAAACGTTAAAACGGCCAAACGACTTTTTTATTTATCGTCACTTTTTATTGCTGGTTTAAATTACAACTATTAATTCTAAAGATGAAGTCACAAAAGAAGCTCTTGTTTCTTCCAGCCTTGAACTTCAATCTTCTCCCATTCAACTTGTGAAGAAAAACGCGAAGCCGGAATCACATACGCTCAGATAAATTCAATAAGCTTTTTTTTTCAGGTTAAAAATGTAGACGATCCCTGATTTAAAGGTAATTTAAATCCATTTTAGTCAGGCTATTTAAAGCTGGAAATCTAATCGGCGGCGATAAGTCAAATGTTGGATTTAATAGATAAAGCAGACTTATTCGACGACAAGTATGAAAGTATCCAAGTCCGCAAAAACGCATTGGTTTGTACATCTAGAAAAACTTCCCTAGATTATTTGGAAAATCGAAAATGATCATTGTGAAACATTGTTTAGTCTGTGAGTTGTTGAACTTGAACTGTTTGTCTGGAGCTTGGCGTGCTGAAATTCTTACACCTTTCCATAAATCATGAGCCAAAACGAAACACCAAACATAACTTGATGGACGATTTAGAGCACCTTTTAACCCACTCCAAACCTTTCAGATTGATAGAAAACAAGACCAAAAGGCAGAAAAAAATTGGCAGACCAGTATGCACGGCTATGTGGATGAGACAAGTGGCAAACATACACATACACCTCATAAACGTTAAATGGACCGCACTTACTTAAGAAAAACAGGCGTCAAAACTGCACTTAAGAAAATCAACACAATTAGAAAAAATTTTAGTATAAAAGTCCATAAGACAAAAATGGAATATAAATAATATTTGAAAAACACAACAAACAAAACTAGGTCAATTATAGGGACAATGTCCGCAAATCAAACTACCCAATTCACCTCAGACAAAACCACCAGGAACCGTCAATAATTCAGTCAAGCTTAAAATTACTCCATGGCTTTGTAAAAAGGATGAAAAACGGACTCTTGTATGTCAAAAAATATTTTACTAAAAATCTGTAAATATAAAAAAAAGGCACACACAAAATGAACAACTCATGCATACACAAATCATGTATGCCGATCATAATGAACGACTGGAACAAACTAATTAACCCACACTAAGTCGGTCAAAGACGCCTACAGAGAAAGACAACACCCACGTACTACTTTTACCTTTCACGACAAACATATAAAAATGACATTAATAAATTTAAAAAAACACGAACCGCTTAAGATGGAGAAAATCGAACGCGCCCGACAGAACAAAACAACGAGGATTGACAGATAAAAATGTTCGGAAAGGACCAAATTAACGTTCATCACACCGTAAGGCCTAATAAAAAAAACTCTCACTACATTTTTATTCGTCTATTCTTGTTGGTCTCTGTGGCAGGCCCACCACTGAAGATGTCGAGAAGCAGAAATATATTTTAGAGGGACTAAAATAATAGTAAACAACAAATCTACAGGTCACACTGTAGACGCCAAGAAAAAATCTCACTATATTTTTATAGGTCTATTCTTGCTAGTCTCTGTGGTAGATCCACCACTGAAGATGTTGAGAAGCAGAAATGTCAGACAGATGAAAACAACGGGGATAGACGGACTAAAATAATCGTAAACGACAAACCTACAGGTTCATCATACTGTTGTAGAGCCCCCCCCCAAAAAAAATCTCACTATATATTATACATGTATTCTAGCTGGTCTCTGTGGTAGTTCCACCGCTGAATCGTGATGGTCTCTATGGTAGACCCACCACTGAAGAAGTCGAGAATGCAGGGATAGAAGGATCAAAATAATCAGAAACGACAAAGCTTCATCCCACTCACAATCAACTCGCAAATTTTACAGTACGAAATAACGCCTGAGAAACCTATTTCCTATATAATATAAACCTAAAAAGAAAAACGCACAACATACACTCACAAACACAACAAATAGAACACCAAAACATTGACTCTTTTCTTTCTTGTGCTCTTCATAGAGGAAATAAATCACTTAAAATTATTCCATGACCTGACCTAACCTGGTGTCGAATGTGAAACACACTACTGGCACAAGAAGAAAAGCCTTTTCGGTCGGGTCTGCCTCGCTTTGCCACCAGACTTCATACGGCATCATTCGTCAACGAAGTGTCCTAGAGACTGGACCGATTCCAAGTAGAATTTAGCCTTAAAGCCCTGCGTATATCTAAATCACAATGATGGTATATATATATACAGCATACTATCATTGTCAGTATGATGCAAGACATAATTTCTAGATACAGAAAACGAAGTCGATATTTTATTTTACAGACTTTAATAAATTGATCGTGACTTAACAAAATATAGTCGTGTGATCATTACTGATCAAATCAGCCTATTCTCGGCGATGAGATCGCTATGTCACGCCTTCGACTATCTAAAAGCGACGAGCAGCCGCACAAACAGTATAAATGCTGTTTAAAAAATGAACATAAATAAAAGCACGGTTTTCCACTGGATTTTCGTAATCTGCCATTAATTTTAAGTCTTAATGCAACCGGGTCTTTAGATTTTTTAATCTCCGTTACGAGATGGTTCTTTTGCTAGTGTTTAACCATCTCATAAAATTATGTAGTAAATGTTTATTATTTGTGACTATCATTAATGTGTTTTTTCGTTTTTAAACTGTGAAAATTTATGAAAAATATATTTGTAATTTAGTCATTTTTGATAATTTTGGTCTGCCTGCTGTTTTGGTCAGTCAGACGCTTCAGTGATTGTATCAGATTTTGTTATTTACTTCTCATTTTCCATATTAGTTACTATTTTGATTCCGTACTTAATACTGAAGATGACGAGAAGCCGAAACGAGTATGAAAGAACAACAGCAAGGATAGACAGACCAAATTACATGTTCATCACGGTAATATCAATAAAATATTTTCTGACAAAATACAACCTAGTGGTTACGCTTAAATTGCTGACTGTGGTGTTTACAATAGTGGGGCCATGTCGGTAAACTAAAACCGGTTCTTAGAAAAAAAGCAAAAGCTGGAAGACCTCTGCTATAAAGAAAGCACGAAAACGTGCCAAACCCTCCTTAGTTTAACTGTAAAGCAAACAAAGCACATAAATATTGACGGAAGCACAATGAATATGTGAAACCTAGATGCGGAATAATTTTAAATAACATTAAACAAAAGACATTAATAATTGTTGGATTCGTGACGAGCGGTCAAGAATGAGGGCAGTTTAGAAAAACACCTTTTTCCCCCACGTTTCAGCCTTTATTCGGGTCATCTTCAGGGCTTAAAGTGCGGTGCTTCTTATGGTGTCATATTGGTGTTATCGGAAATTGTGAAAAATGAATTTTCGAATTTTCACAACAATTTCACACAAGACCAATATGACACCACAATAATAGCACCATACTTTATCCCCTGAAGATGACCCGAATAAAGGTCGAAACTTCGGCGAAAAATTCTAAACAACTTCATTCTTGAAAAAACACACAAAAGACATTAATTTATCTCTCATCAGGTTGATATGACTAAAACTATTATAGCTTTATCTGTTTATTTTTAATTGGTAATTTCCGGCAGAAATTAATGTTCACATCGGTTTTTTTATGAGATGAAGCAATTTTCTTACAGAATATTTTGTAACCCCTCTGCGAACAACCAAAAACCAAATAAAGCAATTTTAAACTTTAACGTTATAAACAAAAACCTAAAGTCTTAGTTCAGAGAAATGGATTAAAATTGGACATCGCGGACACACTGAAGATGGTGAAATGCCGAAAATGCTTCTGGCAGACCAATCCAGCGAGGATATGCAAAGAAAAATCTTTATCCCTGCTAACAAGCCTGCCATTAAATTTTTATTCCACTGGAACTAGATTTTAAACGAAACTGATAGAAGAGTGAATAAAGGACAATAAGAAGTAGAAAAACGTATGGACGAATAAATAATAATTAATTAATGGAATATAAAATCATTGGATTTATTGCCCTTGAACCCTCCACCTAGACAGGATGGATATCTGTAAATTAAAATATTTTATTTTTGCAATTTAATTTTCCAAAAAGTACAAAAGAATAAGAAAAAAATGGTGAAAACGTGGTTGAGCTATAAATATAAAACTTGGAAAATAAAGTGTAAAAAACCCAGTAAGATGATATTTATGATTATTGGCGTTGAATGAACAAGATGGGATGTTGTTAAAAAGGCATAAAAACAGCGGTTCTTTCAAAAAGACACGATAAAAAAGAAACAGACCCAGGGGAGAAAGGACCTTGGGTCCGGCCACGTGGGTCGTCTGACCTTTGCCAACACCATCAAATCTTGTCTTGGGGTATCTTTCTCGCTCTAAACCGTGGCAATCGCTCAGTGTAATATAGATAAAACAAATATAAATTAACGACTTGGGGGGGGGGGACGTGCGGAAATTTACCCCGGCCGATAAGCGATACTGTAGATATACAACATGCTTCGATATTTGAACGGACCTGATTGGCACTGTTCTTTTAGATTGTTTTGTCAGGGTAAACACTCAAAGAATATGGTACAAACAAAATTTAAATTATACTCGGACAAAAAGAAAGCAGAAGAATTTTTTTACGAGGGTTCGCAACAGCAAAGGTCATATAAACCATCAGGGTGCCGGTGTTTTTGAAAAAAAAATTGTATGTCGGGTTTGAATGCAGGGCCGCTGGATCCGAACCCGGGACCTTTACCCTACAATGATGAGCGCCGTGTCAACGCCTAAACCGTTGCGTCCACTGACGCCACCAAGCAGAAGAATTGACATACATTTTTATCCATATATAATTTTATGAATTTTTTTTTCAAATGTCAGATGTTAATAGGTAATTCGACTTTGGCCGATAAGTATAACTGTAATATGCAATTATTATGTATATTTTTTCGCCTTCGACACCCTTTCATTTTTTCGAATTCGACTCTCTCTCGAGAATTCCGAGCCGAACGACCTTCTTTTTGCCGACCTTCAAGTACATCAGACCTTATTTCTGCCAAGGGAAGATAAGGTCGGCCGGAAAGGGTGTGGCCCCTAACAATGGATTTACGGAGCCGTCGGGGCGTATTTTAAAACTAGTTTGTACACGGCCAGTTTAAAGCTAGACGGGTCTTCCCGGGGTGTGGGACTTTCAGGGGAGGTCTCAGGCTCTCAAGGCAGGCCAGGAGACGCTAGTACGGCACAGGCCAGGTGTCGAATAACAGATGGGTGAGGGGAGCAGATGTTTCAAGGTGAAGCAGAATTTCCCCTTTTGAGGCTTGATAAGGGCTGTCTTAACGTCTTAGGTTTAACGTGATTTAAATCACATATGTTTACACATTTTTGGGTTTCTGAATTTAAGACGGGAAAACTCTAAATGGATGACATGTCTTATCCACATGTGGCGGGCTAGTACTTTCGAAACAGCAGGTGGGACATGAGTGTAATTTTTCGACAAGACCGGAAACGGGCCATTCCACATCGATGCGAATTCACTCGAGCATTAGACCTCGACAACGCGACTGAGATGTTTCCACCGGTGTCATTTATCTTAGCAATGAAGGAAAATAAAACACGGTAAAAGAAAAAAAGTTTAAAAATGAAAAACGATTAAACACCTATCAGAAGGATAAAACACATAATAAGTACCCACGGACCCATGAGAATCGCCTCGCGCTTTAACTATCGTTTACTTTTCATCGATTATGATTAATTTCAACACACGCTTACATCGACAGACAGGAATTATTCATAAAAAAAGAACTGTATTGAGACGGCGCGTTTTGAATTCTCTCGTAACGATATCTCATGTGAGAACCGAGGTCAAACTTTTGTTGGATCACTTCCGAGTGTTAATTTTATTTTCAAGAAGGTAGAAACTTTTCGTTGTAGTTCTTAATTCACGAAATGATTTTTAATGAATAGATTCCAATAAAATCGTATTAAAAATCGTTAATTTTGTAACTCCAGTCCCTGCCCCTCACTCACTCGTTCATTCACTCTCTCTCTCTCTCTCTCTCTCTCTCACTTTCTCTCTTCTTCCTATCAAATCTGTTGAATATAACTAACAATATATTTTTTAAGTATCACTCACCCTTTCACTCCCTCTCTTTTTATCTCTCTCTATCTCTCTCTCTCTCTCTCTCTCTCTCTCTCTCTCTCTCTCTCTCTCTCTCTCTCTCTTCTTGCTATCAAATCTGTTGAATATAACTAACAACACATTTTTTAAGTCTCTCTCTCTCTCTCTCTCTCTCTCTCTCTCTCTCTATTCTTGCTATCAAATCTGTTGAATATAACTAACAACACATTTTTTAAGTATCACTCTCTCTCTCTCTCTCTCTCTCTCTCTCTCTCTGTCTATCTATCTATCTATCTGTCTCTCTCTCTCTTTCTCTCTTTTTCCTATCAAATCTGCTGAATATAACTAACAACATATTTTTTAAGTATCACTCACACTTTCACGCACACACTCTCTCTCTTTTTCTCTCTCTTTCTCTCTTCTTCCTATGAAATCTGTTGAATATAACTAACAATGTATTTTTTAATTATCACTCACACTTTCACGCACACTCTCTCTCTCTCTCTTTTTCTCTCTCTTTTTCTCTCTCTTTCTCTCTTCTTCCTATGAAATCTGTTGAATATAACTAACAATGTATTTTTATGTATAACTCACTCTCTCTCTCTCTCTCTCTCTCTCTCTCTCTCGCTATCTATCTATCTATCTGACTGTCTATTTCTTTATCTATCTGTCTGTCTGTCTCTTTCTCTCTTCCTCCCTATCAATCGAATCTGTTGAATAAAATCGACGACATATTTTTTTAATTAACACTCACAGTCTGTGTCTCTCCCTTTCTCTATGAATCTTTATAGAGAATGGATCTCTCTACGTCTGTCTCGACGACGATGATACATCTTGAAAAAATGATTTGAGCACAAAATTTAACTTTCTTTGTTCCGGTTTTATCATAATGAATAAAAAAATGCAGAAATCAGGGCGATCTTTCTATATAAAAAAAAAGTTAGCAGGATAACTGGATAACGATAAATAGTCGAATTTTGTGTACATGTGCCGTTTAGGGGTGCGGAAATGTTGCAACAGGGAACCCTAGAAAAATACGATCATCAAACATTGCGTGAACTCATCCGAAAAATTGGATGAACTTTAACAGGATTGTTGTACATAGGTTTATCGTAATATACTTAAACTAACCACCCAACAAACAGCTTGAAGTGAGCCTTACTGATATATAAAGTTGGTCTTGAGGAATTCAAGAGCCTAAAAAAGTATCTGTTTATTTTTTATTAATTTAAATGGAAGGTAGTAAAAACGAAAATCTCAAAACTTTTAAGTCGGATTTACAGAGCACTGAGATCGGCCGAATTCCCTAGCTTATTCAGCCCCTGATCGATTCAACGTTTCTTCTGTTTGACAATTTTTGGCATAATGTATACGCCTATTGTTATCCAGACCATTTAGAATTTCTTTCATCCCTTTCCCCACCGGAGAAATTGTTGCCGGTGTTCCTCAAGGTTCTATCCTTGGACCCATCCTGTTCCGTGTATATTTCAACAAAATACCTCCCCCTAACGTAAAAATGGCTTTTTACGCTGACTATATCAATCTGTACTCTTCTCTTGGAGCTCCGTAATGACCTCCAGAGACCTTCAGCAAGCGTAGACCGATGCTGAATAAAAATGTTAATACTGTGTCGTCTGAGTCGGTCCAATATCGTGATGTGATATTGAACCGTAAATTCACCTTTATTCTCCACGTTAATGATAAACATAATAAAAGGCTGGCTATTCCTTCTGCTCTACCGGCTGCCAAGGTGTGCCAAGTACAAGGTGGTGGTGTGTGCTATAGGTACCCTAGAGAAATTCCTATTCTAGGGCTAACCGACTCAATTTTATTAAAGAATAAACGTAAAGCAAGACTTGGGGAATCAATAGAGTTAAATTAAGTTGTGCCTAATTGTGTTATTCGATATGAGACTTTTCTTGCTTGAAGAGCCGTTGTTTAATTTGTGTTGAATTTTTCTTAAACTTAAAGCATTTTTTTAAACCTTCTGGAAGTTTACGAGCTCATTTAGGTCCTACGTTCAAGAAACTTTTTAGCACTAGAGAGGATTTAGGTTCAGGAAGTACATACCGCATTGGGTTCCTCAATTTAGAATTTAAAATTTTACATTTATCTATTTTATTTCCTTCTCTGTTAAAAATGTTTCTTAAAACTGTAGGTACATAAAGGTAGTGTAAAATATTGTATTTTTTTAAAAATTAGAAGTGAGTGTTCAATTCTTCCCTTGTGAGACAAAGCTCCAACAATTCTTTTTTGTGTTTTGACTATTGGATCTTTCACATTGGCATATGCACCTCCCCAGCAGGCCGTACTGGACATGCGATTGAACCATGGCATAGTAGACCTTGAAGAGACGACCACTTTTTGTTCCGAAAAAAATAAATTTGCCTCAGAATTAGAACAAACTGAGCTGAAGGAAATAGATTTTGATTTCGGACTCAATGTCAGACAATTACGAGCAAACCTACTAACTAGGCTCTGCTTGCGTTTGAATCTCAATTTCTGCCCAGCTACTACCGAAGTACTGAGAAATGCCATCAGCAAACACTGTCAGTGTGTCTTTAAATCAAACGCCCTCCAGGAGATCGTTTATATAAATGAAAAATAAAACCGGTCCTAACACACAGCCCTGAGGAACGATGGAGGAACTGAATAGAGTTGAACTCACACAACGCATCTGCGATACGGACACATTTGGAACGATCACTTAAATATTATTATTAACTATTCCAAGATCGTGAGATGCTGCCTGGTGTGACGTAGGTTTTAGAAAAAAATTTCGTGCCAACGTTTCGATCTTCATTGAGATCATCTTCAGGGCTCAAAGTGTTTATTTTGTCTAATTCCCAGGGTATACAATTTACCAAGGAGGACATCCAAGGCTTTAGCTATGTCCAGGAAATTCCGAACTACCTTATCACCTTTATTTATATTGGAATGGACTGGAGTCAAAAAATGGAAAGTGCATTGCGTACTTTTAAATTTTTGAAACCCAAACTGCTTTGGTTTTATTTGTTTCAACAAATCTATCTTAAATTATTTTTTCAAAAACCTTTGAACCGGATGCACAAACGATTTTAAGCAATGCGAACCTAGTACAAGTACAATCTGCTGCCAAATAGGTAATTATTGTTTGGACAACAGGTACATGAATAAAAGAATAAAGAACGCTCTCTTATAACTTGGCCATGATAGCTGGAATTTTTAATCAAATATTTTTCTCCTAATACAAAAAAATGTCATAAAAGTGATAAAAGTTAGTTATGAATTGGGCAGTTGGATTGTCGATGGACAGAAACTCTACTAAGCAATGTTCTGTTCTAATTAATATTTATGAAAGGTATTGGTTGAGATAAGAAAATCAGTGTCACGAGCGAGATTCGAACCCACGATCTTCGGCTAGATACGCCGCTGCTCTACCACTTGAGCTATCGTGACTTCGATCCACTCAGACACCAACTTCCCATCCCAACCCACCTTCCAAATTGTCCCTCCTTTTTGCCATTTTTCAAATGTTCATCTTTATATAAGGTTGAGATGAAAAATGGCAAGAAGGAAGGAAAATTCGAAAGGTGGTTGAGATGGGAAGTTAGTGTCCGAGCGGATCGAAGTCATGATAGCTCAAGTGGTAGAGCAGCGGCGTATTTAGCCGAAGATCGGGGATCGAATCCCGCTCGTGACGCTCAGTTTTTATCTCAACCAATACCTTTCATAAATATTAATTAATTAAAAAAAGTTAATTGATCAATGGGACCACGAACTGTAATGGGTTCTGTTCTAAATTTCTTCTGAGCACAGTCAATATTAACGGGGCGACGACCAACGCCATTGGATCACTTTTTGAATAAATCAACCGTCAAATGTAAATATAAAATATCCAAGGTCGCGAATTACAAAATCGAGTCCACACAAATCGGCAGAAATCGACCAATAAAGTTTCCGAAGCATGTAGGCCTGGGTGCGCGTTGCCGTGGGCGTTTAGGCAATGACGTCTGTGAGGGCGAAACCCCTGAGTTGGCGAATGAGTCACATTTGATATATTTTAGCTTAAAAAGAATACAACAACAAAAAAAAGTCGATCATTTCCGTTCATTGTTATTACTTGCGATTTTTGGCTTAACGCATTTCACCCCATGTTCAGTTTGGCTTGTGCGATTTTTCATTTAGCCAGGTTCATATCGTGAAAACAAAACCCACTACTAAATATCGCATACCAAACCAAAGACAGGCAAATAATCGAAATTCTATAGGTTCATCACCCTCTCACACCTTAAGAAGAAAGTTCAATAAAAACAATAGCCTATTAAAAAGCCGAAGCCACCATGCACACATTCATCCTTTCAAGCTTCTCTTTATATTTTTATTTATTTACTATATTTCCCGTTCATTCAACGTTGGATTTTAAGACGACGATCCCACAGTTTTTTGGCGCTGGTTCAAGGCCCGGCGGAGTAAGAATTATCGCATATGGAAGCCACGTGGTCGCCTTTAAATAATCAAAAGTGAAAATTGTGCGAATTGTACTACCTTTTTGTAAATCGCTTAATTGGGCCGATATGAAAAATTACTAAAAATCCTTAGAGGACAACAGCTTGTAAATTTAAAAAACAACAAATATCCCTGTTCAACTTGACAAGTTTTAAATTTCCATCTGGCTTATATTTTAAATAGTCAAGATAACTTTAAGAACGGTAATATACTGAGTAAACAAATTTTGCCCAAAAATACAGTTAAAGGGGGACAAATATCCATTGTTCTTTTGTTTGAAGAACCTCCAAGACCGTGATGGAATGGAGGAAGGTGGTAATTTATTTTTGTTTTCTGCATCGTACTGATTTAATTCTCTTATCACCGGTTGGCACATAATGGGCTTTTTTGGAAAAATATGGTCTTAAAAATACGAGATTTTTTTTGTTCCGTCTCCTCTTTTAATCGCCTAACCTCCAAAGGCAGAAGAAATATATAATCTTTACGTTTCCGAGATAAGGACATCGGATTTTCCAAGGTTAGCCTTTAATTAAACGGCAAGGTTATCCCGACCGATTGTTTGATCTATCGTAGGCAGGGAGGTGACCCACATCGATATCCGCTCCAGAAATCGTCACTCTGGAAGGAAAGGGCTGAGAAATGATGACAATGGGACAATGATTAAGAAAACAGCCAATTAAGCATGAAAGGAATAAACGACCTACTACGAAAAAGAAAACAAGATTTTTTAAAAATAGACGAGAACTATCCAGTCTTATTTTCTATACCAATTAAACAATTTGAACTAAAAATATCCTTGATTCTGTTCAAAAGCCGTTTTTTAAATTAAGAAAATTTGACGTTTAATGAAACAATGTCTCAAAACTTAGGCTGTAAGAATATTATAAAAATGCTTGGAGATCAGGGATGAAGCCCAAACAAAGGGCTGGGTTGGGATATCCGGTTCGTTCTATTAAGACCACATGTCCAAGATAATCATAAAGTAAAAAAAAAGGTTTTTAAAGTCCTGAGGAAGGCGTCAAATACAGCCGAAAGCTCGTCGTCAGAAAAAAAGTTGGTTTTTTTACCTACATGGCTTCATCCCTGATCTCCTAGCTTTATTTTTTTTTTAATTTAATTTTTTTTCACTAGGGTTTGCAACAGCAGAGGTTATGTCAACTCGGAGTGCCGGTGTTTTTGAAAAAAAAAAAAAAATTTGTAAATACGGTAGGGCCGCTGGATTCGAACCCGGGACCTTTACTTTATAGTAATGAGCGCCGTGTCAACACCTAAACCGTTGCGGTCACCGACGCCCCCTCCTAACTTTATTATTTATCATACCATGCTCAACGATATAAAATTGCACCAAAAACCCTATAAATGAACTCTAATTACAAAAATAACTAAAAACACTAAGTTAACTCCGGTATAGTCTACAATTTAGCATTGTAACTAGTAAATAAAAAATAAACTAGAAAATAAAATTGAACTGGAATGGCCATGCTTTTTATTGGTCTTGCCCATTTCGGATACGGTCATGTCTCTCTTCTTCTTTTTTATTTCACTTTATTTAGTATGTATTCATTTCGTGTTATTATTATTTTGATTTTATTAAATTTTTATTTTTTCTGCCCATAAATACTCCCATGTCCTGACTATTTTATTTTGTTTTCCACCCTGCACATCAAGATACCATGTGGGTAGAGGGATATCACTATTCATCACGGGTTTTTTTTCCTTTCTTCCCGATGTGTGAAGGCAGAATATGACTGGCATCTGCCACGTTTCTCCGTTGCATACACATGCTGGGGTTTGTCGCATATCAAGCCTGTGTAAGGTGGTAGACCCAATCGTAGTCTGATTATTAGATTATTATTGTTAGTAACCTTCTTAAGAGTCGAGAAACAGAGCTTGGCAACTACTGATGGTTGGACTGACGCATGAGCTTTGTCTGATGCATTCTATTCCTTTTGCCATGCAACTTGGTTATGTGGCCCATTGTATCCCCCGTTCTGAGCCTACAGCACACCGGTGAGTCCTATTCGTCAAGTTATTTGATTATAAGGCCCGGTTTTATATATTGAATTTCTTCTACGGTCACATTGTATGTCCTAAAGTACTTCCTTCTGTGGGCAAGTGTAACACCACAGTTTGTTAATAGGTTTGTAGGTGTCTCCTCTGCTTCTTTGCAGAATCTGCATGTGCCGTCTTGGGTTATAACTATCTTCATGAAACGTCCATTTGGTTTGCAATGTCCTGTTAAGAATCCGGTGGTTACTATTCGCAGTTTTTTCCTGCTTCCTTTGATAAATTCTATTACTTCTTTCTTTCTTCATTTTGCTGGGAGTTTCTTGGATTGTTTGTGTCCAATGAGTGAATTCCATTGTTCCCTTAGTTTCTTTTTATCCTTCTGCTGAGGTACTTTTTGATCCTATGCCACAGAACGGTTCGCGACCTATGAGCGGTACANTCCTATGCCACAGAACGGTTCGCGACCTACGAGCGGTACATCAGCTACTAGTGGGCCACGGTATCATTGACAGTGATGCTTTTATTGGTTAACCAGTTAAGTTATAGCACTGATGTTCAGGACCATCGGACCTTTTGTCTATTGCTCATTTTTAATTGCAGTTAGACTTCTGTTAGGATTATCGACTTTGCATACTTATGCTCCTCTATATGAGTCAGAGAGTCCATAATGACCTTCATCTGTGAAGATTGAGGATGACATAATTGATTTTAGGCTAGGTTCAAAAGTGTAAATCCAAAACCGGTTGGTTCCAGTTTTTTGGAGAAAAAATCGCGATATCATTGTATTCTGATGAAATTTTTCAGCATTTTTCATACCATAACTGCGATTTTAAGCCGAATCTTGCTCGTTCGAGAGACTGCAGAACAATATTATTTTAATACTGCACAAGTTATTATAGAAAAATAAAAACACTAATGTTGGCTATGAATTACTTCTTTCATACTTTTTGTCAGGAATGAGAAGACCAAACGGTCGGGTATAATTGACGACATTGTTCATCTTCTAAACTTAGTTGATCAATCATTCCTGTCGATCTTAACCAAATGAAATTGGATAGACACGTAGCAAATTAGAAGAGTAGTTGAAGGATTTGTCAGTTTTGAGAAGCATTTTGCATTGCGCAAACCGAGTAGGGCCATTGTGCTAGATGGAGACTCTTATAATCTAATCTGTTAATATCAAGGGATGCTTTTATCCTCCTCTATCTAGCATGTCGAAGAGGGTGTTCCGCAAGGCAGCATCCTTGGTCCCATTCTCTTTTTCACTCATCAGGCATTTCTATCACTGCCGATAGAGTATCTCTCACATATGCACTCCATTCAGTAAGCCTTCAGGTGGCCTTCAAAATCCCCCTGGACTTTATCTTATCCTTGGAAGAATGCTTAAGAAAGGTAGGATCAGATTCAACGAAACCAATTCCCAAAAAATTACCTTCACCTTTCTTCCAACCTACTACACACAGTTCATCAATAAGCAACCATTGCCGTCCACTATTTGGGACTTGACATCGACAGAAGACTTACTTGGAACCCTCACACCGAATTCAAAATAATAGGCCTGAACAGATCACGGAAACACATCCGACGTCTACTTGACAACAGATCTACGCTCTAACTGTAAAATAACATTATTACTACAAACGTTCGTACGGAACTAAACTGTGGAGTTCAATCAAGTGTTCCAACCAAAGAATCCAGTCACTCCAGTCCAAAATCTTTGGAACCATTGCTCCTTTCTCTCTACTTCGTATCCAACCTATCCACACGACCTTCATATCCCATTTCTTTGTCCTCGTAACGTAAGTCGGTACAGATGTCTCCTTAAAACCTGAAAACGTCATCCTGAACACTTCCTGAAAATCTTCCTAAAACTTCAATGAACTCAATTTCCTCCATAGTGAAGAAAGTAAAATTAAATACAGACAACAGTGTTACTTGCAGCATGAAAACATTACAAGTTGTTTGCGTTTCCTGACAAATAAGATATGAACCAACAAGTTTTGACGGTCACCTCCTCAAATAATAATTATTAATAGTAGTAGTAGTATTAGTACTAGTTTTCACGAGCAGAATTAATTTTCTTTCGCAGTTCACTTTTTCAAACGTCGCTTGTTATTTATTCAGGGGAATTTTTCGGATCATGGTTTTTCACAGTGTATTAATAAGACTTTTAAACCTCCGGCCCGATAAACACACATTGACTAATTGTTGAACCAACGGATTTCCCCTGTTGCCTTAAAAAATACCTCGTATCTAAGACACCCGTTGATCTTGGATAATCCTTTTGATAAATCCACCACGTTATTCAAAAACCCTTTTCCAGCATCACTCTGGATTCCGATGAAAAATTGCTGTCCGTACGAATATAAAATGACCCGAAAAAGAGGTCATTTCTGAAGTTACACGTTTATTGCAGAACATCTTATTTTTAACTTTCTCTTGCTCTTTATTTTGTTAACTTCAAAACAATATCTTTCTGATCCATTTCTTTGTTTTCTCTCTTACTTACATAAATCGAATTGTTGAATATCGAAGATATATCTTTTAGTATACTAACTCTCTTTCCTATAGCTCTGACTGCCTGTATGTACTTCTTTTTCCACGTCTCTCTCTCTTTCGCTCTGACTCGTACTTTTTTCTTTTTCTCCCTATCAATCGAATATGTTGAACATAATGGACTATGTAATTTTTAAAGTATCGCTCACACTCAGAACCTCTTTCTGCCTCTTTAATTCTTTTATTATTTTTTCATTATTTTTTTAAAATGCCATTCCCACTATCACTCTCAAGTCTCTCTCTTTCTCTCTCTCTCGGTCTCCGTCTTTCTTTATCTCTCATTTTCACTCCCAATCAATCAAATCTGTTGAATATAATCGACAATATTTTTTTTTAAGTATCATTCACGCGCAGTGTCTCTCCCTTTCTCTATGACTTTCTATCTCTGTCTGTCTCTCTCAATCTCTCTCTCTCTCTCTCTTTCTCTCTCTCTCTTTCTTTTTCTCTCTCTCTTTCTTTCTCTCTCTCTCCATCTATCTATCTTTCTAGATAGGTTCTCTCTCTCCATCTATCTATCATTCTAGATAGGTTCTCTCTTTCCATNTCTCTCTCTCTCTCTCTCTCTCTCTCTCTCTCTCTCTCTCTCTCTCTCTTTCTCAAAAGTCTTAAACTGTGACCATTCTGTAGCAACTAACAGGCTAAAAAATGCAATTTTCTTCATTAAAGAATATGGCGTTAAAAGAAATAAATAGTTGCATAAACTAAACGGTCTATTCTTCAATGATCTAATATGTTTCTTTATAAATGTTAATATTCATTTTATTATTTACTATATGATGTGCTTACACCCGTTTGGTTTCTCTGGATGATGTTAACTGTCTCTAGTACTCTCGATACTACGATAGAATTTAATTGTTATTTTTGCGTGTATTACTTTAAAGCTTTAATGATAAAATTGAGTTTATTAACTGAAACAAATCAGTAGTTATTTACCTTTGTATTCATGTATATCTTAAATTTATTATTTATTAATCTATTAAGTTGCTTGTTAAAGTGAACTTTTTGTAGTTGTTTTTTAAATTTTGTTCTCAAATTACAGTAATATATTCCACTTATTATATTTGTTGTACTCCAGTATATTATAATTTTTTGTATTCTTGATATTTAAATTCTCTCATCCATTACTTCTTTCTCTGTCTCACACAAATCGAATCTGATGAATATAATCGACGATATATTTTTTAGAGTATCACTCACACTCAGTAACTCTCTCTTTTTCCATAGCTCTGACTGTCTGTATGTCCTTCATTCTCTTCGTCGATCGCTCTTTCACTTCCACTTTTTCTCTTTCGCTCTGACTTTTACTTTCTTTCTTTTTCACTCTCTCAATCGAATATGTTGGATGGACTATACATTTTTTAAAGTATCGCTCACACGCAAGAGCCTCTCTCTGTCTCTTTCACTTGTTTTTCATTATTTTTTTAAGTGCCATTCACACTATCACTATCCCTCTCAGTCTCTCTCTCTCTCTCTCTCTCTCTCTCTCTCTCTCTCTCTCTCTCTCTCTCTCTCTTTCTCGCACTCTTCTTCAATCTCCCTCATTTTTCACCGTATGAATCGAATCTGTTGAAATAATCGACAATATAATTTTTACTGTATCACTAACACTCTCACTCATAGTCTCTTTCTTTCTATAACATTCGTTCTCTCTCTTTTTTTCTCTTTCTCTTTTTCTCTCTCATTTTCACTCTTTCTTACTCTCCCTATCAATTGAATCTGTAGAATATAATCTTTCTCAATCCCAATTTACTTATCCATCTCTACATTATATATCTTACATATATATTGTTTACGATTCTAGGATCTGTAATTCCGTAAGCAGAAAATAAGCCGAATTTTGTCGTGATCCAATTTTCAAAAATATGAACATTTTGTTAGGTACTTTTATTAAACATAAAAACACAATGTCTCCACCCTCAGACAAACAACTGACATGCGAATGGAAATAAGTTCATTTTAATACCCAGTTGCAAACCAGTTGTTTCGGTCGCTAATCACATAAGAGCTTACGAAAACTTGTTTTTTTTTCCTACCTTTTTTGGATGTCGCGGTCGTTGGAAACCGTCGACCCTCTGTATAAAGACTAAGGTATTAATCTTGTCAGCAAATGAGCTTAACAAGGCAGATTTACTAATCATCAAACTTTCGCTGATGAAGAACACGTCGAATAAAAAAAATCCTATTCAAGGTACTAGAAGGAATTTTTGATTAACGGGCTAAAAAACAAGTTTCAAATTCTTATGTTTAACATAGTTCCATAAATTCTTTGAATAATTACATTTTTCCTAAAAATGTCAGTATGTACGATTGTAATATAGTAAGTAATCTACTTACTTTAATATTAAAACATAACCAATTCAAATAGCCAATAGGCCATTAATCAGCATAAAAATTATGGTCTCACATTGCCAAGAAATACACATCGGCACCACCAATTTTGTTTTATATCCGAAAAATAAATAAAATTATGCAATCAGGCAAAATCGAAGTAACATCAAAACGACAAAGACCCGCAGCTGAATACAAGAACCTTGAGGGCCGATGGAGAATGTTTTAAACGAATTACATGCTATTTGACCTAGAGGAGGTTGGAAGAGATGACAGGAGAATAATGAAGCAAAAGCAGAGCAATAAAATAAGCTACAGGGGACTTATAAAATTGAAACACCTTATCTCATATTAATCCATAAAGTCCCGAATTATTAAGACAGCATGGGGTGGAAAATGTCAATTTTTTTAAAATTTTTTTTACTGTTTATAAACCAAGAACCCAGAAAGCACAAAGAGTTATTTTTATTTATGTTAATTTTAATTAAAATTTTTTACGATTTTAAAGAACTGAAAAATAGTAAACTAAATTCTGATTCATAGTCAGCATTTCGTAACAATTATTGATAAGATCGGTTGATATATTTTATTTAAAATACTCTGAAAAATTTAAATAAACTATATAATTTGAAATTTTTTTCCCGATGATCATTGAAGAATACGATAAAGTTCAACTTTTTTAATATGCTATAATTTATTTATCACTGGTTATGTAATAAATGTATAAATGATTATACTTAATAATAATAAAATCGTAAAATATAATCTTCTGAATTTAATCTTAGTTGATAAAATTATTCAAGAAACAGATCAATTTAAACTAGTTTAAACCTTTGTAAAGGAATTTTTAAGCTAAAACCTTTGTTTTAACCTGTTAATTTAATATGAAGTCTTGTTTTTGTTTCGTCCTGAAATTTTCAGGTTTTAGCTTTTGTCCGAAGTTCGATGGAAAATATGATGATAATTCCTTGACTAATTTCATGGTCCACTTGACCAATTAATATATTACAATTACAATCTCAACTAAAAACCTTAATTAATTATGATGATAATGATAAAAAAATGTGTTCTCAATAAACCTTGACTTTAATTGCTTGTAGGATCGTAAAATGTCTTTTTTCCAAAGGTCATAGGATACAGAATTGCACATAAAAAGCATCTTGGCCATAATGAACGGAAAATATTGGGAATATTTTTAAAATGTGTTTTTATTAATTTTTTTCAGGATAAATATTTTTTTAAAATAAATACCAAACGTTATCGAATATTTAACGCAGACAATACAATAAAGGGCATAATTGATCATACTCCGGAAATATTGGCCTAATTAATACCACGTTATTAGGGGGAATAAAATTTGAATCAATTTAAGTAAAATATGTAAATTCGTTGTTTTTTTGTCTGACCTTCATGGAGGATGTTTGCATGTCATTAAATATATAATGTGGAGGGTGTATATATCTGACAATAAACTGATTATATTTCTAATAAATATTCAACGTGTTCCAATATTTTATTCAGTCAAATTTAAATGGAACTGAAGAGAAACCTAGTTTTTTCTCAAGGAGACTGAATTACTCATAATAAAATTTGAATCTAACTGAAGAGCAATCAAGATTTTTATAGAAGTCACAATGCTCATAAAATGCATACTCTGTTCTAAGAAAAGGTTATATTATAAATTTTCACTCGAGGGAGATTTCTAGAAGTTCATATATTTAATAAATAATATACGATTTCCAATGTGGAGCATTTTATTAAATACAATTTGAATGCAATTCAAGAAAAAATATATTTTATTTATAGGGGGCTGAAATACTCATTAAAAGCATAATTTCTGGTACAAACAACATGCAATTCTCATTTTTCCCATGAGGGAACAGTTTTGTTCAAAATAAATAAAATTTTCCAATGTGGAACATATGTATTAAAGGAAATCTGAATGAAGCTGGATAATTTTTTTTCCATAGGACTCAGAATATACTTTTGAGAGAGATTAGTCTTTAGCGGATTGTTTTTTGATAAATAGTCAACATTTTACAATGTGAATTTTACAAAATTTGATGGAAACCGAAGGGAAAACCGAAATCTAGACTTGTCATATGAGGCCGATTTGATCATAAAAGGCATAGTTTTTGTTTTACAGATAACATGAACTTTTCACCTTTTACACCAGCGAAGTCAATATGATTTTATAAACTATAAACTTTTTGTTTTAAGAGGGACTTATTTTATTCAACAAAATTTTGTACGAAACTGGAGAGAAATCTAGTTTTTTTTTCTTTTTTCAGAGGAAACAGAATTGTTCATAAAAGACATACTTTTTCTATAGTGCAATTCTCATATTTTACATCTGTAAAGTCTTTAGTAGAGAATGTTTTTAATAAATAATAAATGTTTTCCATCGTGGAACGTACGTTATTTAATTTTTTTTTTACAAACAGCATGCAATTATCGCGTTTTACACTGGAGAAGACTTTAACAGATTGCATTTTAATAATTATTCAAAAGTTGCCGATGTGAATTATACATACTAAATAAAATTTCAATGAAATTGAAAAGAAATCTAGCTCTTTTTCATAGGAGACAGAATTGTCCAGAGAAGTCACTATTTTTTTATATAGACAGCATGCAATTATCACTTTTTACACAGGAAAAGTCTTAACAGGTTAAATTTTAATAATTATTCAGAAGTTGCCCATGTGAAATATACATACTAAATAAAATTTTAATGAAATTGAAGAGAAATTTAACTCTTTTTCATAAGAGACAGAATTGTCCAGAGAGTCACCATTGTTTTTTATGTAGAAAACATGAAATAATCACATTTACGCCGGAAAAGTCCTTAACATATTGAATTTTAATAATTAATCAAAAGTTACAGATGTGAAATGTACATATTAAATAACATTTTAATGAAACGAAGCTTTTTTTCATAAGAGACAGAATTGTCCAGAGAAGTCACCATTTTTTTATATAGATAGCTTGCAATTATCACTTTCACACGGAAAAGTTTTTAACATATTGAATTTTAATAGTTATTCAAAGTTTGTCGATTTGAAATCTACATACTAAATAAAATTTTAATGTAATTGAAGAGAATACTAGCTCTTTTTCATAGGAGACAGAATTGTTCAGAGAAGTCACCATTTTTTTTTTATATAGACAGCATGCAATTATCACTTTTACACCGGAAATGTCTTAATAGATTGAATTTTAATAATTATTCAAAAGTTGTCAATGTGAAGTGTACATACTAAATAAAATTTCAATGAAATTGAAGAAAATTCTAGCTCTTTTTCATAGGGGACAGAATTGTCCAGAGAAGTCACTATTTTTTTATATAGACAGCATACAATTATCACTTTTACACCGGAAAAGTCTTAACAGGTTGAATTTTAATAATTATTCAAAAGTCGCCCATGTGAAACATTATTAAATAAAATTTTAACGAAACTGATATGAAGCAGAATTTCTCATAAAAGACAATGTTTTTTTACAAGCATCATGCAATTATTAATATTCACATTGGAGAAATCTCAAGTAGATTATGTTCTTAATGAAAAATAAACTCAATAAAATAACTCAATAAAATTTGAATGAAGTTAAAGAAAAAAATGGGTATGTTTGTAATTTTTGTGGAGTCATGTTCATTGATTATATATTTAGTGTATGACCTTGTGTTAATTCAAATATCACTGATGTAGTGTAAATTATTTTTTAGTAATATTTGTAAAAGAAAGAAGAAAAAATAGATAGTTTGAAGATGATAAAAAGCCGTTTCTAAGGCGATGTCAATGTTTGGCGACCGCGAGCTGTCAGAGGATCAACACGTGGTTGGCGATCTTCCACGAGCCGATGCCGGTGAAACCGCAAACGTCCCAGGAAGCGGTTTATAGTGGAGTAAAAATCTTCAAACCTCTTAAGATAAAAATTACGAGAGAAGCGTAACGGTAAACAGAAAGCTTTGTGTGCACGGTTCTAGGATTTCCTAGAATAGGAGGTTGCGAATAAAAGAGTGTGGTAGGTCTTACCTTGCCGTGTAGGGTCTCGTTGTGAAGCTCCTCGAGGGTCGGCCGGTGGGCGGCCTGGATGGACATGATGTTCCTGTAGTTATCCATCCTCGGCAGGGCCTCCCTGGTGAAGTGTCGGAAGCTTTTTCCGTACGAGGCGACATAGTCTTCGTCTTCGTCCTGGCACAGCCTGTCCAGCTCTTCTTCGTCGCCCTGTTCGCCGTCGACCCTGTTCACCTGGAACCTCGGCCGGCGTTCCATCTCGTTCATCTCGACCCACGAGTCACGTTTTTCCTTCTCGCCCTCCTTGGACATAGCTGCGAAAACGGGAAAGAGCGATGAAACGGAATAATCGAATTTTTTTTTATCCGGGACTGAGGAAAAGACACGGACGCGTACCACTGTCTGCCGGAGAATGAGCTCGTCCCTCGTCGGACCGGGAGGCGAAACAGCTCTAAGAAGGGGGGAGGTCAACAAAAACATTTCATCCCCCACCATGCATGTGCCGGGTACTCACACACACAAAACACACACACACACACACACACATATCTAACTTCATCCGGGTCTTCATTTTCCGCAGAAGCTCGTAAAACGCCACCAATTAGCACAGATAGCAAAAAGATAAATTTATCGATTATTTTACTCGACTCGTACATAGACAATCTGTACATACAGAGATATTCAATATGACCATATGAAATTCTACAACTCTAATGTGCCCCAGGGGTCAGGAAAGGTCACACTACCAAACCACATAATTTACTCACACCAAAAGCCAAAAATAGCAACCACAACTGTTGATTGAATTGTACAAATATTGTAATATAAAGTATAAAAAACGAACCTGTACTTCTTGTCTGTGAATCAGGAAAAACCTGTTCTCAATAGACCGAGAACAAAACGAAAAAAAATGACAAAAATAAAACATTATAATCTCAATATGAAAAAGAAGGAGGAAATAAGAAAATTTATAAATAAAATATTCGAAAACGATAGGAATTAAAAATTAAATACACCATATATGATGATATACTAGTAAAAAATTGGAATAAAACCTCTTACATTGAACAAACTATTCTTTAGGCTAGGCCAACAATTTTTTTTAATACACAAAATCCAAAAAGGTCCAAAAAAAATGGAAAAACATTATAAAATGGCCAGTCGGACCAGCTAGCGTATAGGCCAGCCAGGCAGACCTGACAAATCATCGTTTTCGGTTCATCGTTCCACAGACCTCATCAAGAAATCTACCAAAAATTTAATATTCAAAAATTTCTAAAAATTAAAAAAAAACAAGAATCGAGGTGCATAAAATCCTATTGACTATAAATTGGAATAGGCCGCCACAAATAACTATCAATAAGTTTGTTTTCTTAAAAAAAAATAAATAAATAAATAAAAATAAAAAAATCTATAGCTTAAAAAAGTATCATAAAAATTAAAAATGACTATACTATTTTATTAATCTAATAGGACATAAAGCATATCAAAATAAACAAAAACTCGTTGAATCAATAATTAAATAATAATGACAAGACTGAGAATCGGGCACATCAGAATGACTGACAATAACTTCTGTTAATGGTATATGTTTAAGTCATAGCATTTTTTAAAGGAAATCTTATTGTTTTTACAGATGTGACTTATTGTCAGTCTCGATTATTTTTATAATTTTTCATTATTTTCTTCAACAAGATGACAAGATTTAGAAGAATAGGCCAGCACAGAATAACAGTTAGCTGGTTATGTTTAGAAACATTCTAGTACTAAAAAATTCCATCTCTTTAAAAATGAACATAATTATTTAATAAATTATAAGTCATGTTTAAATTCTAAAAACTAACTAGACTAAGAATAGGCCACTTCTGGATAGCTAACATTAAGCTGATTTCCTATTTTAAAAAAATCATAAATATTAAGAAAAATTTGAAAATGACGATATAGCTTTATGAGATAGATCAAGAATATAGAATTCTACGACTTAAATAATATAACTTAAAAAACTGTGTGAATTAATAACGTGATAACGACAAGAGAGAGAAGGATGGGCCAGCTCAGAACAACCAGCTCGTTTTCGTTAGAAAAATTCTAGCAGATAAACTTTTTTCATCACTTTAGAAAACGCACGTAATTATATTAAATAATTGATAATTATGTTCAAATTCTAAGACTTGACTAAGAATAAGCCACCTCAGTATAACTACAAAAATCTGATTTCCTTTTTAAAACATCTATTGCTTAAAAAAATGTAAATATTAACATTTATGAGATGGACCAAGAATAAATAATATAACAATTTCAAAAAGTGTGCGAATTAGTAATAATTTTCGTCATTTTTAACTTTTGTTAATATTTTGTAAAGGAAATCTTATTGTTAGTTGTATAGAGGTGACCTATTCTCAGCCTGATTTGTTATTTATTTATAGTTATTAGGTTATTTTTATAGTATTTCAGTATGATTTTCTATGATTTCCGATAAAACTGTCTAAATTAATAACAAAATGATACAGACAAGATGGAGCAGAATAGGCCAGCTCAGAATGACTAACAACCAGCTCATTATCTTTAGAAAAAATTCCAACGGTACAAAAATTCAATCACTTTAAAAACGGACGTAATTATTTAAAAAACTGAAAATGTTAAAATTCTAAAACCTAACAAGACTAAGAGTAGGCCACATCAGTATAACACACCGTCAAGTTCTTTAATTGCTAAACCAATAGACAATATACAAACACATAAATAAAAAAATATCATTTTTCAAATGATTAGAATATATAGTCACATTGTAAATTCTGACGACTTAGAACGGGCCTCCTCAGTGTAACACTCCAAAAAATCATGTCAATACTAAACAATTTAATTTAAAAAAAATTACTTCATACAATTAATGTAATAAATTGTTTTTTTTGTCTGACACTTAGAATAGACCACCTCAGCATTACGCTCAATAAGCTTATCTCAATACAAAACAATTTAATATTAAAATAAATCACTATATAAAATTATTGTAATATAATAATTAAATTTTTTTTGACTGACACTTAGAATAGGCCACCTCAGTACTATGTTCAATAAGCTCACTCAGTACGAAACAACGTAATTAAAAAAAAAACACTATATGAAATTATTTTAATATAATAATTAAATTATTAAGAATGACTTGACTTAGAATAGGTCACATCGATGTAACACACAATAAATTACCATGTTAATGACTGTACTTATTAATCAAACTTTGTACACTGACGACTTAGAATATGCCACCTCGGTATAACACACACAATAATCTCATTACGAAACAATTCAATGCCCAGCTTACAAACACAAAAATATCATTATGTAAAATGATTGAATTATAATATTCTAATTATACAGACTGACCTGACTTAGAATAGGCCATCACGGTATAACTAACAACAAAAACGAAGTTGCAATCAAAACAACTTTTACGCCGCTGTGAAAAACAGATAGACTATCGTCACTACTTACCCGAGGAAAAAAATACAATAAAATTTTATATATTATTAATAATAATTATTTAGACTAATTAATTACCTCACAAAGGTTGTTTTTTAATTAACCAGGTATCGGCATTTGACCTTCTGGTCCTGTATGCGTTTGGCCTTAACGAAATAGCCAGGAACAAAGTCAATAAAAGAACGTAAATCAATTTGTTTCCTCGCGTGTATCTCCTATCTTGAAAGAACCTTGGAAATATTTACATCTCGGATTTCATCCCCCAGGGAGAGTGAGAAAGAGAGAGAAAGAAAAAAGAGAAAGAGTGAGACAGAGAGAAACACGTCCTCGGTGAAATACGTCTCTAATCTCTAGGTTGAAATTGTTTATCCTGTAAATTTTTCCTCATCTTGGAAATTGTCATATTATTTACTAGAACTATTGTTTGAAATTTTTTAACACTATTCAAATAAGGAACATTTATAACGGCTTTATTTTTAACCTGAGCTATATACTGGTTGGAAGAAACGTAGAAGCTCCTAAAATTTATGGGGCACTGTTACGTCTTGGATTTTACAGAATACATCAGTTTATGTGTGTTTTTAGGGAAGAAATTTATGTTTTGAAATTATCCGTCAAAGCTCGGTGACAAAGCAAGTTTAAAAAAAAAAATACAGAAAAATCAAATCAGATATTTTAAAAAACGAGATCATACGGACCCATGGATGATTAGCATCAATAATAAATTAATAGGGTCAATGTGAAAAGAACAAACCAGGAGAATAGACACAACAGATGTTTAATGTCAAAAGCGTAAAAATGTAGAAATTGATTATTATGATGATGATGGATGCTAGGAAGTGGGTTTTTTCTTTCCCAAGGACTGCATCCTTCTGGCTTATTTTATTATTTATTATTATGCCATTCACTGTCGTATTAAAGTTGACACTTGTTCCTTGAAATAATTTCATTTTTCAATTTTTAAAAAAATGCTTTAATATAAAAAAAAAATTAAAAAACAACAAAAAAAACATCTTTTCTAATCCTCACTCACTTTCATTCTCACTCTCCCCTCCCTTTTTCACACTCTAAGTGGAGGATTAGAGAAAGAAAGTGAGAGAACTGAAGAGAGTGAGAGAAAGAGATTGAGTGTGAGTTTGTATGGGAGAAAGAGTGAGTGAGAAAGAGCTAGCGTGTAAAATAATAAGAGAATGATCGATTCTGGCTTATTTTATTATTTATTACTATGTCATTCACTGTCGTATTTAAGGTTGACACTTGTTCCTTGGAATAATTTCATTTTTCAATTTTTTTTAAAATGCTTTAATACAAATCTAAAAAAAAACAATCTCTCTAGTCCTCACTCATTTTCGTTCTCTTACCTTTCAATCAGAACTTGCCTGCTCCACATTCACTTATCAACTCTTTTCCACTCTCCCCCGTTTTTCACACTCTCTCTAGTCCTCACGCACGTTCGTTCTCTTACCCTTTCAGAAACCTGCCTGCTACAAATTCACTCATCCTCTCTTTCTCACTCTCCCCTCTCTTTTTCACACTCTAAGTGGGGGATTAGAGGAAGCAAGTGGGTGAGAACTGAAGAGAGTGTGAGAAAGAGATTGAGTGTGAGTTTGTACTTTGTATGCGAGAAAGAGTGAGTGAGAAAGAGCTAGCATGTGAAACGGTAAGAGAATGATTGATTCTGGCTTATTTTATTATTTATTACAATGTCATTAACTGTCGTATTTAAGGCTGACACTTGTTCCTTCGAATAATTTCACTTTTCAATTTTATTTTTAAATGCTTTAATAAAAATCCAAATAGTCCTTGTTCGTTTGTAGAAAATTAATTTTCAAATCGATGTTAAGTCAAAATTGTAAACATATATGGTCTGATCGTCCTCTGACCAGTGTGTCTGCTTTATCGTTGGCCACAATTCCCTAGTAACCAAAAAAATCATCAGATTGTGTTTCCCAAGATTTTGAAAGCATTCACTGACTAATTTTGATGTGATTTTTTTAACATGCTAATCCGTTCATTAGTTTTTTTCTAGCAAGAATTTGACATTGATCGTACATTTTTCATCCATGAATGATCATATTTCATGTCCTTAAACGATTATTTACAGTTGATAAATTTTACTCCGAATAATTTCACAAAATTTTATTTACACGTTAATAAAGATCCAAGATTCTTGTTTGTAGAAAAATAATTTTCAAGAATATTAAGTTAAAAGTGTAAATATGTAGAAATTAATGATGATGATGAATCATGGAAGAGGTTTTTTAAATCCCCCAGCACAGCTTTCTCGCTTATTGTACTTTCCTAGTTACTTAGTTCAGTGCAATCGACACGATCCTTCTCCTAATAAGTACTAGGTCATTGACTGACCTAGTGATGACACACATTCCTTCGCATAATTTCGCAAAATTTTATTTATACTTTAATAAAGATCCAAATAGTTCCTTGTTTGTACAAAATTAATTTTCAAGTCGATGTTAAGTCAAAATTGTAAACATGTAGAAATTAGTAGAAAGCTAACGTTTTGAAAAATTGTTTTGAAACAATTCGAATTGCTTTGGCAGTCTGAACTGTTTTGCAAAAATAAAATATATAAAGAAAATAATATAACAGAAAGGGGATATAATTTTTTATATAGCACCACTGGAATTCCTGTGAGCTGCCCTTGGAATTTTCTCAAGATAATTTGAATATATAATAACTTGGCAAATAAGTAAACATTGAAGAAAAGACTTCAGGGTTTTTTTTTCTTTACAAGACAGAAAGCTTTCTCGAGGAAGCCACAATGAAATTGCCTGGAATATAACAGAATTATCAAAAACTATAACATATATTGATTATTAAAGGATTTTAACAACAAAACAGCCCAATTTGAACAACCAAGACAAGAAATTTTTGAAACAAGGACATATTTCGCGTCTGAATCGGACGAGAATTCAAGCAAAAGAGTCTCACCCTGCTTATAACCTTGACGTCCAGCCGAATTCCTAGTCGATGGGAAACTTTTTCAAAAGACAGATCTCTTAAAAATAACTACTAACATAAATTTCTAATTATGTCGGAAATATGGGTAAAAGAGGTTTAAAATAAGCTAGGTCTTCAAAATATCATTCTAAATTTAGATCTTTGTAATTTGCTATAGGCCCAAACCTTCACCATTTCACTCTCACTTACTCTATCAGTCTCTCTCTTTCTCACAATCTCTCGCTCTCACTCACATTCTTTCCCTTACCCTTTAAAATATTTGCTTTCTCTTTCTCTATTTCAAGTTTTTTAATTAAAACGATAATTTTTCATAAAACTATACGAACGGGATTTTTAAAATAAAACGATATTCATTCAATCACTCACTCTCTTGTTCACCTCACTTTAGTCCTCACTCACTTTCGTTCTCTTACCTTCTCACACACTTGCTCGCACCACATTCATTCACTCTCTTTTCTCTCACTCACACACATTCACTTTCAATAACTTCCTCTCGCTCTCGCTCACATCCATTCTCTTAAACGCGCGCGCGCACACACTCTCATTTACTCTCCCACTCTCACTCACTTTCTTTCCCTCAGTCCTTCACATACACTCTCTCTCCCTTACTCACTCTATCTCCCTCGCTCTCACTCTCAATCACATTCTTTCTCTTACAGTTTCAGACACACACTCTCATTTACTCATTCAGACTCACATTCTTTTTATTACCCTTTTATGCTTCTCTGTCTCTTTCTCTCGCTCTTATTCACGGTTTTTCTCTTACCCTTTCACACATCCTCCCACTCTCTCCATCAAGTTCTCTCTCTTTCTCATATTCTCGCTCTCACTCACATTCGTTCTATTACCCTTACACATCCTCTCTTTTAAATTTTTTTAAAATTAAAACGATAATTTTTAATAACACTACAGGGATGTTACGGATGGTTACATACCCTAACGATCACACTACACGATCGAATTTTTTTTTTTAAATTAAACGATATTCATTCATTCAATCTCTCAATCACAAACTCTCTTTTTCACACTCTCTAGTCCTCACTCACTTTCGTTCTCTTACCCTTTCAATCAGAACTTGCCTGCTCCACATTCATTCATCCTCTCTTTCTCACTCTCCCCTCTATTTTTCACACTCTCCCTAGTCCTCACTCACTTTCGTTCTCTTACTTCTCACACGCTTGCCTGCTCCAAATTCATTCATCCTTTCTTTCTCACTCTCCCCTCTCGTTTCCACACTCTGCGTGGGGGATTGGAGAAAGAAAGTGAGAGAGTGTGAGAAAGAGATTGAGTATGAGTTTGTATGAGGGAAAGAGCTAGCGTGTGAAACGTTAAGAGAATGATCGATTCTCGCTTATTTTGCTATTTATTACTTGTCATTGACTGTCGTATTTAAGATTGACACTTGTTATTTGGAATAATTTCACTTTTTAATTTTTTTAAATGCTTTAATAAAAATCTAAAAAAAAACACTCCCTCTAGTCCTCACTCATTTTCGTTCTTTTACCCTTTCAATCAGAACTTGCCTGCTTCACATTCACTCATCCCCTCTTTCTCACACTCTCCCTAGTCCTCACTCACTTTCGGTTTCTTACGCTCTTACACACTTGCCTGCTCCAAATTCTCTCATCCTCTCTTTCTCACTCTCCCCTCTCTTTTTCACACTCTAAGGATGATTGGAGAAAGAAAGTGAGTGAGAACTGAAGAGAGTGTGAGTTTGTATGGGAGAAAGAGCTAGTGAGAAAGATCTAGCGTGTGAAACGGTAAGAGAATGATAGTGTGAGAATCCAGAGAGGACCTGCTTGAGGAATACAACATGAAGACTGGGGTGAACTAAAGCATTTGCACTCACAAACACATAATCCACACTCATTTATGAGCTAATTTGTAGTAGGTTGAAACAATACGTACATATAAATAATTGTATGGTTTCTTTTTCATTAGTGGACTTATCGTGTACGAGAATATAACTAAATTGAAAAGGGCGTTTTTTCGTGGATTTTAGCTTTAGTGCGTGATCACATGCGTGTGCCTTGTTCATATTGGCACAGGGCCGAAAACGTGTTTAGCTAACAGTTCCAAGTTCAACCACCTTAACGGTTTCCTATTTGATCTGTAAATCGGAATACCTTATTTTTTGCAATTCATGCCTGGTAAAAAAGACCTTCCGCCCCTTTTCTTTTGTCGGTATTTTTCTCTATCATATATTCTTTCAAGGTTTTTTTTTGTTTTGTCGACACGCCGGTACATAAATGGAAAAGTGGCAAGGATGGGGAGGTAAAACGGAAACGGATGCGCATGCGCGACACGTTTCAACGAGTTGGATTGTCGGATTATAACCATACATGGAGGTTACACTTTAACTTGTGATAAAGCCGGAGTTTTTTAAAATTTTTTCCCCGTTTTCAATTAAAAAAAAAGAAACTCAATAGGTAAAAAGTTTAAAGAAATGGCATTTACTTTGTGGAATTTGTTTGAGGCGACGATTTTGTTTTTGAACGCCGTCTGCGTTCTACACGAAGAACGCTTTCTCGCCAAAAGTGAGGACTTTTCATTTTCCCTTTCTATTTGCCTGCTTAATTTTATTTAAGTTTAAATCTAATATTTCGACTTACTTGCTTCTTTCATCCCATCGGTTTTCGATTAAAGCTCGTTTCACCAAAGAAAAAACCCGCGATTAACGTAATAAAATCCACTGATACCAACTAGATTTTTTCCCTGTTGATAAGGTTATTCTAAAAACACCGAACACGCGGATTCCAATTAAAAATAAATTATTTACTTTTGTCTAATTTTTGTTTTGTTTAGTGGGCTGGACTTCGGCGAGCAGTGTACAAGGATTTGGGGAAACTCCTTCGGTCAAAGGGCAGATTTTAAACCTGATGTACTCTATAAGGACTGTCATGAGAAGTGAGTATGCACCAAAGTACTCGGTTTTACCTCTTTTAAGCCTACGCCAAACGCTCTCGCCTTTGTTCCCTTCTGCCATCCTTTTCTAATAAGTCCTGTATTAAATTAAACGGCGACAATATTAGCATTTGATTTCGTAACTCGTTCAAAATAGACTGGAGAGTCAAGCCTTTTTAATTTAGTTTACACTAGCTTATCAGCTATCACGTCCAATTGATTATTAACTGTCGACAATTTGAGTGGATATTTTGATAAGCCAAGCAAATTTGAACCAGTCAAATTTTATTTTTGGATACATTGATGTTCATCATCATCATCCTAGCACGTCAGAAAAATTTAAACCACCATAAATTTCATCCATCTTTAATTTACTATCTGTGCTTTCTTCCTGTTTGGAACGTCAATACATCAGACTCCCTGACAACCTTATAGGCTGCAGAAAATTTGATCAAAATAAATAATATTATTTAGAGGTTGTGCGATGCAGTCTGGTGCGATGTAGGTTTAGAAAAACATTTTCTTTATTGTGCCAATTTTTTGATTTTTATAGAGTATAGACATTTTTATATAAAATATTTATATATTTTTTTTATATAGAAATTTTAGGCTTAATCAAAGTATTTGTACTTGCTGAAAGTTGGTGTTTGCTGTGTAGACGTGTTGAGAGTGTTAGTATTTTTTGTTTATACACTTACAGGCAAAAAATTCCACCCAATCAATTTTTTTTTTCATTTTCTCGATAAAAGAAAATTCTTCCCTTAATTTGTCTCATTGTTTTTACCAATATATATTTATTTATGCTTTGTTTTAAATTGGGAATATCAATTAGAGTTAATCACGCTTAATCCTTAATCCCAAACAAGGATAAAGGATTTTTCAGCGTTTTCTTTTTATGGCATATAAAATGTTTATTCAGTCTCATTTGAATAAACATTTTAGTTCGCATCTTTGTTGTCTCAATTTAAATTTTTAAACTTAAAAATGCCACTTAGTGCTGAGGATGTTGTGCATAGTGTGGCACTTTTTGATGATGAACGTTTCTTCAGGTGTGAGGCTATTGCCTAGATGTTTTTGAGAAACTGGGTCCTACCATAGAAGGCCCAGTTCTGGACGCCCTAGGGTACAGAACCTCGAGATGACCGGTTTTTGACTTTGAGAATTTTGTGAAACCACCACCTTAGTGATTCATCAGCTCCAGGAAGTTCGAGGTGTCCAAATTTCTGAACACACTGCTCGAAGGAGATTAAATCAGTATGGACGCCATCGTCCTGTACGAGGACCAGAATTGACCAGAACTCAGAGTTGCATGGTTCGCATTTGCTCTAGAACAAAGCCATTGATGTTTGGACGATTGGTCTGCTGTACGTTTTTCAGATGAGTGCAGATTTGCTCTAAGATCTCCAAATAGGCGTGAAAGAGTGTAAGAAGGTGAAATGAAAGGTACGAAGCTTGTAATTTTTCCCAGAGCCAACCTTTTCAACTTAGTTCAGTGATGGTGTGGGCAGGAATTTCCATGGAGAATTGCACAGAGTTGGTTGTTGTTCGTGGAGGGCCTTTGACAGCCATTCGCTATGTGAATGAAATTTTGGAACATTATGAGTTGGCAATCCTCGATGAAATCAGCGAAAATCCTATTCTAATGCTCGATAATGCCTGTCCGCATGTTGCTTGCATAGTACAAATGTACGTCGAACAGCATAACATCAGGGTCTTAGCTTGGCCCTTACGTTCTCTGGACTTCAACCACATCGAACATTTATGGGATAACTTCAAAAGACGAATAAGAGCACGTCCATCACTTCCTGATACACTCCACAATTTTGAATGGACTCTTCGTGAAAAATGGGCTAACTTCCAGCAAATAGACATTTCCAGATTGGTAGAAAGTATGCCGAGGCAGTTTCAAGATGTAATTAAGGCAAGAGGAGGAAATACACGACATTGAAATGTTAATAAATAATCTACAACAAATTTTATCTCTCCTTTTTTTTCAATTTTAATTTTCCTTAGCAATTTACATTTTTTTGTTTTACTTTTTTAGACAAAGACTTAATTATTATATATTAAAAAACGTGAATCTTTAATTAATATATAAAAATATATACAAATCAAGTTATATTACGAGTGGGTGGAATTTTTTGCCTGTCAGTGATGTTTGATTTTGAAGGTGTGGGGAAGGAAGTAGGGCAGAAATTTTTATATACACTTGTGATGACCAGATGGCACATTAATCACCGATTGGTATCAAAGACCAAGAAATGCGGATCGCCACCTCAACCATCGATACAATAATAAACATGGTCAAAGGGCTACTTCACAGAATTATAACCCTGATCTTGTCACCACAAGAAGATAGATATACAAACATATCCTACATAACAATCACTACCCTAAACACATAACTGCAACTCAACACTAACACCATCCACTATCACTAATAACACTACATTAATTTTATCAATTATATCAAACATAGACAAACCAACATATATATCCTCGTTCATTCACGACCTATCACACAAACTAAACACATTTCTTTCTTCTGACTTTAAAATAGCCTTCCAAAACTATAAACTATTCACACTCTTTTTCCCATAATTAAAGATCACACACAAGTAACAAATAAGTCTGATATCATTTACAAAATCAGTTGTATAAATTATCCAGCAACTTACATCGGAATTATATGCCAATATCTGATAAGAGGGTAAAACAACATATCTATGATTGCAAAAAAATCCAAACAAAATCTTACAGCACTGGCTACCCACCATTTTGAACACCAACTCAATTTTGACTTCAACAACTTACACACAGAAGAAAACAAACATAAATGTAACTTTTTAGAAAGGGTTTACTTCAACAGAGATAAACACAGCATCAATTACAGAACAGACAGAATCAAATTTAATACCAATAACATACATTTAACACACAAAGCATAATACAACATATAAAACAATCATTGCATTCCACACATCAAACATTTGTACATAGTCTAATTCTTGAACAATTTAACTCTCCTTTCCCTGTAATAATCCTGAAAGGCTAACTGGGCTTGATCGACAAACCATTTCCCCTTTCTCCTCAAAGAAGCCATCTTCTCATAGAAAAATGGACTTCTATCTCCACTCCTTCAAAATCAAATGTGTAAACAAGAAATAATATCTCATTAACACTCTCAACACGACACAACAATGACACATCTACATAGAAAACACTCGCTTTGAGTGAATACAAATACTTTTGATTAAATCTAAAATTTCTATATTGTATACTTCATTGTATAAATTCATTTTCACATCTTACATGTATTGGTATAATTTAAACAACGTTTGTAAATCCTAGGTCCTGAAGATGATCTCAATAAAGATCGAAATGTTGGTACGATAAAGAAAATGCTTTTATAAACTTACATCACACCAGACCGCATCTCACAACCTCTAAATAATCATTAATTAATAGTCACTAAATATCGCACATAAATAATATTATTTGGACTTAAAATTTAGATTTATTTTAATCCGCTTAACCCTGAAGATGGCCTAACATCTCTGATAGTACCAGGATGATCAGAAATTTTTTTTGTCATACACTTAGTAAACAAAGTCAGTGAACACCTTCAATGAAAAGCTGTAGAGTCTCGTACAAACTTAGCTAAGGCAGACATCGATATATTAAAGAGAAAAATAACACAGAAACAGACTCAGACTTGATTAGTTATTTTGATGATGTTGATGCTCACACAAGAGTTGAAACTCAGTACATACTGCAAAAAAAAAAAAATAAAATAAAAACTCGCTAGTGCAGGACACAACAGAAGCAAAATAATAATTGATTATTAATGCAGTCTTTTTTCTACTCCTTTTTAAAGTTTATCCCAGTCAATCTGCCACCAGGTGTATAGAATCACCGAAAACAGTGCAAGGTTTTGAGAAAAAAAGCTAGCTGCATTTGTCGATTTACAGCAAGCTTTTGACAAAGTATGGCATAAGGGGCTAATATTCAAACTGAAATGTACCAAAATACCTCTATGACATCTTCCTCGATAAAGGAGAAGTAGCACAACATTTTCCAGAGCCCCCAAATCACACAAAAAAAAAAGTGATTGTGACTCTACGATGGGCTTCATTTGGCCTTATTTCCTACAATAATGAAGTCTGGGGCGATGGCAGTTTGAGTGAGAGCACTGTTTAGAAATTGTTTAAAAAAAATTTTGAGAGGAAAACTTTAACCTTCAAAACAAAGAAGGCCATGGAAGGATTTCTTCTCTAGACAACGATGAAGAAAATCCTAGAACAACTTTTGGCAAACTTGTAGAGAATCTTTCAGTTGTTAACAAATCGACCATGCTTTAAGGCAATTTTAACTTTAAGGCAATTGAAGAGGTGAAAAAGCTCAAAAGGGCCCCTCATGGATTAAAGACTGCCGAAAAAAATCATCATTATGAAGTTTGCACAACACTGGCTTGATAAAACAGAAATGTACCTTTTCTGGACAAAATTGTTACTTGCGATGATGACAAGTGGATTCTCCGGAGGAGGAAAAAACACACAAAAAAAACAGCCAACCTAGTTGGCCTAGTTTACTAGTAAATTTTGAAATCTTATATTATATTTTTATTGCAATCTACATAAAAAATGCCATAAAATGATATTTCACATAATTTATTTGAATAAGTAGGATGGCAAAATAAAAATATTAAAAGAAAATTTTAACTTTCAAAAAACATTTGTGCCAAAACAGGGCTTATTAACAAGAAATGGTGGATACATGTCTGATATTTTAAAGTTTTTAGAAGAAAAAAAAAAAGAAGTTTGGTCCAAATCCGTGACACACCAACAGGTCGTCCCCTTGTAAGTCTAAACTTGGTTGTTTAAAAAAACTGATAAGAAGTACAAATATGAGTATATTTGCATTATTATTTGTTATCTTTTTTTAAAAATCTGTGTTGGTTTTTAGGTACATTTTTATGACTGGTTAACAAAATGTAATTAGAAAACATATCTTTCAGTTAGTTATTCAGATATCGTGAGACGCGGACGGGTGTGATGTAGGTTTCAGAAAAAAATTTCTTTATCGTGCCAACGTTTCGATCTTTTATTGAGATCATCTTCAGGGCTCAAAGTGTTTGTCTTCTGTGTAATTGTGCCATCCTTGCGTGTCGTGTTGTTGTTGTGACTCTCACCACGACACGCAAGGATGGCACAATTACACAGACGACAAACACTTTGAGCCCTGAAGATGATCTCAATAAAAGATCGAAACGGCACAATAAAGAAAATGTTTTTCTGAAACCTACATCACACCCGACTGCGTCTCACGATATCTGAATAACTATCGATTAACGGTCACTAATCTCTACACATCTTTCAGTTAGTTATTCATTCAATATGTTTAGTGGAGGTCATCTAACAAAATCCTAATCCTGACATTTGACCACGTCTCAGAAATTAAATTTAATTAAACTTGGAAGAACCTTTCCCCAGTCAAATTCAACTTTTTTTAAACCTAAATTAAACTATTCCAAAAATTTGGTTGTTGGTAAACATTTTGGTCTTTTTATCATAAAAATTTTGCCATTTTCCCTATCGTCATTGTGTCTGTTGCTTCAAACATATATGTCAGGGTAGAATTAAAGAAAAAAGTATAATTTTGAAGGATGTTAGTTTATCAGCTTATCTCTTTTTTGTTCCACCAAGCAATGATGGAATGGAGGGTTGTAATAACAGATGTAACTTTAAAGGTGAGGTCAATAATGAGTTAAATTTAGGGCCAAATATAGTATTAAATAAAAATGGATCGACATAAATTAGGGTGCAGGAATGAAAACTGAAAACAACTTGGCTTGTCAAATGCATTTAGGCTTGTTCAATACAATGATCAAAATAGGATAGAGACCAAAATCATTGGAAACCTCAAACTAAAAGTCAGTGAGTTATTTAACTCAGTCCACACAAAAGCCAGAATAGAAAGTCACTGAAAATAGATAGATCGAATAATTTCATGAAAAAAAAAAAGAAATTTACTTAATAAGCAAGTCTCAACAATTCATTATATTATCTCCAGTATAAGGAGCTCAATAATGCTGAAAAAAATTATACACCATCCAAAAGTTTGCCGTTTTCAAAGAAATTACCAACCCATAAACAAGTGTCCCTGATTTTATGTTCTGTAACAGGATTATACTTATTTCAGTGATGCCTCCAATGGTATGAAATACTTATAAAAAAACATGCACCAATGCAATCCCAGAAAGAAGCTCTATTTAGTCAAGAATAGGGAAAAGTGCATCCAGTTTGCTGAAGATCATTTAAGAAAGCCTAATGCATTTTGGGAATTATTTTCGCCGATGAGACCAAATTGGATTATTTAATTTTCCATTTAAACTACCTGGAAGAGGAAGGATCTTTTACTCTACGTTACTGAAGGCATATTTTTTAAAAATTTTATTGTTAACAAGGAGAAACTAGGTCACCAATCATTTTTATTAAAATAATTATTTTTAAAATACAATTATTTAAAAGTTTACTCTTTGAATTCATTTGGGTCAGTTCCCGATTTTTTTATTTTGTTGTTAGAATTAAATTGTTTGAGTAGTGGCACTAATATTTGTTCATGAGTGTCATGAGTTGATCAAAGTGAAGGGGATCCGTGCAAAGCTCATGATAAAGTTAAATAATATATTATAAAATAATAGAACGATCCATTAGTGAGGTGGAAAATTTAATTTTTAATTAAAGCATAGAAAACAAGATAGTTCACAAAAATACTACCACTACTTTAACCACTGCGTTAACTCACCTGAGGAAGGATTAAAATAAATCTGCAATGTTGTGGATTGAAAGAAAAACTTGTTGTTTTCTTGAGATGACCTATTATCCCACCTTCGAGAAGGAAAAATCATAAGTCAAAAATACTACCTTATATCTGGCCGGAACTGAATTATTGGGTTATCCTGAAAATATTACAGGTTTTTGGGTATAAAATATAAATAGTTAAATTTAAAAAAAATTATATAAAAATCTTAAACATTTTTTATTAATTAAAATACCCTTCTTCACTTTCAGTAGACTTCTCCCAACATGATGGTAACTCTATACGCCCTGAATAGAATTTTGAGTCTTTATTATTAACAAATTGTGTGAACACATTTTCTAACGATGAAATTTTTTATTTTGTAAATGTTGTTCTGAAAAAGTGGTAGTGGAGACGAGAGATCTGGAAAATAGGGAGGGCTAGACAGAACCTCATAACCAAAATCTAACAGTTGTCATGCTGTCACATGTGAGACATGAGGCCGAGAGTTGTCGTGTAACTGCATCGGTCTTTTCTGATTGACCGAAGATGCCTTCAATAATACCAATTTCTGATGCATAGCTTCAATTTTAGAACAATATTGATTGTTTCACCAGGATTCAACAAGTCCAAACGAAGCCAACAACACCTTTTTTTTTTTGATGAGTTAGGGGCTGTAGAAAATGTGGTGATGCTATTCCTTCGTCGAGCCTCTGTGTAGGTTTCCATAAAACGTCTGGTATTATCGTACAGAATCCACTTGTCAACACAAGTAACAATTCTATCCAGAAAAATTTGGTTTCTGTTTCGACGAAGAAGTGTTGTGCAAACTTCATAACACTGATTTTTTTTGCGATCGTTTAGTAGATGAGGAACGCAACTTTTGAGCTTTTTTACCTTTGCAATTGCCGTAATGTGGTCAGCAATGTTCGATTTGCTAACTGAATGATTCTCTGCAAATTGTTAAACGGTTGTCCTGGGATTTTTTTCGGCCAAAGCTCACAGAACATCATCTAGGGTGTTGTAAGACCAGCCCTCCGGTGTGTCTTCTTTTACATAATTTCTCCTGAATCAGTGCTGCCTGGTGATCACCGTTCAAGCTACGCTTACAGACCTATGTTATTTAATAACAATTTCTCTTTCTTCCTGATAAATCCTTCCACGACCTCTTGAAATTTTTTAAACCATTTATGAACGGTGTTCTCGTTCACATTGCCATCTCCCCAGAATTCATTTATGTTTCTGGCTGTTTGGGCACCATTCCGACCGAGTTTAACTTGTAAAACGAAATTACGCAAAAATACATGTTGACATCTTAGTCAAAAATGACTAGCCAAAAAATTCCAAGTAATGAAATGCTACTAAGGGAAACAAACATTTTGTTTGTAAGAGGATGAAAAAGTGTTGACATTCATACAAAAGAATATTCCATCAATAGTAAACAGTTTATTATATAAAGGGGCAATTGAAAGAAAACCTGCATTATTATTACATATTACATTATTTTCCAGATAAGCCAATATGCTACGTAACCTAACTTAACTCTTGCATTACTTGAGTTTTAAAAGCTGCAATGGAGACGGAACTTAGTCACTTTACTATAAGTATGCATAGCACACACTGATCTATAAGTGAAATTCACAAGCTCGTGTGACTTCTTACAAACTGGAGCAGTAAAATCTTACCATCCAAAAACATCGACTGTCCATCTGGTGTGTCTTCTTTTATATTGCTCCTCGAGAATCGGCCGGTGCTGTGTGGTGATCATGGTCACTGTTCTACGCTTGGGGTTCCTAAAAAGGGCTCTGAGGATCTTTGATGTCCGCATCTAGCCTATTTGGCCTTATCGGACGTTTTGATTCTCAAGATGAAAGCTGACGTACCTCCGCATAAGACAGGATTGTGTTACCGTCGCAGCATTGGTGTAGAGGCAGCTCAGCCCCAAAGGGCCAAGACAACCTCCCTCCCCGCTTGTCCATTCCAAGTGGCCGGGCCTGCATAGAGCATCAGACAATATGCTGCGTGCAGGTTTTATGCTACCTAAGCCGAAATTCATCAGCCCGGTCTCCCGCGCGCTCCCTAGATAGAGAAGGCGACTCTATCGCCCAGAGTATTGGGGCTCCCCTGGCATTGAAACTTCCCTAAATGTTCTATGCCTACAAACCCATCTTATTTAGTAACAATTTCTCTTTTACTTCTTGATAAATTCTGAATGAATTAGTGGATTTTCAAGTTAAGGCACAACCAGAGATCCACCTTCCGATAAGGATGATCGGACTAGAAGTTTTTACTTTTGCGCTGGCCAGCCGACAGGTGACAATATATTGAAAACATAATAACGAGGCTTTTTTTTCTTTTACTACCTATGCTGCCCGACATTGGAGTCTGGACTGTGAGAGCGAGTCATCTTTTTTACTTCCAACGCCACCCGATATTGGAGCCGGGACTACGCACCACGTCTTCCAGGAGAGTGAAAATTTCACTTATTTGTGTTTCGGGTGGAGGACAGTGACCCAAAGGAAAACATGATTTTTTTGCCTTTTTTATGTTAAAAAAATATCCTTCGCAAACATTATTTACGTTAATTTTTGAAACTTGCAAGTGTTGCCCTTTTCTTTCCTTTTTTCAATTTCTGTTAACTTTAATGAATCTCACCTCTGGGGAGAGGAGCGATAGAAATGAGCGTGCGAAGCGTTCACTCCGCCTCTCAAAATCAAACATGTAATAAAATTTTGGGTATGCCACGACTGAACGGATTGGCCTTCCATGCTCTCCACCTCAGCAATTGCCAAAGATAGCATCTTTTTGATCCTACATTGATGAAATTTTGCATCTAGTTTCTGGGAATAGTACTGATTAATGTCAGATGACTGCATATTTTTCATCCATACAATATCACCAGCTTGAAATTTCACTTGATGACTTATCAAATTGTAACTGTGTGCTCTGATACTCTTCAGGATATTTTTATTTTATTATTATATTTAATTTTTGTTTTGCAAACTAGTTTTCTTTGTTTTTCTCTAAGCTATTCAATAATTATAGTTCAATTTATTGAAAGTAATAAGTTAAAATTCTTAATTATTAAATCCATTATATTTAGTGGTCTGTTGACCAAATTACTTCTTCCAATTAATTTTTTTGTGTGTTTTTATTCTTAATTATAGTAAAAACTAATATAATGTTTTCTTTCTTTTTGTTTCAGTACCCCTGATTTTTGTCAACATATTCACGATTGCATTCAAGCTAATTTTTGGTTAAAAAAACAAAAACAAAATAAATAAATACAACCATTATTTTTATATAATATAATAATCAAAATGAGTTTATACAAATTTATTGACATCGGTGCCAATTTGACAGATCTTATGTATCAAGGAATATACAATGGTTCTAAAAAACACCAACCAGACTTAACTAATGTACTAAAAAGGGGATGGGACAACGGGTTAGATAAAATTATAATAACAGGAACTTATTTGGAAGATTGCAAAGAGGCTTTGGAACTCGCTAAAACCGATGAGAGGTTGTACCTGACCATCGGGTGTCACCCGACACGCTCGAACGAATTTGAAAAATCAGGAGACCCGGATAAATACCTGCAGGACCTCAGCGATTTGATAAATGAGGCTAGGCCTAAAGTCGTCGCTTTGGGCGAGTGTGGATTGGACTACGACAGGTTGAATTTTTCCGGAAAAGAACTCCAACTCAAATATTTTGAAAAACAGTTGGAACTTTGTAAAAACGTGAAGTTGCCCCTTTTCCTCCATTGCAGGAACGCTTTCGATGATGTTCACTCTCTTCTCAACAAGCACAAACCCCTATTTGGAGGTGTTGTACATTCGTTCGACGGTACGGCTGAGCAGGCGGATGCGTTCATAAAACAAGGCTTTCATATAGGGGTCAACGGGTGTTCGTTAAAAACTGAAGACAACTTGAAAGCCGTCAGAGAAATACCATCCGATCGCCTGATGATCGAAACCGACAGCCCTTGGTGTGATGTACGCCCTACTCATGCAGGTTTTAAATATGTACAAACACAGTTTAATTCGACAAAAAAGGAAAAGTGGAAAAGCGATTGCATGGTGAAAAGCAGGAATGAACCAGCGAACATTGTTCAAATTTTAGAAATTGTTTCTGGTGTAAAAGGTGAAAATAAAGAAAAACTATGTGACCAAATATATAAAAATACTTTAAATATGTTTTTTCCTAAATAAATTTTATTATGTATATTTATGAAATAATGTAAATAAATTGAATATTTGAATGTATTTTTTATTTTATATTATTATTTTTTGTTGTTTAGATAAACTGAATTGGGATCCTATTACCCTATGAGATTTTGTATTCCCGTCTTTTTCTTTTCCAATTCTGCTTCATAAATTAAACTTGTGAAATTAATAGTGTTTTGCGCTTGGAGGTCATGTCCAATGATCTCCCTTCACTGTTCTGGTCTGTCACCACTGAAGATGGTGAAATGTTCAACACAGCGAGGAGAGCCAATCTAAATGATCAACCACAACCAAATTATAGGTTCATTACCTCACAGACCACACAGTAAAATCTTTCGAATGCCTAACATAAATATGCAGCATCTAACACCTAATTATAACCAAACCTTGGAAAATGAACTTTTACCTATAAGACTAAGCACTTAACTTTGTGCTTCTTCGTGCGTCTCTTTTTGCATAAGAATTGCTTCACCGAAGTGACTACGGTATCTGGGCTGATGTATCACATGCACAAAGGATATATGCAGATATTTGTGTTTTTTTTTTTTACAGTTAGGATTCTTCTATTTCTGTATCTGCCTATGAAGAGGAGTTACTTCACCCTCACTTTTGATATATTTATATATAAATCTTTTACCTCATAACGAGTCCTTTTGTCCAGTTTTGTGTTTTCCTTTTTCCAGCCATTTTTCAGTTCAGACTTAAGCACATCCTCTATGCCTAGTTGTGGTTCATGTCCCATGGGTGAAGGGATCGCCCTTCTTCCTCTAGATGGTCAGCCTGTTCGTTCCATTCTTCTTCATGTCCTGGAACTCGACTAAAAGCGGCCTTGGATATTCTTGGGGCCACAAATTAACCATTCGCTAAATTTCGCCTTAAATTGGTGTTCTTAGCTAACATTTTTGCTACCCTGCCTTCTAAGTAACAAATACTCCAAAATCCATGTTTGATATAGTATCCAATGTGACATATGTGTTAGTTTGACATAGATAAAACAGACTCCAAATTCATGGATGATTTTAATATCCAATATGCCATATTTGTTGGTTTGACATTGTAAATAACACAGACTCCAAAATCCATGGTTGATGTAGTATCCAAAATCCGTTTGACACAGTATACAATATGACATATTTGGTGGTAGTAGATAACCCAAAGACTCTAAAATCCATGAATGACATATCCAAAACTCCAAAATCCATGGTTGCCATAGTATCCAAAAAGTACAGAACGATTGTTTGACATAGTATCCAAAACTCCAAACTCCATGTATGACATAGTATCCAATATGACATGTGTTAGTTTTACGTAAATAAAACAAAGACTCCAAATTCATGGATGATATAATATCCAATATGCCATATTCGTTGGTTTGACATTGTACACAACACAGACTTCAAAATCCCTGGATGTCATAGTATCCAAAAACTCCAAAATCCATGTTTGACATAATATCCAATATGCCATATTCATTGGTTTGACGATGTAGATAACACCAAGACTCNAAAGAAAATGAAGGGCAAGGAATTAATGTAAATCATATTACTTTCAATGACGGAGTATGGTTTAAGTACCAGAAATTCGAAAATAAACAAATATTAATGAAAAAATCCTTTTATTGCTTGCAAAGGGAGACTTCCTGTAACGGATGTAAAGAAAAAGGAACTTTCATATTTTGCTCACAATATTTGATCCAAAGACCTCACTACCAATATTACCTTTCAACACCAACTTCGGGTGAAGTAAGGGACTCTCTTCCTGACCAGATGCTAGCGAAAACGAACCTGAAGCGATTAAAAAAAAATCATGTTTAAAAAATTGCACTGTAGCGTTCACACGGCAGAGCTGTGTATGATTTGGCACGCTTTTCGGGCCATTCGAGACGATGATGGCACTGCCTACCTAGACTGCACCGACTCCCTGAGCGCGGTAACTGCTGTCCGTGATCTGTTTTCCGTCCACCTTCTCGAAGTGCTCTTGTTGGAGACATACCACGAACTGTAGAGTATCGGCAAAACGGTGGTTGTCTGGACATATTGGATATTATATCATTAATGGATTTTGGAGGGTAATGAAAAGTTGGACGAGGCGGCTAAGCCGAGGACGTCCAAACCACCGGATGTAACTACCGCGTTCGGGCCTCTGACGCTAAAAATACAATAAAAACCATGATTAACAGAATGTGGCAGCGTCAGTGGGTCGACTGAGAAGCTCTGTAGATGAGTGGCTCTCGGAGGATCTGACTCGTAGAAGAAGGTTCATCCCCTAACCGGTTAAGAATGCATCAAAAATTGACACATCGACACTTCCTAATGGGACCGCATGCAGAAAAAGATTGCTCGATGCGTCCCACCTCATTGAACGGTGTAATTTCTTGCCTCCATACAGGGAGCGCGCAGGAATGCCACCCGATTTGGGAATTTTGCTTGAGCTCGGAAGTTCCTGTTTCGATTCTTGGAGGAAACGGCGCTTTTCTATTGTATATAGTAAAAATAGTTGTGTATTCCTAGCTCATGTTTAGAGTGAATGTGTGATGTGAGGTGGTCAGTGGCGGAATATCCAGTACCCCATGGACCGACCCTCAATTAGGTTAGTTGTATAATCAGTGTAAAAGTTGTGCTGAGAGGGAATGTATTTATTAGCGTAAATGTGTGGTGAGGTGGTCGATGGCTGAATATCCAATACCCCACGGACCCTGAATTAGGTTAGTTGTATAATAAGGTGTAAAGGTTGTGCTGAGAGTGAATGTATTTATTAGTGTGAATGTGTGAAGTGAAGTGGTTGATGGCGGAATATCGAGTACCCATCGACCCTCAATTAGGTTAGTTGTACAATATGTGTGTGTAACAGGGCGTTCGAGAAATATCGAGTACTCGATCACCCTAATCGAAATAATGGTATATGATTAGAAATGTACGTTTTTAAGAATGTACATGAGCATGAATGCGTTCGGAACTGCATTCGTTGGGTGCTGAATTCACCCAGCTTTTGACAGCATCCGGAGCCGAACCCGTTGTTGGATGGACGACTGCAGTCTGCCGGAATCTGTCAGCAGTTGTAAATATCAAAAGCTGGAAGTTCCAGTGGTGCACGAGAAGCTCAACTCGGCATAAGTTTATATGCTGGTAAGTACATGCGCGGAATTGATCTTGTATAATTATTTTGATTAATTATACTTTTTATCCAAGATCTTGATTGAGATGAAAAAGCTATTGTCCTAGAATCTAATAATTATAGTGATAATTAAATCTTTTGTTTATGTTGAAAAATCATTTCGTAGATAAATATATTAATGTTTAAAATAAGAAAGATTTTAATTTTATGAATGTTTATGTTTTTATAATTATTATTTTTAATGAATGAAAGAATGTAGGCCAGTTTCTTCGTCACACTTTTTACTACTTAATTTAGTTTACCTCACAAGAATAAAAATAGAGAATGATCTCAGCCACTGAGTGAAATAATTACAATGGGAGATTTTTTTTCTGTATTGATGCATTATTAAATTTTTCAAATGTCAATTGCTTTGGCCTATTTTGTCTTGCAGCTATGGCATTTAAGGTTGAATAAGCAAATTGTTCCCTATTAGTTTCGCTTCTGGAGAAATCATCTTGCATAATAGACGTATAAGTGTGTGTGTGGTTTTTCTCTCTTACTCAATTTTGTGTGTGGTCAAAGGGTATTTTTTTTTTAAGAAAAAAGTACAACGGTTCACGGTGGCAAATGTATTTTTTAATATTTTTTATGTTTTTTTTTCTTTTTTTAATAAAAAAATATCACTTACGTTTATACAAAATAAAAAACAAAACAGCCTGCACAAATTAACTGAATTCGCTATGTTCTTTTGGAATTAATTTTAAAATTTTCTATCTTTATTGTTTCAGTTCATCGGGAAGCGGATTCAGCTGTTTGTGCAAACCTGGTAGACCCGTTTGGTTGTTGCGCGGTTAGGTGTCACGTCCGATGATATTTACAAGGTATTTAGTCAGCTTAGAATGGGACTCCGTAGGAGCCGGAGGGGCGAGAGGGTACTCCGTAACTTCCGGAGGGTGCGCTGTAGCTGTATCCACCGCCGCCTCCGTGTCCGCCGCTCTGTTCGAACTGGGCGACCTGGAGGGCCTGTTTGACTCCTTCGAGATCGACTCCGACCACCCTGCTGACGTACTGCTGACTCGGGACTCCGTAGGACGAGGATGGGACTCCGTAAGAAGAGCTCGGGGCTCCGTAAGACGAGCTGGGGTAGCCGCCGAATCCTCCGGAAGAGTGGCTGCTGCTGGCTTCGTCTTTAAGGAGGATCTGACGGACCTGTTCGAGGACGGCTCCGTCGACGTGCTGGCCTTCGCTGGTCGAAGGTCCGGGGGATACCGCTACGAGAGATCCGCCTCCGGAGTATCCTCCGCCTCCGGAGTATCCACCGCCTCCGGAGTATCCGCCACCTCCGGAGTATCCACCGCCTCCAGAGTATCCGCCACCTGTATAGCACATTTTCATTTTTAAGACAATGATCAATAATCAATTAATTCCTAAAAAAAAAGAACAAACGGAAAATCATATATGATCTGATTGTTTTCCGGATAATTGTTAATGAGTACGCATTGTTTCGCTGTTTTTCAACCCTTTCAACTTCGAGTTTCACAAGCCAAATTTTTTCAACCCGGTAAAAATAATGATAGCCAATAGAAAATTTCCATATAAAATAGGTAAAATGCGCATTTCTAAATTTCCTCTTGAGGATTTGAAGGATGTTGAACCTATAGTTAGATAATTTTGAATCAAGCCTGAAAAAAAGCGAAGATGGGCGGACCAAATCGATCCGAAACGAGCAAATTACAGGTCTTTATTTATGCCACGAAAAATCCGCCTTTTTCAGAAATTTTAAACTTTCTTTGTTTCATACCAGATTGTTTTAGGGTTCTGTTGGAAAGGCTGTAAAGATTCTGTTAATTTTTCTTTGCTCGATTCTTGCCTCATAAAATAAAAGATTATAAACTTTAATTGACTGTCGTACAACGCAGTAAAATATATAAAACAGCTTCATTCTGATGAGTATAAAATCACCAAATTACATAAATGTCCAAGTTAAATTAAAATTGAAATTCCGGCAAACAAAAAAAAATGCTCATTAAATTTTGCATGATGTTTCAGTTTTTAACACTGAAAATTTTTCGAACAAAGTGTTCAATTAATTATTTGGAGTAAGATGTAATATTTTTTTTTTATCGATTCTTGCCTCCAGATCCTCATATACTAAAAGGTCGTTAAGAGCTTTAATTGAGTCGTGTAACGCAGTAAAATATATTTTAAAAAAGCTTCATTCGGATGGGTATAAAATCACCCGATAAAAGAAATTTCCAAGTTCAGTTAAAATGTTATTCGAAATTCTGACAAAAAATAAGAAAACGTTCAGGAAATTTTGCATGATGTTTATGATACGATTGATGTTTCTGATTTTTAATATTGAACGTTTTTCGCAAAATTGACATTTTAAGCGATTTTCCGATAAAGTGTTTAATTAATTATTTCGAGTAAGGTTTTCGTAGAAAATGTTGTGTATGGATGTGTTGGCGTTAAATTTTTATACTTTTTATGTAAGGTCTTGCTTGAGATGCCAAGCCGAAACTCGTGGGTTCGAATCCCTTCGTGCCACTAACTTGTTACATCTCAACCAACAACACACATAAAAATTATAATTAATTGAAATAATTAATATGGTCAATTAGACCGCTAAACATAAATGGGTTAAATTTTTAGTTAAGCCGTTTTATAGCTTAGTTGATCGAATTCAAATGATTTATTTGCACTGAGAGTTAAATTTTCTTTTTTTAATTTTTGTAATGTATAAAAGCTTAGATGAACTTTTACCTCCGAAGCCACCACCGAATCCACCGGACGGTCTCGAATAGCTGTAGCCTCCTCCTACTGGCGGTTCAGCGGCGGCTACTGCAAGCGTCGCGACTAGACACTGTTACAAAGGAAAAAAACATTAAATGACAAATAATAAAAAGAGAAAAAAAAGAAGAGAGAAAATAGAAGAAATCAAGCCAACACGGGATTCAGAACTTTCCAAGTGCAACTGCATCGGAACTTTCACTCTAAAGCGCGGAAACTAGTCGATTTTTTTTTTGTTTTTAACTATCTGCTTAACAAAGTCCGTCCAAGCAGAGAATATTTTTATAACGATTTAATTGAAAATTAGAAAGTCGGGTATACAGGAAACGGGATAACAAGTGTGTTTGCGTAATCCCCCGTATCATCAGGTCGCTTTCTATAATCAAAAACCAAATAATATTTCAAAAAAAAGTTCGAATCCAAAACATAAAAATACAATGCAGTAAGAAGTGGTTTTTCATTCAGACAAATTTACGATTTCCCAAAAAATTTTCTTTTTGACTTGACTCCGAGGCTCACGAAAGAAAAATCCCGATTTTTTTTCTCAGAAACTTACCAAAGCGAACGCTTTCATGTTGAATGATGTAAGTAATCCAAAGCGGGCTGAGACTGTGTTTTCCAGACAGGGAGGCGGGCTTATATACCAAAAGGAACGAGGAGAAGGGTGCCCAGGGAACGAGTGGGGACCATACGGAAAAAGTCAATCCATTGTCCGCAACCGATATCTTCCCTTGACTTGTCTGTTTCTTTACTTTGTACGAAATCCTTTGGAAAACTATATCCACTCACTAGGTCAACTATCAACAATTTAGACCCAAATTTAAAAGACGTGTTAAAAAAACAAACGAAAAAAGATCATTTATGACAGGTCAATGTCCAACTATGAACAAAATTGATTTGCTATAATTATTACATTTTGCTTAATAAATATTAAATGAAATACCATAATTTTATATTATCCAGCACTTTAAAGCTATTAAAAAAACTTTTATTCCTAAAAACTTTCTATCTTTGAAAGTAACTATAAAATTAACATTGCATAACAACGAATTTTTCACAAAATTTAAGAAATTTGTCCAACTTTGCTTAATAATAAAATTGACAAAAGCTTTTGGTTCGTTCAATATATTGTTTATTGGCTATTTGGCCAAATTTTGATGGACGACCAGACAGCTTAATTTTACAGCCAAACTTTTGTTTCTGTACTAAATCGACGAATTTAATATTTGTTTTGTGAATAATCTTTTAAAGACTTTTCCCATTAAAAAAACTAATTGAATTCTCATCAATATTAAACGCAGGAGGTTGATCATCCTTGTTCTTGTACAGGTTATATTTTTGTTTTATTCTCTGACAATGTTTGATCTGGTTCTTGATAATTTCATCCTACTTGAAACTAAAAGTTAGATTATTACTTATAGTTTCGAAGTTCTGATAAAAGTTTCTAATGTAAAAACTGATAAAATTAAAATCATCAGTTTTATCCTTGCCGATCATCCCGGTTCTTGAACAGGTTATATTTGTGTAATGCCAATCTGGTTCTACATAATTTCATTCTACTTGAAACTAAAGGTCAAAATTGTAATTTTGTGGCTCTGATGAACGTTCTTATATAAATGCTAATAGAATCATATAAATCAGGTTTGATCCTGGTGATAATCCTGGTTCTTGTACAGGTTATATTTTGGTATTATTTGTTCTCGTTCTATATAATTTCATTGTACTTGAAACTAAATTATAATGTAATGATTATAATTTTGTGGTCCTGATGATGGGATTTTGAAGTATAGTCTAATAAAATCATATGAATCAGATTTGATCCTGGTGATCATCCTCGTTCTTGTTCAGGTTATGTTTTTGTAATATTTGTTCTCGTTCTACATAACGTCATTGTACATGAAACTAAAGTTCAAAGGAATGATAATAATTTTGTGGTTCTGATGAAGAGATTTTGATGTATAGGCTAATAAACTCATATGAATTAGATTTGATCCTGGTGATCATCCTGGATCTTGTATAGGTTATGTTTTTGTAATATTTGTTCTCGCTGTATATAATTTGAAACTAAAAGTCGAAATTGTAATTTTGTGGCTCTGATGATGGGTTGTGATGTAAAGGCTAATAAATTCATATAAATCAGGTTTGATCCTGATGATAATCCTGATACTTGTACAGGTTATATTTTTGTAATATTTGTTCTCCTTCTATATAATTTCATTCTACTTGAAACTAAAGGTCAATATTGTAATTTTGTCGTCCTGTTGAAGGGATTTTGATGTAAATACTACTTAAAATCATATAAATCAGGTTTGATCCTGGTGATAATCCTGGGTCTTGTACAGGTTATATTTTTGTAATATTTGTTCTCGTTCTATATAATTTCATTGTACATGAAACTAAAGTTTAAAGTAATGATTATAATTTTGTGGTCCTGATGATGGGATTTTGATGTATAGACTAATAAACTCATTTGAATCAGATTTGATCCTGGTGATCATCCTGGATCTTGTATAGGTTATGTTTTTGTAATATTTGTTCTAGCTGTATATAATTTGAAACTAAAGATCAAAATTGTAATTTAGTGGCTCTGATGAAGGTTGTTTTATGTAAATGCTAATAGAATCATATAAATCAGGTTTGATCCTGGTGAAAATCCTGGTTCTTGTACAGGTTATGTTTTGGTAATATTTGTTCTCGTTCTACATAATTTCATTGTACTTGAAACTAAAGTTTAAAGTAATGAATATAATTTTATGGTCCTGATGAAGAAATTTTGATGTAAAGGCTAATAAATTCATATAAATCATGTTTGATCCTGGTGATCATCCTGGTTCTTGTACAGGTTATGTTTTGGTAATATTTGTTCTCATTCTATATAATTGCATTCTACTTGAAATTAAAGGTCAAAATTGTAATTTTGTGGTCTTGTTGAAGGAATTTTGATGTAAAGAATAATAAAATCATATAAATCAGGTTTGATCCTAGTGATAATCCTGGTTCTTGTACAGGTTATGTTTTTGTAATATTTGTTCTCGTTCTATATAATTTCATTCTACTTGAAACTAAAGATCAAAATTGTAATTTTGTGGATCTGATGAAGGTTTTTTATGTAAATGCTAAAAGAATCATTTAAATCTTGTTTGATCCTGGTGATCATCCTAGTTCTTGTATAGGTTATATTATTGTTAACGAACGTTCTCTTGCCATGGTTATTGATAATTTCATTCTACTAGAAACTAGTAATATAAATATTAATTCGATTAATTATTATTTTTATCTAAGATCCTGGTTGAAATGAAAAAATGAGTGTCACGAGCGAGATTCGAACCCAAGATCTTCGGATCGATACACCGCTGCTCTTGCCATTTGAGCGTGACAGTGTATAATTAATATGGTCAATTATGACCGCTATTTACTTTTGTATTGATTAATCCCATTTGCACAAAACGTAGCATTGTGCCCTTCCATTCTGCCACACCTAATAAATATCGCATTTTGTTAATCTTTTTTCCTTCGTTGATTTCATTTGATATTATTCTTATACCGGTTTCAATGGCTTCCGTCAAGAATTTGAGTGAGTATGGCAGTGACATGGTCATAACATTTTTAGACGAAGGTTGCAGCTAGCGACGTCGCCAGGAAATTGAGGATAAATCACTGTACAATCGGAAGGGTTCTTCGGCGCTTCAGAGAAACTGGGCTTCACACTAGGTCAGGATAGAGTCGACTCTATCGTGTGTAGGGCTAAGGACGAGAACGATTATAGATCCATCCTTCATCAGGCTCTACGAAACCGCAGCTCTACGGGAAACGAGGCAAGAAATCTGATAAATCATGTCCGAAATGTTTCGATTTCCTTCAGGACTGTAAGAAGAAGGCTCAATGAAAATAACCTCAGAGCGTGGCATCCGGTTCGAGGACCTCTTCTTTCCAGAGCTCAGGAAATAGCCAGGCTCAATTCGGGAACATGTGAATCGGACATTGGAAGAGTTCTCTTTACAGATGAGGTGAGAGTTGACCTCAAATCTTCAGTTGGTGTAATTTCATATGAAGACGCTCAGGAGAAAGGTTCCTCGGGTGGTGGCGTTCAACGTTGTGTCATTGATGTTCTGGGGCATTTGCTTGGACGCTCGCACCGAATTGGTTGTTATGCAAGGAGGTCGTCATATAGTGCCATTTGCTTCCACATCGGTAAGCGCGTGTTCTTGCTAATGCAGGATAATGCAATGCTCGATAGAGCAGTATTGTGGATGACTACCTGAATAAGGTTGGAATTGAGTGCTTGGTGTGTACAGCTCGAAGTCCAGATTTGGACCCAATCGAACACATATGGGACCAACTTGGTCAGCGACGAATACGACAGCGAAACCCAGTTCCTAACACCTTAGAATTCTTGATGGATCGGAAAGTATTCCTCAAGAAATTATCAAAAATCATTCCCAAGGAATGCAAAGGCTTTAATGGACGTGATTCAAGCCAGGTATGGAAATACTTGGTATTAAAGGAAGAATTTTTTTAAAATTTGTATTTGTTTTTGATTTTTTTGTCTTCTTTACTAATAATTATTTTTTTAGAATTAAGTAATAAACATTTTCTTTTCAAACAATTCTTATTTTTACAACCAAATCTATTTTTGCAAAACATGAACAAATCTAAATAAATTAAAAATTAAGGATGGTGCGTTTATTTTGTCCATCAGTTTAGTTTCACAGATCCTCGATGTAAAGTCTCATAAAATGACAGTGTCAAATATATCAGGTTTGTCCACCATTCTGATCCATGCGCAGGTTTCTGAATGTACAAGACTTGATTGATCTGGTTCTAGGTTTATTCTGCTTGAAACTAGAAGCGAATATTTGCAGTTTTGTGATACTGATCAAGTGTTCCTGGATGTAGTCTCAAAAAATCAAATATATCAGGTTTGATCCTCGTTGAACGTCTTGGTTATCGTCCAGGTTATATTTCTATTAGAACGTACTTGACTAGATTGACTTGGTTTTAGACAATCTGATTCCGCTTGAAACTAAAACTTAATACTTGTAATTTTGTAGTACTGATGAAGTGTTTCTTAATGTTAACTCACATAAAATCAAATATGTCAGGTTTGATCCTCGTTGAACGTCCTGGTTATCGTACAGGTTATATTTCTATTAGAACGTTTTTGACTTGATTTCGTTCCAGACAATCTGATTCTGCTTGAAACTAAAAGTTTAATACTTATAATTTTGTAGTACTGGTGAAGTGTTCCTCGATGTAAACTCATATAAAATCAAATATGTCAGGTTTGATCAATGATTGTCCTGGTTCTCGTACAGGTTATATTTATTTCTATTAAGACCTATTTGACTTGATTTAGTTCTAGATAATTTGATGCAGTTTGAAACTAAAGACGAATTTGAACCAGAGTTTTGTGGTACTGATGAAGTAAGTGTTCCTCGATTTAGTCACATAAAATCAAATATATCAGATTTGATCCTCATTGAACATACTGGTTATCGTACAGGTTATATTTCTATTAGAACGTGTTTCAATTGATTTGGTTCTAGATAATTTGATGCAGCTTGAAACTAAAGACGAATACTCGGAGTTTTGTGGTACTGATGAAGTGGGGGCGTCGGTGGCCCAAGGTTTAGTCTTTGACACGGCGCTCATCACTGTAAGGTAAAGGTCCCGGGTTCGAATCTGGCCCTGCATTAGAACCCGACATACTTACAAATGTTTTTTTTTTCAAAAACACCGGCACCCTGAGGGTTTATATGACCTCTGCTGTTGCGAACCCTCGTTAAAAAAAAAAAAGTTTCCCTCGATGTAAATTACATGAAATCAGATATATCAGGTTTGATCAATGACTGTCCTGGTTCTCGTACAGGTTATGTTATTGATAAGAAAACCTCTCTTTCTATGTTTTATCTATATGAAATTTTGAATATTATTTCACTTGATACCAAAAAAACTTATGAGGTGTCCTGAGAAATAATATTCTCCCTTGTTGGTCTTTTATTATAAACTCTTCTTCTCCGCGTTACATTTATGTAAATTTTTAAAAATTTTAATATAAAAATAGTCTTAGAAGTCTCAACTCAAAGTCAGAAATCACAGTATTGAACTTGGGTGGCCGAGAGGTATTTCCGCGCTAGTGGTCCAAGGTTCGAATCCCAGCGCAGCCTATGAATTTTTAATTGAAAAAACACTAAACGAATTTACGATAGAGAAAATTGTTTTATACAACTGTAAAATTTATATTAAAATGTGAGTTCATAGTGTTTTTTGTCGAGTTATTAGGTAAAATTGTATTGATCTGGTCCGCATATTCTCGCTTTCTTTTTTTTCAGACGCGCTTCATAACCCTGCCGTACGATAGTGATCAGAGCAGAGGCGATTAAACACCTATTTAGCATAAACAACAGCAAAAAAAAAAAATTAAAACATGTACAAAATGCATACATTTCACAGTAAACCTTACTCAACGTAAAATTAACATACTCATCAATTATTATCAATTATTACACGCGAAAACGTTTATTTTTTTTAACTTTTAAAACTTCAAATATAATTGGTTTATTTTTTATTTATTGCATTTTAATGCAACGCCTAAGGTTTTAGTACGGCGCTTGAATTATTCTAAACCCGCAAGGCCTTCGCGAATTACCATCTTTACACCAGTTTGTAAATAAACTTAGAAACAATTTTTAATTAATACACTTGATAAACATTTTTTTAAACTGCAAAATTTGGTTTAAAAAAATTCAGTTGGAATTTTGACGAATTTTTAAATTGGAAAAACGATGCTTCAACATATTTTCTCTGTGTCAAGTTCGGTATGGTTATGACTTATGACATTTTATTTAAAACTTAAATTTTAGATAATTTTCATCAGGATTTTTTTTAATAGGTCTTTAAAAGGTCCTTGGGTTGTAATGTTTGGAAAAATCTCGTACATAACTTCTCCAGCCGAGTTTATTCCGCTTTCTCCTATATTAAGTCTCAAATCATTACGGTAATAGTGCCAATACGGTCTCTTCTTTTAGCACGTCGGAGGAAAACACCGGCCGGGGATAAACGCGCAGAAAATAAATTTCACCTTTTGCAAAATAGCTTCCGGTATGAGAACAGTTTCCTACCTGGCTTGTTTTTTTAAAATGTCTTTTTGTTTGTTTTGGCATCTAGCCTGAAATTGCACACCGAGTTGCGTGAAATGATTTAAAAAAACATACGTTACATGCTTCGATACATTGAGAAATTAAGTCATGTTTTTATAGTACATTCTTTTTCTATAAGCGCCATTTTCTACAAGAATTTACAAAACCAAGAAAATCTTGCTTAAACTTTAGACAGAAACTTTGTAAACTGGCAAAAGTTTACTTCTAAGTGATTTTCCGTTTGATTTGCTTAATGTGATAGTACGCGGACTTTATGGAATAAAGCGGGGAAAGATTGAAGCAATCTGAAAAGTCTCATTTTACAAATATGGATATGTTTTTTGGCTGGATTCACAATTTTTTGTGCGTGGCCATTTTTTGGGAGTGATGGCCGGATTAGGTTAGGTTAGGAACTTCTAATTGATTTTCCGTTTGATTTGCTTAAGGTGATTGTACGTGGACTTCATGGAATAAAGCGGTGAAAGATTGAAGCAATCTGAAAAGTCTCATTTTACAAACATGGATATGTTTTTTGGCTGGATTCACAATTTTTTGTGCGTGGCCATTTTTTGGGAGTAATGGCCGGATTAGGTTAGGTTAGGTACTTCTAAGTGATTTTCCGTTTGATTTGCTTAAGGTGATAGTACGTGGACTTTATGGAATAAAGCGGGGAAAGATTGAAGCAATCTGAAAAGTGTCAGATCTCGTATAGGGATACTTTTTAGTTCGATTTCCCTCGTAGGATAACCTCCTGAAGTATTGTTTTCTGCTCACTAGATACCCTGCGTATTAAGTACAGATTGGCAAGGAGAAAAAAAAAACAGCTAGAGGAGTTGAACCCAAGAAGGTTAGAGGGTTAATCTACAACAAATTATTTTATAAACATGGATATGTTTTTTGGCCGGATTCACAATTTTTTCTGCGTCGCCATTTTTTGGGAGTGATGGCCGAATTAGGTTAGGTACTTTTAAGTGATTTTTCGTTTGATTTGCTTAAGGGGATTGTACGTGGACTTTAAGGAATAAAACGGTGAAAGATTGAAGAAAGTTGAAAAGTCTCAGATCTCGTATAGGGATATTATTTAGTTCGATTTCCCTCGAAGGATAACCGTGGAGTGATGTCCGAATTAGGTTAGGTAGGTTTAGGTTTAGCATTGCTAGCGTTGCTTTTTATTTATTTGAGGAGTCCTTTTCTCCACTGAGACCTATGAAACTGAGACTGTGAAACCACTATAATTATAACCAAAACTTAGAAAGTGCTCTTTTTCCTATATGCCTAAGCACCTTTCTCGGTGCCACTTCGCGCACCTCTTTTGGCGTGAGAAATGGTTGTACCGTGACCAGTATAATGCTTCACATTCACAAAGGTTAGGTTGGATAGGTTTGGACAAGGTCATCATCGAAAGCGACGAATTGAACTCCCGTGCAACTTTTACAGGTGGCCGTTGAAGACGACGTTAAATTATAGTGGGCCTAGGACCGATCCTTGATGGCACCCTTTTGTGACCTTTTCTGTTGCAACTGTTTGTTTCGTTCCTATTTCAATTCTTTCGTTAAAACAGCTTGCGCTCAATTTGAAATTGTTTTGAAGAGTGCTTTTCCTTTTGAGCTCGTTTAACAACTTTGTCCATTCAACGGCATCGAAGGGGCCTTGGATGTCGAAAAATGTTCCCAAATCGTATTTGCTTTTGTTATTTTCAATACCTCGGATAATCTCAGCTGCTCCTAGGACATGTGACAGAAGGCAACGAGAAAGCGGATGCCCTTGCAAGAATAGAAGCTGCTATATCCCCGGACCCGAGCTTTTCTGTGCCAAAAGAATCCACGAGCACCTCAGACAGACAGATAAAAAGAAAATGGAACAAACAACCAGTCCAAGATCCTCCTAATTAACTTTGGAAAAAAGAGGTAACACGATGCATTAAAAGACAGATCACCGAAAAATAAGTAGACACCTAAAGAAGATCGGCAAACTCAACACGGTACTGCAGATTCTGCAAAGAAACCGAGAAAACACCAACACTACTAGTAAACTGAGGAAGTGTTTTGGGACGCGGAAATTATAACACAAATAAATATTATACTAGTAAATACTTAATATTATTAAATTACTATAAAAATATTAAGTATTTACTAGTATAATATTTGTGTTATAATTTCCGCGTTTCGCACGTTCAAATTGAGCGCCATTAAAAAAATCAGCTGCTAATTGGAACGTCGCGTTGGCGGAGGTATCAGCGGGTTCACTTTGGCAATTCGTGTCGAGAGACGTGGTTGTAGAAGTCATTCAACCTGATGATGAGCTAAAAGGCTCGAAATCCGGATCGTTGCAAAACAACTTATTGTGAGTAGGAACTATCTTTTTAAAAAGGATTGAGGCTCGGTTTATATGACAGTAATTGAAAAGTTCCTTATACAAGTAGAACCTCTCTGTGTTTTTCGCCTTATTCACAGCTTCTTCTCGATGAACTTCGATTATTTTGTAAGGAAGCACTAAAAGGTACGAGAGATTCTCCCGAACACCGAGTTTTGCCAGAGGTGTATTTCTGGGTTATAGAATCCCATTGATCATACCAGGAGATATTCTTCCTAGTTATCTGTAGAGCGATTATTTTAGGCAGTCGATCATCTGGGAGGCTCAGTATCTTTGACATATATTTTAGGTGGAGGGAAAAGGTGAACGAATAATAGAGGAGGCATTCTAGCGTTAGCATGTAATTTGGGGAGAAAGATGGTAAGCTGAAAAGTTTTTTAACAAATATTATTATTACCATGATAATTTTCATGGTTTACAACGTCATTTTACATGCTTTTGATTATATCTATAAATTTTTATTTGTTATATATTGGATATTGAAAGAATATTTTCTTTACCTCAACTAAAAATTGTTGTCCCACTTCATTCCAAATTAAAATTAATTGACTCATAACCTCATTATATTATCACAGATAATTTAGATAGATGGGGATAATGGGCTGAAGTTCATATCCATGTTGAAAAAATAATATACGTTTTTAAATATAACAATAAGTTATTCTTTCTACGTAAGGTCTTGGTTGAGATAAAAAAGGCAGTGTCACAAGCAGGATTCGAACGTGTTATAAAGTGAAAAGATCTCAGGGCTATTATTTGTTTTTATTGCTTACATTTTAACTTCACTTTTACAGACCTTAAAATTATTTGTATTTTCTTTTACATATTTTAGATTGAAATATATAGAAAGCAGACACTGTCATAACATTAATCCCTTGAAAAAATGGTTTACAACTCTCTTCATTTTACAGCAATTATTATTCTTAATTCACTAATTTCGTGGTCCGCTTGACCAATTAATATATTACAATTAATTAAGCTTTTTGGTTGAGATAAAAAAGTCAATGGCACGAGCGGGATTCGAACCCACGATCTTCGGCTTGATACGCCGCTGCTCTACCACTTGATCTATCGTGACTTCGATCCACTCGGACACCAACTTCCCATCTCAACCCCACGTTTTGAATTTTTCCTCCTTTTTTCCATTTTTCAAATGGTGGGTTCGAATCCCGCTCGTGCCATTGAGTTTTTTATCTCAACTAAAAAGTCAATGGCACGAGCGGGATTCGAACCCACGATCTTCGGCTTGATACGCCGCTGCTCTACCACTTGATCTATCGTGACTTCGATCCACTCGGACACCAACTTCCCATCTCAACCCCACGTTTTGAATTTTCCCTCCTTTTTTCCATTTTTCAAATGGTGGGTTCGAATCCCGCTCGTGCCATTGACTTTTTTATCTCAACTAAAAACCTTCATTAATTGTAATATATTAATTGGCCAAGTGGACCACGAAATTAGTGAATTTAATGATTAAAAATGAAGTATACCTCACTAAAGCTCTCCGTGGCCATTTCATTTGTCGTCGAGAATCCAAACCGATTACACGACATTTGAAAAATGGCAAAAGGAGGGAAAATTCAAAAGGTGGGGTTGAGATGGGAAGTTGATATCCGAGTGGATCGAGGTCACGATAGCTCAGGTGGTAGAGCAGCGGCGTATCAAGCCGAAGATCGTGGGTTCGAATCCCGCTCGTGCCATTGACTTTCTTATCTCAACTAAAAACCTTAATTAATTGTAATTATTCTAATCCATAATTATTCTTAATGATTGTTTCTGTATTTTTAAGATTTTTAAAGTATATGGCTCACCACCACAAAAACGAAAGCTACAATTTATTTCTTGAAACAAAGATAAGAATACAATTCTGATAGCAATAGAAAACATACAGATGATAATTAACCTCATACATTATCAGCATGATCGTGCCAACATAATCTACTATCTGTAATAAAACCTGGGATTTATTGATTCACGTTAAAGCTAATAGACTGATTTGTTGTCATGTTCAGAACTAAAAATTGAAATAGTCTTAAATTTCATTTAATGATTATTCGGAAATCGTGAGGTGCGGTCTGATGTGATGTAGGTTTCATAAAAACATTTTCTTTATCGTGCCAACGTTTCGATCTTTTTAAATTCACTAGTTTTCGTGGTCCGCTTGACCAATTAATATATTACAATTAATGAAGGTTTTTAGTTGAGATAAAAAAGTCAGTGTCACGAGCGGGATTCGAACCCACGATCTTCGGCTAGATACGCCGCTACTCTACCACTTGAGCTATCGTGGTTTCGATCCACTCGGACACTAACTTCCCATCTCAACCCAACCTTTTGAATTTTCCCTCCTTTTTGCCATTTTTCAAATGGACATTTTTTATCTCCCATGGGGTTGAGATGGGAAGTTAGTGTCCGAGTGGATCGAGGTCACGATAGCTCAAGTGGTAGAGCAGCGGCGTATCAAGTGGAAGATCGTGGGTTCGAATCCCGCTCGTGACTGAGTTTTTTTATCTCACCTAAAAACCTTATCTATATCGAGATCATCTTCAGGGCCGGGATTTACAAACATTGTTTAAATTTAAGAAATACAACTAGGACATTGTTTACATTTAACAAATATATGTAGGATGTGGAAAAAAGTGAATTTATACAATACAAAAAGTATTTTTTATATTCAATCAAAGTATTTCTACGCGGAAAACAAACACTTTGAGTAAGTAGAAATACTTTGATTGAATATAAAAAATATTTTTTTGCATTATATAAATTCACTTTTTTCCACATCCTACATATATTTGTTAAAGTAAACAACGTTTGTAAATCCCAGGCCCTGAAGATGATCTCAATAAAGACCGAAACGTTGGCACGATAAAGAAAATGTTTTTCTGATACCTACATCACACCAGACCGCATCTGACGATTTTCGAATAATCATCGATTAACGGTCACTAATCACCACACATTTCATTTAATAATAACTTTAAAGCACCAATAATACAGTTTCGTAAATAGCTGGTATCATCGGAAAGGTGGAAAATCAAAATATCCTTATTTAAACTGTGTTTTTTTTGTGACCGGTTGTCACTAATTTGTTAAAGCCAACAATGAGGTCAAGAATGAGGTAGGTAGAAAAAACACCTTTTTCATTTTTTTACAGACGTTTCGACCTTGATTCGGTTCATCTTCAGAGCATAAAGTGTGCTATTCTTGTGGTGTCATATTGTTGAGACGCAAAAATGTCACATAAAACCAAGTTGAATGATTCATAAAAAATAGTAGAAATAGTCGTAAATATACATAGTTAAACATTTTAATGTTTAGAGAGAACTTAACTTTTCGAGAACTTAAAACTTACACGCTTTCATACAGGAATATACGTGGTGTCCTTTTTAGATGGACGGGATGAATTTCTCTTGAACCTATGACGCTATCAAAAAAGCAAAAAATACGTGTTTAATATTTTTGTCTAGTTGCAAATTTTTACCTTGTTTGGAGAAAAATTATACGGGGCACCTCAGGCCCAGTTCAACTTCAAAATTTCAAATACGACCCTATACATCCTGGCACATCATTTTAAAGGTGTTTTACGCTGAAAACAATGTTGCGATTGTATTTTCCATTGGTCAAAAAATGACAAAGTTATGGTAAAAAGAAACCGGCGGCATAATTTCGACGAGGAGCAGAATTTTTAGGGCTTACTGTTACTGTATATTCACGAAAATGCGAATTCCTCTCGCCGAAATATTGAAAGGGTTTTCAAAAATAAAATTAGAGATGTCGGAGTACTCACACTTTTAAGCCGTATCGCTATCATCTGGGTCACCTGGGACTTCGGATTTGGCAGGCTGAACAAAACCTTCTTCCATACATCCTATGGACTGATGAATCCAAGGTCATCACAAATGGCATACCGAACCGTTGGAATTTTGGAAGGTGTGCAGAGGAAAATTTCGTACTATTGTCATTATCAGGTGGTTCACAGTATCAACGTGTGGTGTGGACTTCTCGGAAATAACTTAATTGAGGCTTAATTAATTAAGGCATATTCAAGTATACACCCTTCGTGTTTGAAATGTCATCTTTTGAAATTAAACAAAAAAGTTATGATATTGCATATAAGACATACCAAAGGCAAACTCCTGCTGGTACAGTGAAGGTTCCAAAACCGACAAGGGCACGAGAGCTGGAGGCTTCGGGACGAATCCAAAGACCGAACTGACGGTAAACCTAGCAACAGTTTTCCTGAAATGACTGAAATCATAGAGATTGAACACTGCCCAAGGAAAATAAAACGACTAGGAATATATTTCCGGAAGATAGTCATCTTCTCTGACTGTCAGGCAGCACTAAAGACCCTAATCATGCGAGGTGAAGGCAAAGAGTGTTTGGAACTGCATGGAGTCCCTGACGGAAGGTGACACTAATGACCTGACCCTTGCATGACCCTGGGCACTCGGGGCATAGTGGTAAAGGAAAGGTGGACATGTTGGCCAAAACCGGCCTCTCTGGGTTCTGAACATCCTCTGTGTCTTATCATTAAAATGGATCCTTAATGAGTCCAAAACTTGGCGGACCCCACAGGCATGAGGGACGCGAAGAGATTCATAGAAGGACCGTAAGCCAAACTTACAAAAGAATAAGAAAGAAGAGTCATTATAAAACTCATACAGACTGCTGACATCTCCCGCTTGCCTCTTCCGAGGAGGTAGGTTAACATTTTGCTCTCAACCGCGTGCCGCCCGGTAAATTCAAATAAATCCAAAGATTTCGTACTCTTGTAATCATCAGATGCTTCACAGTATCAACGTGTGGTGTGGACTTCTCGGAAATAAATTAATTGGGCCTTAATTAATTAACTGCACATTCAAGGATATAGCCCCATGTCTTTGCTTTGACCATCTTCTTTACGTGATAGTTCAGAGAGCAGATAGAGGCCTGTAATTTTCCTAAAAAACTGCCTGCTGAGAGTGAGAAGTTCCTTCTTAATCCTTTTTGAGAGATTTAGGTGGCTTTTGCCCATTGCATGAATCTTTCCCAAGCCATTTTTCTAATACCATCTCAAGCACACACTCCGGTGCATCTATTTTAGTTTGCTATTTATTTATTAATCACATTTCATGTTCGAACCTACCTTCTGTAAAGATTTGCTTTTTTTAACCACTCTTGTCCGGTACTCAGAACGATAGAGTCGGGGGAGAAGGACGGACAAGAATTTTCTATCCTTCGGCGCAGCTTTTCAACTAAGGTTCCTGGGTTATGATCGGCGTATACACTGTTTTTTTAATGGTCCGGTCTAATTCTTGACCGCTCCTCACAACTCATTTAAACTATTTAAGTCATTTGAATGAATAATAAAATATATCGGGCCCAAAATAGAGCCCTGAGATACCTCACCCTTAACTGTAACTCGACTTGATCCTAAACCCTTCCTATTCTTCAGATAAAAGATTCAGATAAATTTTTGAAAGTATTGACCTTTTTTTTTAAAGGAGTCAATTGCAGTTTTATCTCGTCAACCTACCAAAGAAGGTCTTTGGATGGTGGTATTCTGGAATTTTCAATTAGTCGTTAATTTCCGACATCTTAAAACAGCTTCAAAGAGCTTTTGTTGTTTCTTTGACTTCCAAGGTGCTTTTCATGGACTCTATGGACTGTAGAGCATTTTCGAGTTTTATTTTGTCCATCGGAGCCTTCACACGGGTTGTGTTTTTCTTCATTTTCGACGAAACGTTTCCAGCCTTCCTTTCTGATCTACATGAGTATATTTTTTAATAGTAATCTGTTTTAATGGATTCCTTTAAAATTGGGTCTTGATCTTTGGTACTCTCTTCTTTTTCTGTTTTTTGTAACCTTATCCCTTTCCTACTTTGGGACTCCTCGTTTGCTTTTAGAACGGCATTTGTGCCTTTGCAATTTTTTCGAGATCCGAATGTTTATTACAGGTATTCCAGGTCGTCCTCAATTATTAGATCCTTAATTATCAACTGGTAACATTCTATTAAACAACATTAAAATTATGAATATGTAAATATTCATTCTGACAAGAAATTTTTCATTTTATCAAATATAAATAGAAGCCATGTTTTATAAATATTTTGTACGATTTTTTTAAAAGTTAAACCAAAAATTTTAACGGATTGAACACTGAAGAATGCTTAGATTGATTTTTCTCCCTCCTGTCTATTTAAAAAAAAGCACTTAAGTGTAATTATGACTATGTAAGTATGTTTCCACTTAAACAACATTAAAATTATGAATATGCAAGTATTCATTTTGACCACAAATTTTTCAGTTTATCAAATTTAAATACAAGCCTTGTGTTATAAATATTTTGACCGATTTCTTTTTAATTAAACCAAGAATTTTAATGGACTGAACATGGAAGATGCTTAGATTGATTTTTTTCCTCCTTTCTATTAAAAAAAAGCACTTAAGTGCAACTGCGTAAGTATGATTTCACTTTTCATTTTGATAACAAATTTTTCTGTCTACCAAATTTAAATAGAAGCCATTTTTATAAATACTTTGTACGATTTTTTTAAAATTAAACCAAGCATTTTAATGGGTTTAACACCGAAGAATGTTTAGATTGATTTTTTTCCTTCCTTTCTATTTAAAAAAAACCCCACTTAAGTGCAATTATGACTATGTAAGTATGATTTCACTTTTCATTTTGTCAACGAATTTTTCAGTTTATCAAATTTAAATAGAAGCTATGTTTTATAAATATTTTGTACGATTTTTTTTTAAAATTAAACCAAGCATTTTAATGGGTTTAACACCGAAGAATGTTTAGATTGATTTTTCTCCCTCCTTTCTATTTAAAAAAAGCACTTAAGTGCAATTATGACTATGTAAGTATGATTTCACTTTTCATTTTGTCAACGAATTTTTCAGTTTATCAAATTTAAATAGAAGCCATGTTTTATAAATATTTTGTACGATTTTTTTAAAAATTAAACCAAGAATTTTAATGGATCGAACACCGAAGAATGTTTAGATTGATTTTTTTTCCTTCCTTTCTATTTAAAAAAAACCACTTAATTGCAATTATGACTATGTAAGTTTGATTTCACTTTTCATTTTGTAAACGAATTTTTCAGTTTATCAAATTTAAATAGAAGCCATGTTTTATAAATATTTTGTACGATTTTTTTAAAATTAAACCAAGCATTTTAATGGGTTTAACACCGAAGAATGTTTAGATTGATTTTTTCCCCTTCCTTTCTATTTAAAAAAAACCACCTAAGTGCAATTATGACTATGTAAGTATGATTTCACTTTTCATTTTGTCAACGAATTTTTCAGTTTATCAAATTTAAATAGAAGCTATGTTTTATAAACATTTCGTACGATTTTTTAAAAATTAAATCAAGAATTTTAATGGATCGAACACCGAAGAATGCTTAGATTGATTTTTCTCCCTCCTTTCTATTTAAAAAAAGCACTTAAGTGCAATTATGACTATGTAAGTATGATTTCACTTAAACAACATTCAAATTATGAATATGTAAGTTTTCATTTTGAACACAAATTTTTCAGTTTATCAAATTTAAATAGAAGCCTTGTTTTATAAATATTTTGTAAGATTTTTTTAAATTAAAGCAAGAATTTTAATGGATTGAACATCGAAGAATGCTTAGATTGATAGTTTCTCTCTCTCTACTTAAAAAAAGCACTTACGTGCATAAAATGAATGACAAGATGCTTAATGTGTAAAAAAAGGATTTTGCGATAGGAATTTGCCAAAATTTATTAACCTATTAAGTGGATTTTGGGGTTTAAGGGGGTTGTTGAACTTTGCTCTTGGCTTGCAGTTTGGAATAATTTGACACTTTTTCGTTTTCCTGAATAAAAAAAAACTAACCAGAAACTTCACACTAAGGAAAAAGTTTGTCAAAAAAAATTTGGCAATCACAAAATCAGTTTGGTAAAAACAATAGTTTTTTTAAAAATCTGTTTCTATTTTCTCAACCCAGTCAATTCCAAGGAAGTGAATTGACCCGTTCAAACATTTATTTACAAACATGTCCCATTTATAGTACCTTCTATTTGCATTTGAATCGAGCCAAGGTCCATTCGCCGGATGCCAAGTCGGATTTTACGACTTGCGAAGTCCTCCGACCTTCCTGATGGGGGTTCGGCGAAGTTGAAAAGATCCAAACTCATTTTAGGCCGTTTGTAAAAGTTCCGCCTGTATGACCTAAGCAACCTCGAGTGACATCATATCAGAGATTATAGTAACCACCTGCATTTCAGACCGGGCCAGCTGTTTTCGACATTTTAATTAAGAACTTATAGAAGCTCCTTAGGAGAATGTTACGAAATAATTCAAGAAACTTTCAGAAGCATAGTATAATATTTAAAAAAAATATTATCTATTTGATTTTTTCTTTCCATTTTGGCCCCTGTAAACTGAAGAAGATTTCTTTTTTAGACAAAGGCCTTAGAAATATACACGAACTGAATTGCGTTTTTTTCCAAACAAGGAAGTAGAAAAGTAGTAAAAGAAGTAGAAAAGAAGTAGAAAACCAAAAGCAGGCAAACCTATACATGTCTCTTCATACGTACTCAATTTTTTGTTAGAGAAGCATGTTCTTAAATATCTTGGCTTGAAAAATGACACAAAAACCTTTTTTTTTTCTTTAATTTTTTAAGTATTCATCAAAACGATTTTCCCTAAGTAACCTCGAGTGACATATCAGAAATTATAATAACCACCTGAAATTTCATACCGGGCCAGCTGTTTTTTCGACGTTTTAATTAAAAACTTATAGAAGCTCCTTCCGAGAATTTCAGCTGTTACGAAATAAGCCAAGAAACTTTCAGAAGCATCTTTAAAGAGGATGTGAGTTAATTCGGTAGAAGAATATAAAAAAATTGTATTTGATTTTTTCTTTCCATTTTGCCCATGTAAACTGAAGAAGATTTCTTTTTTAAACGAAGGCCTTAGAAACATACACGAACTGAATTGCGTTTTTTGTTTTCAAAAAAGGAAGTAGAAAAGATAGAAACCAAAAGCAGGCAAACCCCATATTTGTCTCTTCACCATACTCGATTTTATTTATTATTATTCATTTTATTATTATTTATTTTATTTATTTTTATTAATTGTATTTGATTTTTTCTTTCCATTTTGCTCATGTAAACTGAAGAAGATTTCTGTTTTAGACGAAGACCTTAGAAACATACACGAACTGAATTGCGTTTTTTTTTTTCAACAAAGGAAGTAGAAAAGTTAGAAACCAAAAGCAGGCAAACCCATATTTGTCTCTTCACCGATACTCAATTTTCTGGTAGAAAAGCATGTTCTTAAATATCTTCGGCTTGAAAAATGACACAACAAACTTTTTAAATTTTTTAAAATTTTCATCAAAACGATTTTCCCTCCGTTGTATATTTTTTCCTCAGAAACCTTACGGCAATCAGCCCGCCAACTGGACTGAGACAACAAAAAGACTCCAAAGTGGACTCTCTGAGGTAATGGGCCGCTGAATGTACTAACGTGCAGAAGGTGAAATCGTTCTTGTGTCACATGTAAACAATTGTAAAGTCACTTCACTTTCAGAAGCGCGGCAAAAACTATAGGCCCTTAGGTCGATAAAAACCCGGCTTGATTCGATCGCCTTATGGCATTAGATTCGCCTTGGAAACTGTTTATACAATCCTAGTTGCTTTGAAAACGTTTGGAAACATTATTAGTAATTTCAATTAATCGTACTTTTCATCTAGTCTTGATTGAGGCGAAAAAGCTAGAGACACGAGCAGGATTATGTTTTGTATGATTTCCGTCCTACAAGTCTTCACAATTGCCCAAAACTGTTTACTTCTTCTGCGTATTGTAGGGGATCCCTTCAGTCTACTGTTTAATAGTGCTAGATGTCGGCTTTTTATTACAAACCAATAAACATCCTGTGCTGCTTTTTTACGTGAACGCCATTTTGGGTTTATTTGTTTTTCTATTTCACTTTCCTAGTTTGCACCATTTTTCGATGCTACTTGAATTGGAGGTTTTGTAGGAGTTCACAGATAAAATTGCGTTGTTTTTGCTTTTAAAGATGGCGTCGGCAGGTTAGTTGTGTACATAGAAAAAGGATGGGACATAGGATGCTCCCTTGTGGGGCGCCGGCCTGGATGATTCTTGTCTCAAAGAACTCATTGGGTAGGAGTGTACATTTAGGCAATAATGAGTGTGTAGGAACTGTTTTAGTTGTAGATAAACGGGCTTTTCTGTCGAAAGCTTGAGACACAAAAACACGTCGGAACAGTATGTAGCGTTTAATAAAGTGGGAAGGTTATGGGACGACAAACAGCTGAGGTCATCGCCGGCCCTTCGTGGGTTTTNGAACAAATCGATGAAAAGGTTTTATGGAAATCAAGGCGTTTTAAAAGAACTCTTTCAAGGATGTCGGTCATTAATGGGAGTTGGTTGATCGGTCTATCGGACATGTTGCTGGGATATTTCCGCAGTAGAGGAAACGCTGATAATAATAATAACAATAATAATAATGTTTGTTTAACAACAAAAAGAAATGTAAACAAAACAAATTAAATTAATATTATACAGCATGGTAAATACCGTCTGCCGGAAGTCGAAGCTACATCACTACACCAACAAAAATATAAGAATGAAATATCTAATTGAAAACTAAAAGGTAGAAAACTTTTAAGAATACATGAACAAAAATTAATTAATTTAAAACCAGACAAAAATATTCATCATGATTGAATTCCTTACTTAGTTCAAAACAACAAAACCAAGCTTGCCGTGCGTATCTGATCAATTGTAAACAATTCTTCCCATTCAGAAATTCAATTAGCTGGGTTCTGCTGAGCTTCCTCTGTCCTGTATGGGGAATATAAATTCAGTAAGCACGGGACATGCAGCAAGAAATGGACTGCATCTTTCCTCTCCCCGAGGTTAGGGGCACAGATTGAAACCTCACGTTGAAACCACACGGCAAGGAGTGTGGCTAAGGTAGAGCAACTCGCATCTTGAAAAACCAACTTAACACAATGGCTGAAAGTTCAGTACTATGGGCATTTATGTCCACACCAGAGGTGACAAACTAGGTGCTTAGTAACAAAGTGAGACGCCTGGTTACTTGGTAGCAGGTTACGAGTGGCCACATCAGGATGACGTTAGTAATGCATCATCATGTAAGGAATTTCCCGAAATATCGCTCTCTAGATTAATTATAAAACCACGTGCTAGTGTGGCCGTCCTCGTATGTTCTGCACTGTTCGTTTTCTTCGGTGACTCACCACTTGTCACTAGTCACCTCCGGTGTGACCTTAGCCAGTTTAATAAATTTGGGGAATACTGTAAATCCTTGTAAAGTAAAAAACGGTTAGATTGTCTAGCCAGCCGCAGCCATTCCTCCCGATAACTTTGGTCCTTTAACGGACGACTATCAACTGAGTACACTTGTTCCTATTTTTTATTTTGGGTAAAGAGAAAGCAGACAGACTGGCCAGAGGAGGATCTGCAAGACCATAGGCCCCGAACCTAAACTTGGGATAACAAAAACAAATATAGAATCCTCCATGGCAGAATGGATCCAAACAAAACAAAAGGAGAAGTGGATTTTCTCTAGCAGTGCTAGACATAGTAAACTTATAATGAAACAACCCTCACCAAGACTGGCAAAAGCACTGCTGCAATTGGAGTGGGCCAAACTCAGAAGAGTGGTAGGACTACTAACCGGTCACTGGTATCTGAGAAAACATCTACACAATATGGATATATACAATGATGATCCCATCTGCAGATTATGTAATGAGGAGGAGGAAACAGCCACCCAAATCATCTTCGAATGCGAAGCAACAGCTCAATGGAGATTTAACCTAAGGCACGGAAAAAACTTGGGGAATCAAATTTCAGCAGCGATGGTCATGACTTGATACTTCTAAGGAGAAGGATTGAGTCTATTGCACTGAACTAAGGAACTAGGAAGGTAAAATAAGCCAGAAGCTGCAGTGCCTGGGGAGTGCAAACCCCGCTTCCTAGTATCCTTTTTCACCATACCATACCATACCCTATTTTTTAAGTCGGAATCGAAATCGCACAAATCGCACCTTTCCTGAATCAATCTAGCGCTTGAACCAAAATTTTTTTTACAACTTGCAAAGCTATATACGAGAAAGGCGGTGAACAGCAAGTTTAAAATTCTAATGCATTGTCTAACGTGAAGGTCGCAGGTAAGAATTTGAACGAGAAAAGTCGATGTCTCAATCGTTAACATATAATTGGGTGTAATGGGAGGTAGATGAAAAATCTTTTTAATAAAGAAACGCAGAAATCTTTCCAACAGCTCAAACCGTCGAAACCGCCGACATTGGGCGCCATAACAGACAACTAATCGCGGAAAAGCTTTAAAGATATTATATTTGGCGGAAGGATGGACATTTCTGTTGTTAATAAAGTCGTTCCAGAAACGATTAACACAAAATTTAGCTATTGCTATTCTCTCCATTAAATGACAAGTCATGGTCAAGAGCGGGGTGAGGGTTATACCCAGATATTTGTATTGTTTAAGTACGGCTGACCTTATTATAATGTAAACGCTGATAAAATAAGGATTTAAATGAGAAGGTAAGGTACTTTTATTGAAATGTACTATTGACTACTTGATTTTTATAAACACTTTATATTTCAATTATGATTGCCCCCAACTTGTCCTCGATAACCTCTCGCACTTGCACGGTCGAGTCCCTATTTCAAGAATCGTTAAGATGACCTTAAGATGACTTCCCTCCAAAATGACTACTTCAGATGTTAAGTACGCCTTTGATTAAAGCATCTCGATTTGACCTTGTTTCGCAAGCACCCAAGTCTCTTCAATCAATGTTCATAACGCAACTCACCTTACCTTACATTCCCATACAATGTTTTCCTTATATCCTTTTGTTCAATTAAACAAAATTTCACTCCCCTTTAATACTTTTGACTCCACTATAGTTTATTATCAATGTATAACAAAATGTTGTAAAACTACTCAGCTAAAAACAAATTTCCCATTTTTCAATTTTCTTTAATATATCCCAAACCGTAAATTTAGATTCACCCATCATTATCAGTGGTATAAAATGCAAAACCAAGCTACGCTGATCCTTCTAATCTGACGAACATTAATGCATGACTCTTATGTCACCACGCCGTTTTTTACGTTTTTCATGTGTGAAATGTTGTCTTTTCGAATTTAAATTTGCTTTTAAACAAAAAAAAAGTTATGATATTGCATGTAAGACATACCAAAGGCAAACTCCTACTGGTACACTGACGGGCCCAAATCCGACAAGGGCACTAGAGCTGGAGGCTTCGGGACGAACCCAAAGACCGAACTGAGGGTAAACCTAGAACAGTTTTACTGAAATGACTGAAATCATAGCGATTGAACTTCCGGAAGATAGCCATCTTCACTTACAGTCAGGCAGCACTAAAGATTAGCATCATGCGAGGTGATGGCAAAGAGTGTTTGGAACTGCATGGAGGCTTTGACGGAAGGTGACACTAATGACCTGACCCTGGCACGGGTACCTGGGCACTCGGGGCATAGAAGCAAAGTAAACGTGGACATGTTGACCAAAACGGGGCCCAACATGAACTCTCTGGGTCCTGAACCCTACTGTGTCTTAGCATCCTGCCACAAAAGAGGATACGTCTTAAAATGGATCCTTAATGAGTCCAAAACTTGATGGGACAATACCACAGTTATGAGGCACGCGAAGAGATTTATAGAAGGACCGTCCGCCAAACTTACAAAAGAAGAATCATAAGAATCAAGTTTTCCTGAAATGACTGAAATCATAGCGATTGAACACTGCCCAAGGGAAATGAAGAGACTAGGAATTTCCGGAGGATAGTCATCTTCTCTGACTGTCAGGCAGCACTAAAGACCCTAATCATGCGAGGTGAAGGCGAAGAGTGTTTGGAACTGCATGGAGGCCCTGACGGAAAGTGACACTAACGACCTGAACCTGGCACGGGTACCTGGGCACTTGGGGCATAGAAGCAAAGTAAACGTGGACATGTTGACCAAAACAAGGCCTAACCTGGACTCTCTGGGTCCTGAACCCTATTGTGTCTTAGCATCCTGCCACAAAAGAGGATACGTCTTAAAATGGATCCTTAATGAGTCCAAAACTTGGTGGAACAATAACACAGGTATGAGGCACGCATTCATAGAAGGACCATCCTCCAAACTTACAAAGAATAAGAAAGAAGAATCATCATAAGAATCATACAGACTGCCGTCATATCCCGCTTGCCTCTTCCGAGGAGGTGGGTTAACATTTTGCTCTCAACCGCGTGCCGCGCGGTAAAGGGATACCAAATTCAGAAAATCCGAAAATTTCGTACTCTTGTCATCAAGTGGTTCACAGTATCAAAGGTGTGGTCTTGTCGGAAATAAATTAATTGTACATTAATTAATTAACCGCATATTCAAGGATGTAGGCCCATGTCACTGCTTTGGAGAAAAATTATACAGGGCACCTCAGGCCTAGTTCAACTTCAAAATTTCAAATACGACCCTATACATCCTGGCACATAATTTTAAAGGACTTCTTAAGGACTGGGACTTCGTATTTGGGAGTCTGAACAAAACCTTTTTCCATATGGACTGATGAATCCAACGTCATCACTAATGGCATACCGAACCGTCGGAATATTCGAAGGTGTGCAGAGGAAAATTTCGTACGATTGTCATTATCAGGTGGTTCGCAGTATCAACGTGTGGTGTGGACTTCTCGGAAATAAATTAATTGGGACTTAATTAATTAACCGCAAATTCAAGGATATAGCCACATGTCTCTGCTTTGCTCATCTTCTTTACGTGATAGTTCAGAGAGCAGATAGAGGCCTGTAATTTTCCTGAAAAACTGCCTACTGAGAGTGAGAAGTTCCTTCTCAATCCTTTTCGAGAGATTTATGAACCTGGTGCTTGAATTTTCTCAAGACATTTTTCTAATTTCAGCTAAAAGCAAACACTCTGGTGGAGCTATTTTTTTTTTTTGACAGGGGCATCCGACAGCTTGGTCATTTCAGCCGCTACACGCTCGATACACAATCACACCAATAAATACATTCATACATATTTACATTGATCGCACTCATACTGTTTGGTAGGTGGAGTACGCGATATTCCTCTATCTACCTGTTACCTATAATAAACTATTGGGGTATTTTTTTATAAAATTTCCGCCATCAGCCCACGTCATACACACAACCTGAGAGGCGATGGAGAAGCTACTTCGCCATCAGCCCCTCCTCATTCACACTAATAAATACATTCACTCATACACAGAAACACAAAACACATACCTTTATGTCTATATACAATAAAAAATTTCCAATTCCTTTAAAAAGCGAAACAGAGGATCCTGAAACTCGCTGCTGTGTCCGAGGACTCTCTTTAAATCTTGCGGCGTGCCTACTCGCGCCCTGTAGAGAGCCAAGGCACGACACGATTCGACTATGTGGGACACATCGGGCAACCTTTCTCTGCTGTGGAGCTATTGTAGTTGTGGTTCTGGCCCCATTGGTGAGATGGCCGTTTTTTTGGCTAGTTGGTCATCCTGTTCATTCCCTGCATGTGTCTTTGCAATTTGCAATTTAGACCCTGCCGGACATGTATGAAGTTGAAACGATACACACCTCCTGAATTATTGACCTCGGCTCGCAGGATACCCTATAAAATTGGTTGTGTAGTTCTTTAGAAAATTTTTCATGTTTAATTTTTTTTCATTTTTAGAAAACTTGAAACAACTTTGACGGTCTATCTTTCTTCTTATCGTACTTTCCAACAGCAGATTTTCCGAACCATACGCGATTCCAGAACGTTTAGTACGGTAATGGCGTAATTATTGCAATTATCTTTCAACGATCACGGCTAACAAGGGCTTTCATTGCCGTTTTACTCTTCAGATAACATCAATTTAGAAATTAATTTAACCTACTTATTTTAATTTTATTAAAAAAAAAACCAAATGGGTGATAAAAAGACCCATTAATAATTAAAAATTGTGGATAAAGGTTTATAGTTCTTCCTTAATTGAAGCTTTATAATGTGGATAATTCATTAGGTGTAACATCATATAATTTCTAATTTTTTAAGAGTTACATTATGCCGCAATTTGCGTTATGTAATCGGATAGAGCCAGAACCGCGCAAATTCCATAATCGTCTATGGATAACAAGGGCCTCCGGGCATTACCTCGTTAACGTGTCAGGAATGGCAAAAGAATTATGAAAATTGTTTAACGAAACAAAGAATTTGGGCAATTTTTGATTGTTTTTTCTGTTCGCTCGAAATCAACAATGACAGCGTATACAAATAGAAATAAAGTTAATAACCGCTTTACGTAATGGAGGCCGAAAAGCATGGCACTTTTACACAATACTGACGATTCATACGTTGGCTCTCAATTGTTAAGGATTATTTTCCTTTTCGTTCCGCCAGTTTTGTTGAAAAGGATCACCCGTAAGAGTCCATCAGATCGCATGCTCTTCGATTCAATAAGGGAAATTTTCTTTCGGCCGATTATGCAATTTGGCGTATTTCTAAATTGTTTCTGTCTAGTAATTACGAAATTTAAATAGAAAATAAAACTTTTTTACAATAATAAATTGGAATGGTTTTTCATTTTGAATGAAATGAATTTCGGTTTGATGTAATTCAACAAAAGTTTATACCCCTAGAAAGCTTATTAAACAAAGCAGTTATGAAAATCGCCAAGTTTTACCGTGAATTTTTACAAAGAGGTTGTTAATTTAGTTTTTTTTACAAATTTTAAATTTCGCAGTTGTTGAATGATTTAGTGTTTTTTTACCAAAAATTAAATTGAAAGTTCTTGAAGAGTGTTTTCTTAAAAGAAATTTATTGGTATTTCAATTCTTTTTTTTAGATTTCCCCAAAAATGAATATTTCAGGAAATAAGAATAGATTTATGACGAAAACCCTACATACACTGAGAGTTGACAAAAATGGCCACCTTTAATATTTTTTATTATCTCTTAGAAAATTCTCCACTCTTACAAGTATATTTAGTCCGTTTTAAAAAATTACGGGTAAACAAAACAGATAAAATCTCCCGCTTGTGTTTACAATTGGATTTTGAAAATAAATCTTTGAATAGTCTTTGTACTTCTTTGTTGGTTTGGGGAGTTTTCCTAAAGGATATTTAATGGTATTTGAAAAACCCAAAAAACTCCAAAAAAAATCTAAAAATTTTTTATAGTCTTTTTCGATTTAAAAGATTCGTAGGACACGTTTTTTACGTATTTTTCGAGAAAAAACGCAAAAACCCCAAAAATAGAAAAATGTTTTTTGTCTTTTTCATAAAAGGCTCGTAGGCACGTTTTTTACGTATTTTTCAAGAAAAACGCAAAAAATCCCCCAAAAAATTTTAAAAAAATTATTTTCTTTTTCGATGTAAAAGGCTCATAGGCACGTTTTTTTACGTATTTTTCAAGAAAAACGAAAAAAAACGAAAAAAAATCTAAAACAATTTAATTGTCTTTTTCGATGTAAAAGGCTCGGAGGCACATTTTTTAGGTATTTTTCAAATGCTTTTTTTTCCCCAAAAACGAATCGTTCAGAAATAAAAAGTAGATTGAAGACGAAAACCCTACATAAACTGGAGGCTTTAATAAGTGGCCACCCTTAATATAATAATATATAATATTGCCTTTAAAAAAATTAAAATTACCTCAATCCCATTTTTTCACACCGTAAGGCTTTTTTTGCATGTATCATAAAATTTCTGCATTTCAGTTTGATGTAATTCAAATAAAGGGTATATCTCTAGAAAGCTTATTAAACGAAGAAGTTAAGAAATTCGCCAAGTTCTACTGTGAATTTTTCCAACGGAGTTGTTATTTTAGTTTTTTTTTTTTTAGAAATTTTAAATTTAACGGTTGTTGAATGGTTTAGTGTTTTTTTTATCAAAAATTAACTTGAAAGTTGGAGAAGTATGTTTTTTTAAAGATAATTATTCTGAAATCGTGAGATGCGGTCTGGTGTGATGTAGGTTTCAGAAAAACATTTTCTTTATCGTGCCAACGTTTCGATCTTTATTGAGATCATCTTCAGGGCCAGGGATTTACAAACATTGTTTACATTTAACAAATACATTTAGGATGTGGAAAAGTGAATTTATACAATGCAAAATATATTTTTTATATTCAATCAAAGTATTTCTACTCACTCAAAGTAAGTGAGTTTTCTTAAAGGATATTCAATGGTGTTTGAATGCTTTTATTAGATTGCCCCAAAATTAATAGTTTAAATAAGAATAGATTTATGACGAAAACCCTAGACGCACTGACGGTTGACAAAAATGGCCACCTTTAATATTTTTTATTATCTCTTAGACAATTCTCCAATCTTACAACTATATTTGGTCCGTTTTAAAGAAAATTACAGGTAAACAAAACAGATAAAATCTCCGGCTTGTGTTTACAATTGGATTTTGAAAATAAATCTTTGAATAGTCAATCACTTCTTTCTTGGTTTGGTGTGTTTTCTTAAAGGATATTTAACGGTATTTGAAAAACCCAAAAAACTCCAAAAAAAATCTAAAAAAATTTTATCGTCTATTTCGATGTAAAAGATTCGTAGGACACGTTTTTTACGTATTTTTCGAGAAAAAACGCAAAAACCCCAAAAAATAGAAAAATGTTTTTTCTTTTTCGTAAAAGGCTCGTAGGCACGTTTTTTACGTATTTTTCAAGAAAAACGCAAAAAATCCCCCAAAAAAATTTAAAAAATTCTATTTTCTTTTTCGATGGAAAAGGCTCGGAGGCACATTTTTTATGTATTTTTCAAATACTTTTTTTTTTCAATTTTCCCAAAAACGAATAGTTCATAAACTAAGAGTAGATTGAAGATAAAAACCCTACATAAACTGAGAGGCTTAAACAAGTCGCCACGCTTAATATAATAAAATATAATATTGCCTTTAAAAAAATTATTTTAATTTTTAAATTACCTCAAAATCCCCTTTTTTCACATCACCAGCCTTTTTTTGCATTATCATAAAATGTCGGCATTTTGGTTTGATTAATTACAAAAAAGGAAATACCGCTATAAAGCTAATTAAACGAAGAAGTTATGAAATTCGACAAGTCCTATTGTGAATTTTTTCAACGGAGTTGTTACTTTAGTTTTTTTACAAATTTTAAATTTAGCAGTGATTGAATGATTTAGTGTTTTTTAACCAAAAATTAAATTGAAAGTTCTAGAAGAGTGTTTTCTTAAAGGAAATTTAATGGTATTTCAATTTTTTTTTTTTAGATTTTCACAAAAATGAATAGTTCTGGAACTAAGGGTAGATTTATGACGAAAACTGTAGATACACTGAGAGTTTACAAAATTGGCCACCCATAATCTTTTCAATTATCTCTTAGAAAATTCTCCACTCTTAAAACTGTATTTGGACCGTTTAAAAAAAATTACAGGTAAACAAAACATAAAATCTCCCGCTTGTGTTTACAATTGGATTTTAAAAATAAATCTTTAAATAGTCTTTGTTCTTCTTTGGGGTGTTTGGGGTGTTTTCTTAAAGGATATTTAATGGTATTTGAAAAATCCCAAAAAATCTAAAAAAATTGTATTGTCTTTTCCGATGTAAAAGGCTCGTAGGCACGTTTTTTTACGTATTTTTCAAGAAAAACGCAAAAAAACCCTAAAAATCTAAAAAAATTTAATTGTCTTTTTCGATGTAAAAGGCTCGTAGGCACGTTTTTTACGTATTTTTCAAGAAAAACGCAAAAAAATCGAAAACATGTTTTTTTGTTTCTTTCGATGAAAAAGGCTCGTAGGCATGTTTTTTACGTATTTTTCAAGAAAAACGCAAAAAACCCCTAAAAATCTAAAAAAATGTAATTGTCTTTTTCGATGTAAAAGGCTCGTAGGCACGTTTTTTTACGTATTGTTAAAGAAAAACGCAAAAAAATCGAAAACATGTTTTTTTGTTTCTTTCGATGAAAAAGGCTCGTAGGCACGTTTTTTACGTATTTTTCAAGAAAAACGCAAAAAACCCCTAAAAATCTAAAAAAATTTAATTGTCTTTTTCGATGTAAAAGGCTCGTCGGCACGTTTTTTACGTATTTTTCAAGAAAAACGCAAAAAATCTAAAAAAATTTAATTGTCTTTTTCGGTGTAAAAGGCTCGGAGGCACATTTTTACAAATTTACACAATTTTACAAATTTTAAATTTAACAGTTGTTGAAATATTTAGTATTTTTATTACAAAATATTAAATTGAATGTTCTAGAAGAGTGTTTTCTAAAAAATAATTTAATAATTTCAATTCTTTTTTAGATTTCCCCAAAAATGAATAGTTCAGAATCTAGGAGTAGAACCTAAGAGTAGATTTATGACGAAAACCGTAGATATACTAAGAGTTGACAAAAATGGCCACCCTTAATATTTTTAATTACCTTTTAGACAATTCCCCAATCTTAAAATATTTGGTCTGTAAAGAATTACAGGTAAATAAAACAAAACAAATCTCCCACTTGTATTTACACTATATTTTTTTAAAGTGTGTAAAGTACTTTTTTTTTTCAAAAATAAAAATACGTTTTGTTAAAGTTTAAACAGTTTGTTCAGCCTTATGTTTTTACGGATGAAGGAGAAGGTAGAAGAAGGACCAAAGGTAGTCTTTCCCATGACCCGCAAACCTGTTTCACTCAATTATATAATTCCTATGATGCGCCAACTCTGGCCTGAGAGGGGTAATAGAAATTTAAAACTATTTTTTTTAAAGTGTTGCCATTATAAATTGAAATTTTTAAAACGTCTAATATACAAAAGTAACAATGGTTTCCAGGACCTTTTATCAGGATCTGCCATTTTAGATATGGCATTTTATTATAATGGCTAATTTTTTTTTTCAAAAAAAATTTTTTTAATAATATGAAAAATCCATTTGTTTTTGAGAAACGTTTAAAATGACAGTATCAATCTGTCGAGAAAGCCTTCGGTCCTGCTTAAGAAGGTCCTTGAACGATGGCCCGTGGCTCGTTTATATCCAACTTCTTGCTTACTTGTATATGGCGTGTTTGAAATTGCCTCACAATTTGCAATTTCACCGCTTTTGACCTAGTTGAAGGATGACTATAAAGGCCGAGATACTCTTTATATTTCGATAATCTACTTATCAGTCGAAAAATTTTGAAAGAACATCAATGATACAATTTAAACGAAATTGGTCATAATTAAACATTTAGCGATGATAACCGCACACAGTAAGCTATTTCGACAAATTCAACTTATTTTTTTCTTCGGTTTCTTCAAATAGCTTGCAGTTATTTTAAACTCAACGTGATCAGCCACTATGAAATATGGAATTTCCTTAGAAGCCTTGCAGGCTGATGATGTACGGACTCGTCCAGTTTGGTACGAAAATATGACCAAAAATTAATGTGATCCTCAGAGATCATAGACTCTTCTTACTCAGAACTAAGAGATTCCGTGCCATCGGTAGCAACCGGTTCAGTAGCCTGCTTGGAAATAAAAATATCTAGGATAGACTCCATTGCCACTACAGCCAAGAATGTTTCGGCTTCAGCAAGATTTATGAAAAAGAGTTTTTGTGGATTACGGAAATGGAGAGAATGAACACATAATAATTAAACAAGCGAACAAAAATTCAACCTGATACAGACGATTGATTAAACAATCAGACAAACAACAAATGACTACTAAATAAACAATTATTTATACATTTTAATAAGCTACAAATGACTGAAATAAACGATTAATTAAACAATCAAACAAACAACAGTTCACCCTGAACAGACGATTGATTAAACAATCAGACAAACTACAAATGACTCATGAATAAACAATCATTTACACGGTATAATAAGCTACAAATTAATGCGAAATAAACGATTAATTAAACAATTTAAAAAAACAATATTTCATCCTGAAACAGACGATTGATTAAACAATCAGATAAACAACAAATCACTAATAAATAAACAATTATTTATACCGTTTAATAAGCTAAAAATGAATGCGAAATAAGCGATTATTTAAACGATAAAAAAAACAATATTTCATCCTGAAATAGACGATTGATTAAACAATCAGATAAACAACAAATGACGCATAAATAAACAATATTTCACACAGTGTAATACGCTACAAATGAATGTGAAAAAATGATTATTAAACAATCAAACAAAAAACAGTTCACCCTGAAACAGACGATTGATTAAACAATCAGATATACAACAAATGACTTTTTTTTAAAAATGGTTTTATGTTCTGAGCATATTAGCCAATGACAATGTTATTATGCGTATTCGTTTTTTTGGGGGGGAAGGGTAGCGTGAAAAAAAGGCCAGAGGTGACGGTGGGAATCGAACCCACGACCGCGGGATATACGAGCCGAGAGACTCTCATGCTAACCACTCGGCTACCGCGGCCCCCAACAAATGACTAATAAATAAACAATTATTTACACATTTATTTACACAATAAGCTTCAAATGAATGTAAATAAACGATTAATTAAACAATCAAACAAACAACAGTTCACCCTGAAACAGACGATTGATTAAACAATCAGATAAAAAACAAATGACTAATAAATAAACAGTCATTTATACAGTTTAATAAGCTACAAATGAATGTGAAATAAACGATTATTAAACAATAAAAAAACACCAGTTCATCCTGAAACAGACGATTGATTAAGCAATCAGATAAACAANAATAAACGATTATTAAACAATAAAAAAACACCAGTTCATCCTGAAACAGACGATTGATTAAGCAATCAGATAAACAACAAATGACTCATAAATAAACAATATTGTACACAGTGTAATAAGCTGCAAATGAATGTTAAATAAAAAATTAATTAAACAATCAAACAAACAACAGTTCATCCTGAAATAGACGATTGATTAAACAATCAGATAAACAACAAATGATTCAAAAATAAACAATATTTTACACAGTATAATAAGCTACAAATAAATGTGAAATAAACGATTAATTAAACAATCAAACAAACTACAGTTCATCCTGAAATAGACGATTGATTAAACAATCAGATAAACAACAAATGACTCATGAATAAACAATCATTTATACAGTTTAATAAGCTACCAATGAATGTGAAATAAACGATTAATTAAACAATTCAACAAACAACAATTCGATAAATAACAAACGACCTTGGAACTGGCAATTGGTTAAACAATCGATGGACATAATTTCGATAATTAAATAGTGGAACGAACAGCAATGATCATGAAATAAATCATCAGCTGAAAGTTAAATAAGCAATTTTTAAACAATGAGGAAACAACTTTCCTGAAAGAGACGATTAATTAAAAAATCTGATTAAAAAAACAAAAGAAACTCATTTTTTTTGAAAAATGGCAAAAAGGAGTGAAAATTCAAAAGGTGGGGTTGAGATGGGAAGTTGGAGTCCGAGTGGATCGAAGACACGATAGCTCAAGTGGTAGAGCAACGGCGTATCTAGCCGAAGGGCGTGGGTTCGAATCCCGCTCGTGATACTGACTTTTTTATCTCAACTAAAAACCTTAATTAATTGAAAGCTAAATATAAAGTTTGTTTATATAGTTTATATGTAAATGCCCCCCCTTCTCATTGTCAGTACGATTTGGTTGAAAATTCAGAAAAGCTGTATTAAAAAGTCAACCCATCTATGTGAAGTGGAATAAAAAATAAATACTTAATTACGCAATTGAACAAGCGTAACTCAACCTGAAATAAGCAACTAATTGATCAATCAAAGAACAGTTCAACCTAAAACAGTAGGGCGTCGGTGGCATCAACGGTACAGGCGCTCATCTCTGTAAGGTAAAGGTCCGGGGTTCGAACCCAGCTGCCCTGCATTCGAACCCGGCAATCGACATATTTACAAATGGGCCCAAAAACACCACCCGTGGCCCAAATAACCACGTAGTTGAAATACCCTAAAAAAAAAACCTTGAAGCAAAAGGTTGATTAAACAATTGAACAAACAACAAATTAACCGGAAATAAACAATTAACAGATCAATCGAATAAACAGTGATTCAATCTGAAACAGACGAGTGATTAAACAATTGACAAACACCAAATCAACTAAATCCCCCCCCCAAAAAAAAACCTTGAAGCAAACATTTGGTTAAACAACAATTTAACCTGAAATAAACAATTACCAGATCTAACGAATAAACAATAATTAAACGTGAAACAAACGATTGATTAAACAATTGAACAAAAAAAAACTAATTTATCTTAAATAAATGATTAATTACAATCTGACAAATGTAAAACACACCTTAAACAAACATATTAAATTCACTAGTTTCGTGGTCCGCTTGACCAATTAATATCTTACAATTAATTAAGGTTTTCAGTTATCTCATCTAAAAACCTTAATTAATTGAAAAATATTAAAAATTTTCTTCACTTTCTTGAATTCACAATATATCAGAAAAAATAGTCAGAACTTTTACAAAATAAGGAATTGATTACATAAAATTCATTTTTTAACATCGTATTTTGAACTTTCCAAATTGTAATTACAATAAAAATCTTCTTTTTTTAAATCAACTGCACCTTCTTAAATCTTTTTTTTTTTTTACTTTTTGTTCAAATCAAATGCGGCTCTAATCAACCCGAACTTTTTCAAGTCGAATGTCCTGGTTTCAGTCAAATTAATTTTTTTTGTGTTTTGTTACAAAATTTATCTTTTTTATTAATATGTAACTTCCTAAACAGAAATTTTTTTCATGTGTTGAAAAGTATAAAAAACATGTATAGAATAGATTAAACCTAAGACAAATTTAACTCTTTCAATTTTGTTTATGCAAAGTTTAAATTAAAAATAAAAACTAACAAATCGAATCGTTTCAAATATTAACCCAATTTGAATGTTACCGTGTTAACTTCTCCTACTTCATTTTGGATTGTGAGACAAATATTTGAGCCAATAAAATTAAATTCCTGAAGGTTTTGGCATTTTCAGAGCTTCGAACGGAAAATAAATAATGAACTTGGTTAAATGAGGAAGTTGGGCAAGTTCTGAATTTACGGCCATCGTTCATTCCCTATTACTGATGAAGGGTAAGTTAAAGTCTAATAGAAAAACCTGTCCCAAGGTATTTTGTACTATTCTTTATTGTTATATTTAGCGGATTTCGTCTCAACTTTTCCTGATAAGATAAAGGTGGTACATAAGCATGTTTGGTCCAGACAAAAATATAGTATGTCGTAAAAATGTTTTATAAATAAATTATTGAATTTTGGATTTTAATTTGTAAATAATTAATAATAATACAATTAATTAAGGTTTTAAGTTGTGATAAAAAAGTCAATGGCACGAGCGGGATTCGAACCCACGATCTTCGGCTTGATACGCCACTGCTCTACCACTTGATCCACTCGGACACCAACTTCCCATCTCAGCCTTCTTTTGAATTTTACCTCCTTTTTGCCATTTTCAAAATTCAAAAGGTGTGGTTGAGATGGGAAGTTAGTGTCCGAGTAGATCAAGGTCACGATAGTTCAAGTGGTAGAGCAGCGGCGCATCTAGCCGAAGATCGTGGGTTCGAATCCCTCTCGTGACACTGACTTTTTTATCACAACTAAAAACCTTAATTAATTGAAATATAATACTAACCGTCGATGCAACACTGGCCTGCCAGCTTGGTTGGTCATAAAAACCCAAAATGATGGGTAGACCAAAATAATAGGTTTTGCACTCTGCAGACCAAAGAAAAATCTTACTATTTAGTAAGTAAAAGTGTCGAATAAAATTTCCCAAAATATCTAAAAACAGACGCATTCATTTGGTAAAGCCGACATACATGATCACTATCATTTCTATTAATTTGAGGCAGACAATTTGTTTATTATTATTTTAATTCATAGTTTTTCTTTACAAAAAATTTAAAAAATACTTATTTCTTCAAGTCTCGTTCATTTGATGTTTTAACAATTAAAACATTGTGTCTAGGAAGTGTTGTTAACCTTCCACCGCTCCATATTCTGATCCAAGGTGAAGGCAGAGCAGTGGCTCACAAGCTCATAAAAGCTCATCTGCAAGGATTGGCCATGCCAACGAACAATGGAATGCGTGGGAGGAAATACAGGCAAATACTAGGCATGCCAATTGATGCCACTAATCCGAAATATAATTACCAGATGGAAAAGAGTGGGCCAAAGTAACACCTCTGAAGACCAATCCTTACTGGTATACTGACGGATGGAGAACGGGAGTGGAATGCTCGTGATGGATCCGAATTCCGAACTAACTTTAAACTTAGATTTTTTCAGTTTTTCAGAGTGCAATCATATCTAGTGAACATTGTACCAGAGAATAAAAAGGCTTGGAAGATATTCCGATTTTTCCGACAGTCATTCTTCATGCGAGGTTCCATCTGGAGCTGCGTGGAATCCCTAGTTCACGACCTGACCCAGGCATGGGTCCAGGGAAACTAGGGATAGAACATGGTGCGGACATGTCCAAAAAAAGAAGCCAATATGAAACCTCTATTGCGGGCCTTTACTGACACAAAAAGGATCCATCCAAAATTCTTAACGAGTCCAAAACCTGATGGAACAATGCCAGGCATGAAGAGATTAATAGAAGGGTCTTACGGAATACAATGGAATTATTGGAAGGTAACCGCAACAGAACCAGGATTCTGGTTGACCTCCTGACAGAGCCGCCTAAGAAGACACATGCAACCGGGTAGGAGTACAGACAGAGGAAACACCGTGCAAATACTGCCAGTCGCAGAGTTTTTGTTTTTGTAAAGGTCTTGTAAGTATAGACTCTTTGCAACTAGAAGAGGAAAAGCCGCAAGATCTTATAAACGCCAATGGCAAGGCTATGGAGCTTGATTAACAACCTGAAGCTAGCCAGTTATAAAAATAGATCTTCACAGTTCGAGGTGCCTTGTGGACTTGAGGATGGGATAGACCATATCTGATAGTGACAGGTATAGAGAGACAAGTATATCATACTTGCTCGAAGAATTGGGCATTGGCCTCCTTATAGGGAGCTAGTAGGCATATAAACACATCGTACCTTACAGTTAGTACAGGGCCGATATGAGTCCATTAAAGAAGAGAAAAAATTGTCATTCTATCCAATAAATCATATATTAAGGTTTCTTCATGGTATTTGGTATGATGAGTGTCTAGTTAGGAGCCAAAATAGTGAAACCAGCGTGGATAGGTGACAAAACGACCAAACTAAAATTAAACTGTATAACCTTTTGCAAATGGACTGTTATACATTACCATTAGAAACTTATTTTTAATTAATCCGTCGTTTTAATTATTTCTATTATTATTTGTGTACCAAGATGTCTTCATGTTGTCAACGTTTGTGGTTTTATTGTCCAAGTTATTTTCAAGTTTCAATTAAACTTAACGGACGAAAATTTGCAGTTGGAATTGGAAGAAGGGAATTTTATTTTGGACGCAGCCGGTTCAGAGTTATCGGATCTTTAGGTCGAAATGAGATTACCGGCGATTATCACTAATCGTATGGAAACAAGTTCTCCCGCATAAAAATTATGATTTCGAAACTCGGGTTTCAGAGGAGGGGAGAAAACGCAGCCGGGAGAAGAGTTTTGACCCTTTAACCAAAAAATACGCAGGCCGAGGAAAAATCCGGCACGGTTTTGCCCTTTCGAATTTGGTCAGAGACGTAACTCGTCTGCATAAAACGGTTCCAGTTTTGCATAATTTCCAACGCGATCGAGCTTTTTCTGACAAGATTCTCAATAAAATAAACATTTGTCACGAAGGATTCTATGAACTCCATTATAATGGAGTTTATCTATCAACGAGATTCTTCGTCTTAAAAGGCATCTGAAGAAGCCTAGATAAAAATAATAGAGTGAAAGCCTCAAACGTAACCTACTGCAGTAGGTACAACGATTTTATATAAAGTTTTACATAATGTCGTATTTTTTCTGCTATTCCCAACCGTTTAAAAACGGAAAATATCTCATTACAATGACTGTCATTAATGTTCGGAAACCTCACAAAGAACTAATAGGATTTTATTTATATCCATAAAGTAAGAATAATTCAAAACTTAGCAAAAACGCTTGCACTATCAAACGGTCCAGCAGACAGAAAGCAAGCATTGAGCTCAGTGACATTAAAGTAGCGAGGCATGTTCACATAAAGCAGCAACAGTAGTGGGCTTAGTATGCTCCCTTCAGGGTCTGTTATATTATTACTTATGGGAATCAACCACCTGGAGGCCAACTTTAACATCAAATCTTTACGTTTTAGTGGTCAATTGACCAAGTTAATTCTTTCAATTAATTATTCTTTTTATGTAAGGTCTTGGCTGAGATAAAAAAAGTCAGTGTCACGAGCGGGATTCGAACCCACGACCTTCGGGCTAAATGCACCGCTACTCTACCACGGACACTGTCACTATCTCTACCTACAACCCTTCGAATTTTTCACTCTTTTTTACCATTTTCAAATGTCTTGTAGGATTCTCAGTACGTACATAAAATGGGTTAAAATTTAGTAAGTAAAAGAAGTATCACTTCACTAATCAGCTCCCCGTGGCCACGTTAGGTTGAGGTGGAAAGTTAGTGTCCGAGAAGATCGAAGTCACGATAGATCAAGTGGTAGTGCAGAGGCGTATATAGCCGAAGGTCGTGGGTTCGAATCCCGCTCGTGACACTGATTTTTATCTCAACCAAGACCTTACAGAGAAAGAATAATTAATTGAAAGATTTAACATCAACTGTAGACTTCTTTCCCTGGAGATATAAATCAAACCATTGCACCATACACCTCCAAAAAGGTCAAAAGCTTTGGCTAAATCCACTACATAATCACCCATAATGTTTATAATGACACAAACATTTTTTTTAAAGAAGCAGTTTATAGCATGAATTAGATGTTCGGATTAGCTCTTCAGGAGTCCAGTGAGCAATTTCTTTTGCTTTATAGAAGTCCAATTTCCAAGAAGCTGTAAGTTTCTGTTCGAATCCAGCGGCCCTGCATTCAAACCCGACATACTTACAAATGGGCTTTTCAAAAACATCGGCTCCCCGAGGGTTGATACGACCACTGCTGTTGCGAACCCTCGTTAAAAAAAGTCCAAGAAGCTTTTCGAGCATCTCTCTTGTCTTTGATTGAGATGGTAATATTAGGCTTTTTGAAGTTTAAATCAAGTTCAGTTCATTATTTTTAAGATTCAGATTCGTGTCGTTTGTACCAACTGCAGGTGTGCTGACCTCCACAAATCACAGACAGCAGTCTTTCAGATGCCCTCTCTCTCTCTCTCTCTCTCTCTCTCTCTCTCTCTCTCTCTCTCTCTCTCTCTCTCATTCTCTCTCTCTATCTATCTAAGTACCTGTCTATCTATTCATCTATGTTCCTCTCTCTCTCATTCTCTTTGTTTCACATTTTCAATCTATCTGTCGTCTGTCGACCTGTCTCTATCTATGTATTAATCTATGTTTCTTGTGTTTCTATTCCTCTCAATCACTTTCCCTTCCTCCGTCTCTTTCTCTATACTTCTATCTCTCTAACTATCTATCTAAGTATTTATGTATCTATCTATCTATCTATCTATTCATTTACATTTTTCTCTTTACCTCTATCTCCCTCACTCTCTTTTTATCTCTTTCTTTCTCTTTCTCAGTCTATTATCTCTCGTCTCTCTGTCTGTCTCTATTTATTTATCTATGTTTCTCTCGTTCNTATATTTCTTTTATCTATATTAATCTATTTTTATATTTTTCCTTCCCTTACTTAATGTATCTATCTTTCGTCTATCTATCCGTCTCTATTTATTTATTTATCTATGTTTCTCTCGTTCTCTCTTTCTTTCTCTATCTTTCTATCTCTCTAACTATCAAACTACTGTTTGTTCTGTCTGCCTATTTATTTATCTATGTTTCTTTTCCTCTCAATTTCTTTCCTTCTTTCGCCCTCTTTCTCTATGTTTCTATCTCTCTAACTATGTATCAATCTATGTATCTATCTATCTGTGTGCATTTCTATCTATTCATTTATGTTTTTTTCTCTCTATCTCTATCTTTCTCTTTCTCAATCTATCTTTCGTCTGCCTATCTGTCTCTATTTATTTATCTATGTTTATCTTTTTCTATCTCTCTCTCACTCTCTTTTTATCTCTATCTTTCTCTTTCTCAATCTATCTTTCGTCTGCCTATCTGTCTCTATTTATTTATCTATGATTCACTTGTTCTTTCTCTCTTTCTCTATCTTTCTATCTCTCTAATCTGTCTGTCTATTTATTCATTTGTTCTCTCCCCCTCTATCTCTGTCACTCTCTTTTTATCATATTCTCAATCTATCTATATTTCGTCCGTCTATCCGCCTCTATTTATTTATCTATGTTTATATTCTTCGTCTCTCTATTCGTCTCTATTTATTTATTTATCTATTTTTCTCTTGTTCTTTCTCTAGCTCACTCTCTTGCTATCTTATTTATCTAAGTATCTCTCTCTCTATCTATCTGTCTATGTTTCTCCTTCTCTCTCTTTTTGTCTGTGTCTTAGCCTCTTTCTTTCTCCCTTTCTCTTTCTCTCTATCTCTCTCTTGTTCTCTCTCTCTTTTTTACTATCTCACTTGTTTATCTTCGCTTCTCTGTTTTAAAACTCCGTCTCGCTTTCGAACAATCAATCAACCTCTACAATCAATATTGATATATTTTGAGGAATGTAATGACTTACGTAAGTAAATGTTCAGGTGTCATCATCCTTCGCCAACAAAGTTGCCAACGCGGATTTCCTAAGTATTATTTGATACCAAACGGACCAGTGGCTACATGTAATTCTATGCCTTAATCAGAAACCGCTGTAATCTCTGAAAAAAAAATTTATTGATTCATCATCGAGCGGTCAAGCCCATTTGCCAGGTTTTTTACCCCGCGTCACCCTCAATGAGCACGGATCGAAAGGAGATTTCTGCCGATCACGTCTTAGCAAATAGAATCATCTTTAATTTTTAACTTTTAACCTTTTAAATGAGAGGTTGAAATTTGAGTAAATCAACAGTGTCAGTTGAGAACAAACGATCGTGAGTTATTCAAAGATCGAATCGTTGTTTTTTTTTTCTTTTTCTCTCTCTCTCTCTCTCTCTAGGTTAGACAGTAAACGGATAACACTAGTTTCTCAAGAGACTTTCTCCCAGAATTGTTCGAAGAAATTCAGCTTCCACGCTTCTAACTTAAACGAATGTGAGGGTCGTCGGTGGCCGCAACGGTTTAGGCGTTGACACGGCGCTCATCACTGTAAGGTAATGGTCCCGAGTTCGAATCCAGCGGCCCTGCATTTGAACCCGATATACTTACAAATGTTTATTCTTCAAAAACACTGGTACCTGGAGGGTTCATACAACCTCGTTGTTGAAATACCCTCATTAAAAAAAAGAAAAAAACTTCTTAGACATTTTTCGAGAATGTAAGACTTGGTCGACCCGTTCACACGTCTACTACTCAGACTCAGAAGAGAGAAAGAAAACAAGATCAAGATAGAGAGAAGGAAAGAAACATAGATAAATAAATAAAGACGGATAGATAGACGGAGTAGGGATCGATTGAGAAAGTGATAAAAAGAGAGTGAGAGAGATAAAGGGGGAAGAAAAACATAGATGAACAGATAAATAAATAGGCAGACAGAACAAACAGTAGGTGGATGGTTAGAGAGATAGAAAGATAGAGAAAGAGAGCGAGAACGACAGAAACATAGATGAATAAATAAATAGAGACGGATAGACAGACGAAAGATAGATACATTAAGTAAGGGAAGGAAAAAGATAAAAATAGATAAAATAGATTAATATAGATAAAAATGGATAAAGACAGATATTTAAATATATATACAGAGAGAGAGAGAGAGTGAGAGAGAACGGGACAAACATAAATAAATAAATAGAGACAGATAGAGAGACGAGAGATAGTAGATTGAGAAAGAGAAAAAGAGAAAGAAAGAGATAAAAAGAGAGTGAGGGAGATAGAGGGAAAGAGAAAAACATAATTGAATAGATAGATAGACATATAGATACATAAATACTTAGATAGATAGTTAGAGAGATAGAAGTACAGAGAAAGAGACAGAGCGAGGGAAAGTGATTGAGAGGAAAAGAAACACAAGAAACATAGATTAATAAATAGATAGAGACAGGTCGACAGACGACAAATAGATTGCAAATGAGAATGAGAGGGAGAGGAACATAGATGAATAGATAGACAGGTACTTAGATAGATGTCTAGATAGATAGAGAGAGAGAATGAGAAAGAGAGAGGGAGAGAGAGAGAGAGAGTGAGAGAGAGAAAGAGCGAGAGAGAGAGAAATATATGAATTGATTAATTGTTTAACCATTTATTTATAAAAATACGTCTCTATGACGTTTCTTACACAGGAAGAGAGAGAGAGAGAGAGTGAGAGGGATGGAGAGAGAGAGTGAGTGAGAGAGAGAGAGAGAGAGTGAGAGAAAGAGAGAGAGAGACAGACAGACACAGAGAAAGAGAGAGAGAGAGAGAGAGCGCGCGAGCGCGCATCTTAAAGAATGCTGTATGTGATTTGTGGAGGTCAGCACACCTGCAGTTGGTACAAACGACACGAATCTGAATCTTAAAAATAATGAACTGAACTTGACTTAAACTTCAAAAAGCCTAATATTACTATCTCAATCAAAGACAAGAGAGAAGCTCGAAAAGTTTCTTGGACTTTTTTTAACGAGGGTTCGCAACTCGGGGAGCCGATGTTTTTGAAAAGCCCATTTGTAAGTATGTCGGGTTTGAATGCAGGGCCGCTGGATTCGAACAGAAACTTACAGCTTCTTGGAAATTGGACTTCTATAAGGCAAAAGGAAATGCTCACTGGACTCCTGAAGAACTAATCCGAACATCTAATTCGTGCTATAAACTGCTTCTTTTTTTTAAAAAATGTTTGTGTTACTATAAACATTATGGGTGATTATGTAGTGGATTTAGCCAAAGCTTTTGACCTTTTTGGAGGTGTATGGTGCTGATTGATGTTAAATCTTTCGATTAATTATTCTTTCTATGTTAGGTCTTGGTTGAGATAAAAAGTCAGTGTCACGAGCGGGATTCGAACCCACGACCTTCGGCTAAATACGCAGCTGTTCTACCACTTGAGCTATCGTGACTTCGATCTTCTCGGAAACTTCCCACCTCAACTTACAACCGTTCGAATTTTTCCCTCTTTTTTGCCATTTTCAAATGTCGTTTAATCGGGATTGGATTCTCAGCGACTTATGAAGTGGCCACGGGGAGCTGTTTAGTGAATTGATAGAGATAGATAGATAGAGAGGGAGATAAAACGTGAGAAAAAGAGAGAGGGTGAGAGAGAGATAAAAACGTAGACAAATAGATAGATAGACAGTTAGTCAGATACTTAGATAGATAGATCGGTAGATAGATAGATTAGATAGATAGTTTACTATTCTAGATGTTTTTAAGTGTTCCTCCTCCTTGTTACTATTCTAGATGTTTGATCTCAGACGATTTTCAGCATTTCACTTATTTGCGATGAAGATATTTTATTTTAAATTTACCGATGTGATTCGTATCCTTTAGAATAAATAATTGTTTTGAAGAATAAGGCGGCGGGGTATCTTGAAGGGCTGTGAGGCAGTCATCTACGAAATCGGGCAACTGTTTCCCTAGGTGTGATGGAAGTAATGACGCTCATTACAAAACAGACGAAATGTCGCAACCCGGCCGGAGTTAGGTGGATTCCGGAGTACACAATAGTGTCCTAGGCACGGGAGTTAGCGTCTCAATAGTAAGCCAACACTTGCCTCAACCACCGTGACCACATCCTTACTTGGCCAATGCATTATTGTTCTCGGAGTGTGAATAGGGGACCGCCGCGCCGGACAATGTCAGCCGTATCTGCGGGTACGGTACAATAAGGACCGCCCCTGCTTGAAACGATGCGTAACGCGGCCGGAATTTTTAAGCGCCGCGGCGTTTTCAGACGGAAACCGGCTCATTTGCAATTCGGACGAGCCCCGTTTCATCCCGGTTTGTATGAAAGCAGGAAAAAAGTCTTTTTTTGCTCCGCCGAACGAACAACTCTTGCTACTTCCAATGATATAAGTCCATTTTCACGCTGTTTTAACTCAACGCTAACCGTAAAGAGACAGTATATATTTTTTTATATGTTTTTATTTCTTGCAATCTGTGTACACTACTGTGTTAAAATATGTCAAATTTTTTGATGACTAGACAGAAACATTAAATATTAAAATAAATAAATTCAAATTTTGGCTAAGTAACTAACATCAATCGTTCTTCCGATCAAAAGGCTTGAAGCAAAATAAACCAGTATACGAAAACACAAGGAAGAGAGATAAAGGGAGAGAGAGAGAGAGAGAGAGAGAGAGAGAGAGAGAGGGAGAGACAGACAGAAAGAAAGAGAAAGAGAAACATAGACAAAGAGATAGATAGATAGACAGATACTTAGATAAATATAGATAAAAAGAGAGTGAGATATATATANCTACCGGAGCAGTGCTGGCATTAGTGCTAGTGTTGTGCTGTGTGATACATTAATCGTGTGTACTTAATACTCAAGTGTACTATACTTTTACAGTAGCTACCATTTATAGGAAACAAATAAATTTTTAAAAATCTATCTATCTATCTATTGTTCTATTTATATATCTACCTATATATCTATCTATTCATGTCTATCTCTTTACATATATTTATTTTTCTTTATTTCTTTCTCTCTCTCCCTCTCTCTCTCTTTCTTTATCTGCAGTTCTATTTATCTATCTATTTATCTGTATGTCTACCTATCTATCTCTTTACATATATTTATTTCTCTCGCTCTCTTCTCTCTTTCTAACTTTCTATTTATCTATCAATGTATCTGTATCTCTATCTATCTTTACCTTTACTTTTTAGAGAAAGAAAAACATAGAAAAATAGATAGATAGACAGACAGACAGAAAGAGAGAGAAAGAGAAAGAGGTGTATGGTGCTGATTGATGTTAAATCTTTCGATTAATTATTCTTTCTATGTTAGGTCTTGGTTGAGATAAAAAGTCAGTGTCACGAGCGGGATTCGAACCCACGACCTTCGGCTAAATACGCAGCTGTTCTACCACTTGAGCTATCGTGACTTCGATCTTCTCGGAAACTTCCCACCTCAACTTACAACCGTTCGAATTTTTCCCTCTTTTTTGCCATTTTCAAATGTCGTTTAATCGGGATTGGATTCTCAGCGACTTATGAAGTGGCCACGGGGAGCTGTTTAGTGAATTGATAGAGATAGATAGATAGAGAGNAAAAAATCTCAGTTTTGAGGAAATTGGCCCTTAGACGTTTGGAATTTCCACGCTTCACTTTGTCTACCACTATTGTCAGGGCATGCAGTGTAGCAAACATCCGGAAATGACCTCAAGACGTCAAGCTGAGACGGAAAGAGCACCTGAAGAGAAAAAAGCCAGAAATAGAAATATATTGGTTTCATACAATGCAAAATAAGTTATTAATATTCTATCAAGGTGCTGGTCTGCTAGTCGGTGAACTCATGCTGAACAGGTCACTTATTGGGTCCGTCTTCGCTCGCTGGTTTGAGAAATCCAACGAACCGGCGAGTGAAGACGGACCCAATAAGTGCAGCACGAATACAATCAAATCTTAAAGCCTAGTAGTAGTACCAAACCAAACAATAAAAAAAATTATACAAACTCTCGAAGTAAATATAAAGGTATAAGTACTAAAATTGGGAAGATTTCTGAAAAAATTGTTTAAAAAGGGAAGTTTCCCAGGCATTTGGATATAAGCGAACTTTGTTTAAAAGCCCGGATTCGAAAAATACCGATTAGTATCCAACGGGAAGCAAAATTTATACCTAGGCCCCATTACCTATTTATTTCATTATGTATTACGTTGTTGTGTTACATATAATAATAATGTAATAAGGTGGAAAAGTTTTGAGGATTGGGAAAACAAAACAATATAACGTTTATTGGCAAGTTGCTGAAAAAAAGTTTTTTAAATATTATTTTGATAATGAAAACAACATATATAAAAAATCAGGTAGTTATTCATTAAATACCAAAAGACCTAAAACATAAAACATAAGACCTTGTCGATTTGGTACCGCGAGCTGTGCATATTGTGTCTCCATTCGGCTTGCAACTGCTGGAAAATTTCGTCTTTTTTTGTTAATTTTCGGCTCATGCATGAACGTGCCCCACAAAACACGAGAATGGCGTATTTTTTTGTGTATACGTAAAATGTTTCTAGGTCGGGGTTTTTGGTTCTGAAAGGATATACTATTTTATTTTCAATGTGATCAGCATATTGTTTAGTCCTCTGTTATTCTACTTCGCTCACTTACCCCCATCTCTCTCTTCCATTCTCTTTCCCTCTCTATCTGCAAAACCAAATAAAACTGCATCATTCATTCATTCATTCTATACTATCTCTTTATGACTATTTATTTTGCTTTGGTTCTTTCTATCACTCTACCTATCTATTTATCGACCTACCTATCTCTTTATATTCATTTATATTTCTCTCTGTCTGTCTCTCTCTCTCTCTCTCTCTCTCTCTCTCTCTCTCTTTCTCTCTCTCTGTTTGAAAGAGGAACACCTTGAGCTTATCGAAGACTGGTGTAAAAAATCGAGGACATGAATGAAGAAAAATGCACTCAGTGTACTTTTTCGCTGAAAAAGCAGTCTTCCCCTGCATTATACATCAACAACAAAGAGATACTAGTTTCCACTCAAGGCAAATACCTGGGATTATATCTCGTCGGCAGACTGTCGTGGAATCCCCACACAAGACATAAAAACAATTTAATACAAGACTCCTCAAAGCATGTGTTCTACCGGAGCAGTGCTGGCATTAGTGCTAGTGTTGTGCTGTGTGATACATTAATCGTGTGTACTTAATACTCAAGTGTACTATACTTTTACAGTAGCTACCATTTATAGGAAACAAATAAATTTTTAAAAATNTCTCTCTCTCTCTCTCTCTCTCTCTCTCTCTCTCTCTCTCTCTCTCTCTATCGGGCTATTCTTTATCTCTCTCTTCTCGGTTCTCTCTCTCTCTCTCTCTCTCTCTCTCTCTCTCTCTCTTCATTAGTCCAGACACATACGCGCACATAGGTTAATATATATCTGCCCACTATTAAATATGCTTACCGTATTCGTGTATTCTATATAGGGTGGGTATCAGTGTGATTTTTTTTTTTGAAACTCCATTGTGAATAGGGTAGAATGCCGCAAGAGCGGGTGTCCTATGTACAACAGTCATTTGCGCACTCCTTTCCTTTCTTTTTAGCAAAAAGGCACATTAAACAAAAGAATAATGTATTCAGAATAAAATTTACTAATAAATAGCTTCCCCTTTTCCTGATGACAACCTCGCTCGTTTCCGAAACACTCGCACTGAGAGATTTTCTTTCTCGTAAGTTTTTACGCTTAAGCAATTATTCTTCTCTTTAAATCTTCTTCGTTTTTGACCTGTACCTTGTACGTATTGTTTGTGAAAACTCCAAACGAAGAAGTCCAGAGGGTTGAAATCAGGGGACCTAGTTGGCCACGCAATGGCATCACCTCGCCCCATTCCGCACATGGGACCGTTCAGGCAGCCATGTTTTATAAAATTTTATCCTGAACGCATTTTAGGTTTGTTTAGTGTTTTTTTTTTCTAAAATGAGTATAAAAAGAAAGGAAAGGAATGCGAACGTGATAAACTACTTCCATCCCCTTCCCAAAGCCGAGAACACGTTTTTTCACCTTTGAAGCATGGTTTCTCCTACCGAAGAAGTATCAGTCACAGTAATGCATATATCATTAGAAAGGTTATGAAATGAAAATTTTTTTCTGTGATTCGACAATCTCTAAGATTATTTGTAAAAGAGAGGCAAATTTTTGGATTTCTCTGAAAATTCCGGATTTTTGATCAATTTTGCATTTCTTATATTATAAATGTCCTTTAAACATGTCGCAAATGAAAATGGTGTAGTCCTATAGAAAATCTAACGCCTTTTCGAAAAATGAGCCAAAACTGCAATTAAATTAGGGAAAAGTTGGGAAAACGCGATTTAACAAAAGATACAAAAATTTTACTGTGTTAAGGAAACAAAATACAAGTTTGGTCATCACATTCGTCAAGATTAGTACAAATTAATGTGTTTTATCCCACGTGAAAAACTCTTCAAAGTCGTAAAAGGCATGACCAATGAAGCATTTTTTTATCTTATTCTCAATGATCATTTCAAAATTAGATTTCAGTTTATTGTTTTGGTCGATCTGTCTCACTTCGACTGGGAACTGCGATTATCAGCACATGCTTTAAAGTGAATTGTTAGAAAGTAATTGTAAAGATCGTTCATGACATGTACAGTAAAGGGCCTAGAACGCAGCTATAGCCTGGGTTGATAAAGCAGAACAAGTAACTAAAAGAAAAGAACTCACAAAAATACAGAGACTTGCATGCATCTGCATAACGGGAGCAATAAGAACATGAACAATTAGCATGGAAAAAATACTATGATTAATCCCCTTACATCACATAAGGACAGCGCAGAAAACCATCATCAACTTTTCCAAAGAGAAACCTCCAACAGGAATAAAACTAAAATGGAGAGAAAACAATAAACTATGGAAAGACCATCCGATACTCATGGCTCCAAGAGACGACATGAACAGGATGTTTGAATTTAACCAAAACTTCCGAATAAACCTGGGCACCAAAAAAGAATGGGAAAGAGAGGAAACAACTTTTTTAAAAATGGCACCATCCTTTGGTAAACAGATGGATCTAGAACACAAGAAGGTACAGGGGCAGGAGTATTTGGAACCAAATACTCAGAAACCATGGGAAAATACACCAGTATCTTCCAAACTGAGATTCATGCAGTCGAAAGATGTACCCAACTCAACCTAAGAAAAGGGTACAAAAACAAGGACATAACTATCATGTCAGGTAGCCAAGCAGCCAACAAAGCACTATGCTCAAATATCATTAGTTCAAGGTTGGTGCTGAACTGCAGAACCAAACTAAATATATTAGGTACGCAGAATAAAGTCAGCCTCTGCTGGGTCCCAGGACATATGGGAGTTGAAGGCAACAAGAAAGCAGACACCCTTGCAAGGCAAAGAGCTGCTACACCGCTGATAGGAACTGAACCCTTCTATGGCATAGGAACCCACACTGTTAAAGAATAAGACAGAAGGACAAAAAGAAAAATGAAGGAACAATGGAATTCACTCATTGGACATAGACAATCCAAGAATCTTCTAACCAATTTTGGTAGGAAAGAAATTACAGAATTTGTCAAAGGAAGCAGGAACAGACTGCGAATCCTAATAGGATTCTTAACAGGACACTGCAAGCTAACTGGACACTTAAAGAAGATTGGAATAATCCAAGACGGCACTTGCAGATTCTGCAGTTAGGCAGAGGAGACACCAGCACATCTACTGACAGGCTGCGGAGGATGTGTTTGGGGATGTACAATGTGACCATAGAAGAGCTTCAATCAATGAAAACCGGGCCTATTAATCAAGTTTCTTGATGAAACAGGACTGCTGTGCTTTAGGCAGAGCACGGGGGATAAAATAGCTCTTAAAGGGCCCAGTATACTATACCCTGAAATTACATCTACATGGGGCCTAGAATGGGACCCTGAGGCACTCCCACTGTTTCTCCAGGTTCCGAAGAAAACCATCCTTTATACATTACCACTTGTCTTCTATTTTTCAGATACCTTATCATTACTAAAACGATATAATAATAATTTTTCGAAAAGTAATCTATGAGATACACAGTAGAAAGAATTACTTAAGTCTATAAAAGTTACAGTGGAATTACCCTTGTTGAATGCATCAAGTGAGAAGTTTACAAAACTGAGGGCACTGTCAACACGACACGCAAGAATGGCACAATTACACAGAAGACAAACCTTTGAGCTCTGAAGATGAAATCAATAAAGCTCGAAACGTTGGCACGATAAGAAAATGTTTTTTTGAAACCTACATCACACCAGACCGCACGATTTCCGAACAGACATAACGAATGGAAGGGAATCAAAGATATCATTTATATAGATTTTAAACAGAAAAGGCCCTAAGTGAGACCCTTGAGGAACTCCAGAAGTTGCTAGAAAACTAATGTTTAAACGTAGGTACGACTTTGTGATTAGGCCTGAACGAAAGTCCACGTTATCGATTTTCATCAAATAAATATAATTATATTATAAAATATAGGGAAGTTTAAAAACACAAAGATTCTATTATTATTATTTTTTACGAGGGTTCGCACGCAACAGCAGAGGTCGTATAAACACTCAGGGTGTTGTTGTTTTTTGAAATATGTTTAAGAATGCAGGGCCGCTGGATTCGAACCCGGGACCTTTACCTTACAGTGATGAGCGCCGTGTCAGCGCCTAAACCGTTGCGGCCAACGATGCCCCTTTCTATTATGATTATTGCTTTTCTACTTAAATTGGTGTAATGAACTCAAAAATTAACACCATTCTTTCCATTTTTTGGTCATATATCAAAATAATTCCGGACCGATTTAATTTAAAAAAAATTCACATTGTAAAGAGATATTTTTTTATATTTTAAATGTTCATGTTAGGAAATAGTTCCAAGTCGAATTTACCCTATTTCGTAATAGTTTTACAGGTAGTGGTCTAATTGTGAAAAGGCGAACCGGGTTCGAATTGAAATTCAGCGTGGGTCCGCTTGTGAAGCATTCCAATAAAAGATAAGGGCTCAGTTGTCTTCCTTGGATCATGTTTTGAATTTATTCACTGGCCGTAATCCTAATCCGTTTTGCAACGAAGCATTCCTTCTTTCGAAACGCCTCAATTTAGGTCTGTTACATGGAAAGTATTATAAAATCTTTCCTAGATTTTATGGGCCACGGTTGCCTAAGGAATTGAGAGTTCCTTGGTAAACAAAGAGATGCTTAGTTTGACTTAATAGTGGTTTATCTTGCATTAACATGAAATCGTCTCTGGAGCGAGTGGGCTTACAACTTCCAGTAGAACGTCCTCAATGTACCTTAGTGCAGTCAAAGAACGATTCTGAATAATCAATTCGGTACGGGAATGGACGTAGATTCCATTCACGTACCGTAACCGACTATCACTTTCTTGTTGAAGGTACAGTGGAGGACAAGCAAATTTTCTTATTGTGAATGTACACTGAGTTCGTTTTTCTTACTTACCTCTACTTTTTTGTACCAGTCAGATAAGCTCAAGGTGTTCTTGGATGCTGGAGGTGGCTTGGATGGTGGGAGTTAAAGGACAAATTTGCGGTATCGTCCGCTAGGCGGTGATGACGGTATTAGGGTGTACAAAGTTGAACAGTATAAGTGATAAAAAGAATGGGACTAAAACTACTCCCTTGTGGAACGCGGGCTAGCACATATTCAAAAATTCAACCTACTTGTAGAATAACTTGATTTGTCTGACAAAGTAAAAATAAATATAAATTGCTAGACACCTCGTCATACTTTTTACCAGTCTGGACATATCTCCTTCTTGGAGGTTATCACATTCTTTACGAAGAGTCATTTCAAGAACGTGGAGTGTATCAGGAGGTGAAGGATTCGTCTTTTGAGGTTATCTCGTGTTCGATGGGGTTCAGGTCTGGAGGACGGGCTGGCAAGGCTAAGACCATGACGTTATGCTGTTGAAGGTTTATACTATGTGAGCGACATGTAGAAGGGCATTGTCATTAGAATAGGACTGTCGCCGATTTCATCGAGGATAGGCAATGATGTTCCAAGATTTCATCCACATAGCCAGTGGCCGTCAAAGACCCTCCGTGAACGACTACCAACTCTGTGCGATTCTCCATTGAAATTCCCGCCCACACCATCACTGAGCTACGTTGAAAAGTTCGGCTCTGGGGAAAATTACGGGCTTCGTACCTTTCATTTCGCCTTCTTCACACCCTTTCTCATCTGGAGAGTACAGAGCAAATCTACGCTCATCGTTAAAACGTACTGCAAGACCAATCATCCGAAAACAGATGGCTGTGTTCTCGAGCAAATGGGAGCCGCGAAACTCCGTGTGTTCTGGTCAATTCTGGTCCTCTTACTAGGCGAAAAGCCATCGGTCCATACTGATTTAATCTTCTTCGAAATGTGCGTTCAGAAATTTGGACACATCGAACTTCCTGGTGCTGATGAATCGCTTAAACACCGGATTCGCCAAATTCACAAAGCTAAAAAACGGTCATCCTGTGGTTCTTTTACCCTAGGGATTCCAGAATCAAACCTTTTATGGTAGGACTCAGTTTCTCGAAAACGTCTAACGGCGTCTCGCTGTTTCGCAGGGACCTCCGATGGCAATAGCCGCATCATACCTGACGGAACGTCCATCATCAGTAACTGCCACACCACACGCATCATCCTCAGCACTAAATGGCATTTTTAAGTTTAAAAATTGAAATTTAGAAAATAAAGATGAAAACATGCTTCCGGATTCAAATGAAACTGAATAAGCATTTTAAATTCCGCAAAAAGTAACCATTGAAAAAATCCACTAGTTTTCGTGGTCCGTTTGACCAATTAATATCTTTCAAATAATTAAGGCTTTTAATTGAGATAAAAAAGTCAGTGTCAGGAGCGGGATTCGAACCCACAACCTTCGGCTATACATGTCGCTAGTCTAACTTCCCATCTCAACCCCACCCAAAAAGGAGGGAAAATTCAATCCCGCTCGTGACACTGACTTTTTTATCTCAACTAAAAACCTTAATTAATTTAAAAATTGCTTTATACTACCTCCAATTGATATATCCAATTTAAAACATAGCTTAAATATATATTTATTGGTAAAAACAATGAGACAAATTAATGGCAGAATTTTATGTTATCGAGAAAATGAAAAAAAAAAAAAAATCAATTGGGTAGAATTTTTTGCCTGTCTCTCTCTCTCTCTCTCTCTCTCTCTCTGTTTTCTCTCTCTCTCTCTCTCTGTGTGTGTGTGTGTGTGTGTGTGTGTGTGTGTGTGTGTGTGTGTGTGTGTGTGTGTGTGTGTGTGGGTGTGTGTGTGTAAGCCTAGAAAGTTTTGTTTTTAATATATGTGGCAGTTTGTGCTTTCGTTAATTTAAGAAAATTACAACTTTCAATCCTTTAATTAATATATTTAAATTATTTTATGCCAAGGGTACGTTATATACTTCTGGGCTGAAACATCTCCGCGACATTTGAATGGCAAATTTTCCCCTTTTTTCGCTCGATATCGGCATCCCTCGAAATTAATTCGAAAACGTGCACAGGTTTTGGCATTCGCCCCGGGTCGTGATCCCTAGGAAAACCTCAAGGAGGTAAATAATTACGGATTCGTTTTTTGTCTGAACCAGGAAATGCTGCGTGAAAGTCGTTCCATTCCTCTCGGCGTAGGTGATGCGGCTTTAAAAGCAGTTTAGCTTACCGTTTGCCAGCATTCGTTGCATAAGAACAAAAATAACGTGAAAACTTTAGCCGTGTTATGCAGCACGCACTTATCTAGGCAGTTAGTAGTTGATTTTTTTAAATGAAAATTTCCTGTCGAAAATGATCCATGCACAAAAAAAGTATATTGCGTATTCTATACATAAATACATTCAGATATGAGAGTATCAGTGTAGGAAGGTAGGAGAAAAGAAAATGAATGAAAGTAAAGGGAAAAGAAAGAGAAGAGGGTGAGCACGAGAGAGAAAGAGAGAGAGAGAGAGAGAATCAGAAAGACATGTAGGTGATAGTAAAAAAATGACGATGAATGAAAGTAAGAGTGAGATCGCGAAAAAGAAAGATAAACAAGGAAAGATAGAAAGAAAGTGAATATACAAGAGAAAGTAGAACTAGAGGTAAATTATCAGGAGATAGATAGAAATATAGATAGATAGAGATAGAGAGAAAGAGAGTGAGAGAGAGAGAAAGATAGAGTAACAGTGTAAGAAAGGTAGAGAGAATGAAAGTGAGAGAAAGATAGAGCGACAGAAACGTAGAGACGTAGTGAAAGGGTGTGAGAGTGAGGAAAGCACAAAAAGAATGAATAAAAATGAGAGGATGGGGAAGAGAGACAGGGGTTAGAAAGAGAGATAAAAGCTGAGAGAGAGAGAGAGAGAAAGAGAAAGAGAGAGAGAAAGTGAGAGAAAGGTAGAGTGACAGAAACATAGAAATGTAGTGAAAGGGTGTGAGAGTGAGGAAAAAAGCATAAAAAATGAATTTAAAAATGAAAAGTGGAGGAAGAGAAAAAAGAGTTGGACAGTGAGATAAAAGATGAGAAAGATAGATAATGAATGAGTGAACAATTAAACTAGAAAACTAGAGTGAGAGAAAATAAGACCCCTAACAGAAAGATGACAAGAGATAAAGAGGGTAATGTGACTATATGAGAGAGACAGGTGGAGAGAGAAAGAAACAGTGGGAGGGAGAGATAGATAGATACATAGATAGATATAAAGAGAGAGAGAGAGAGAGAGAGAGAGAGAGAGAGAGAGAGAGAGAAAGAGAGGAGAAAAGGAGAGTGGGGGAGTTTAATAACAGAAGAAGATATTTTTTCTTTCCACGTTGATTAAATATTCTTCTCTTTCTCTCCCTCCCTCTCTCTCATTCACTCATTCTCACTCTCTCTCCCTCCTTTCTTTTTCACTTTCAGGTTCTCTTTTTTCTCAACCCTACTCCCGCTCTCCTAACCTAATAAAAAAACACAAAATATTTATGTAATTTGTTGTTCACTATGTTCATTATAGTATTTTATGCCTTTCTTTTTATTTTTATTTTGGATTAGGCTGTTGGTGTTTTTTATTAAGTTAGGACTTCCGTATTGCTGTTCTTCTTTTGTGTGTTTAATGCAGATATTATGTCTAGTTTTTCTGCTTTGGTCGGTCGCTATGTTGACTGTCTCTTTTTATGAAAAAAAGGTCTGGGGTTAATCTGGTAATTAAACTTTTTATCTTGGACACAATTTATTTCCAACTTTACCTTAACAAAAAAGCATAAAAAGAAAAAAAAACTAAAACACATAAAAAAGAGACAGTTAACATAGCGACCAACCAAAGGAGTAAAACTGGACAAAATATCTGAACTAAAAACACACACACAAAAGAAAAGAACAGCAATACAGAAGTAGCAAAACCAAGTCCTTGCCTAATAAAAACGCACAAAAAAGCTTGGGTTGAAAACAATTCAATTTGAATTGGAAAAAGACCCTTTTGATTTGGTAAAAGATCAATTTGGGTGTTAAAAAATCAATTTGAGTTGTAAAAGAACTTTTTGGTTTGGGAAAAGATCAATATGAGTTGAAAAAGTTCAATTTGAGTATGAAAAAGATGCTTATGTTTTGGTAAAACATCAAAAGATCCTTTCAATTTGGGAAAAGATTACTATGGGTTGAAAAAAGTCATTTTGAGTTGGAAAAACTTTAATTTAGTTTGGGAAAAGTTCAATTTAAGTAGGAAATAGATGCTTGATTTGGAAAAAGAACAATATGGGTTGAAAAAAATTCAATTTGAATGGGAAAAAGATGGGAAAAGTTCAATTTAATTAGGAAAAAGTATTAAGTTAGGAATTCTGTATTGCTGTTCTTTTTTTGTGTGTTTAATGCAGACATTTTGTCTAGTTTTTCTGCTTATTTTTATGGACGGTATTCGGTGGTTGGTCGGTATGTTGATTGTCTCTTTTTACGAAAAAAAGGACTAGGATTAATCTGGTAATTAAACTTTTTATCTTGGACATAATTTATTTCTAACTCTACCTTAACAAAAAAAGCATAAAAAGAAAAAGAAATTAAACAAATCACATAAAAAAGAGACAGTCAACATAGCGACCAACCAAAGCAGTAAAATTGGACAAAATGTCTGCGTCAATCACACAAAAGAAAAGAACAGCAATACAGAAGTAGCAAAACACAGTTGTAGCCTAATAAAAACGCACAAAAAAACATAATCCAAAGTAAAATACATAAAATAGTACAATGAACGTAGTGAACAACCAAATTACGTTAATTTTTGGTGTATTTTTATTAGGTTAGAGCTGGGTTTGGCAATGTATTGTTCTTTTTTTCTTTTGTCTGTGTTTAATGCAGACATTTTGTCCAATTTGTCTGCTTTGGTTTTTAATCTCTTTTTTATGCGTATTGTTTCATTTTTCTTTGTTTTTGTGCTTTATTATTTAACAGAACAAAAAGCTGAGTCACCCGATTAACCCAACCCACATTTTCACACCGTGGATACTTTTTCCCATTTAGAATAAAATTTCAGCCTTTTGGTTCGATCGAATTAAAGAAAAGGTTACACCGCTAGAAAGCTTAATTAACGGAGAAAGTGTTATGAAATTTGCCAAGCTTTACTGTAAAATTTTCCAACGAGATTGAAAAATTAGTTTTTTTTGTAAATTTTCAATTTAGTAATTTTCAAAAAATCTAATATTTCTTAAATCAAAAATTAAATTTAAATTTCTAGAAGGGTGTTTACTTAATTTAAAGTCAAAATTTTTGTTCTTTTCTATAATTTCTTTGGATTTCTCTAAGAATGGCTAGTTCACGAGCTACGATTTGTGACAAAAAAGGGTTAAAAATCGCACCATGATTTTTGTCACTCCGGAGGCGTTAAATTCACTGCCAAATTTTGAGTACCCTGACATTCTGTGTATATATGTCATGTATATACAATTTATTTGATATATTCAGCCATAGCAGAATTTTTATAACATTTTTTAAATTTTGTTTCGACACGGTTAACCTTCGACACAGCTTTGAGCCTGGCGAGAAATTCCAGCGAATGAGACGTGATCGGGCTCCTGAGGTGAAGGGTCGTCCACCGGCAGAAGCAACTGTCGGAAATTTGAGGTAAACACGCGTTAAGAGATTTGGCGATGATGGACCGGTTTTTGAGATGATCTCTTTCTCCCGTCTCTCATCTCTCTCCGCAGTGTACAAATAAAAAAAATTTACCGGTAAAAATCACTACCGTACAAGCCATAACCTTATAAGCGGTAGTTAATATCCGCCGCCTTTCTATTTTATTCACTTTAATTTTACTTTCTTTACACTCCGTGGTAGATGAAAGCTCAAAGTTGTGCAATTGATTGAAAGCTTAGAAGTTGTTGAAGAAGTCCGTCGACGTTTTACTCCTTTTGTATAAAACAGCCAGTGTTTTTGGAAGTTTTTTTACACTTTGTTTTGCCAATTTCGGCTTTTGTTATGGAGGTTGGACTTCATCCAGAAGAAGAGACACGATAAGAACCAAAAGCTTGAAATTTGAAAGCATGGCGTTAAAAGGCAAGACGAGGGAGCGCAGCGTGCTTTATATTCAGACGATAAAACGTTTTCTCAGTTGAAACCGGTCAGAAATAAATAATAGACGGAATATGTAACTTTTTATTTATTGGACCACATCATTTATGATTTCGTCATCCTTACGGAGTACTATATAAAAATAGTTTTTATATATTATATTCCTTGACTGTAGGTTTGTTGATTTCTCTTCTACAATTTATTAACATTTTTTGTCTTTTTTAGCATGTGACAATATATTAAATACTAATTTTAATCCATAAACCGTTATTTATGTCATGAAAAAATCGTACATATTTGAAGCTATACGTAAAATAAATGATAGAGTAAACGAATATTAAAGAAACATACTAAACCTCAGAATGGGTCATGCAACCCGATCGAATCTTTTCGACCAACTCTGGCTTAACATGATATATACATTTTTCAAAAATAAATTACAAACTAGAATTGCGCTGAGTACGCCCTGTTGTTACGTGCCCAGAGGCCTATATGATAAGGGTTGCGAAAAAAATGAAATCGGGACATAGAGATAGGTTCAATTGAAATTTTATTTTATTTCGATTTTGCTTTTTAAGATGATCTTTGATAGCAAACGGTACCGAAACAACATTTTAAAAAAGATAATATTCAGAATTTATAATCTATTTATAGAAATTTTATGAAAAATAAGTTTAATAGCATTATATATTATTTTACTAGATAGATAGATAACTGGAAAAAAGTAGAAAGAGAAAGAAAGACAATCTTTTTATGTCCTGGGACCAGATTCCCTTATGGACAATAACAACAGAAAGAGAGAGAAAGAGAGAGAGGGAGAGAGAGAGAGAGAGAGAGAGAGAGAGGGAGAGAGACACACAGACAGAAAGAGAAAGACAGACAGACGGACAAATAGACAGACAGCAAGACAGAAAGAGAATGAGAGAAAGAAAGAGGGAGAGAGAGAGAGCAAAACATAGATACAAAGATAGATAGACAGATACTTAGATAAATACAGATAAAGAGAGAGGTACAAAGGAGAGAAGAGACGAATAACAGACGACAGTAGATAGTTTGAGAAAAAGAAAGAAAGAGATAAACAGAGTGTGAGAGAGAGAAACATAGATGGACAGATAGACAGATAGCTACATAGACAAACAGATATGAAAGAGAGAGAAAGAGANTGGATAGACAGGTAGATGAATAGATAGAGGGATAAACAGATAACTACATAGACAGACAGACATGAAAGAGAGAGAAAGGGGGAAAAGAGAAAGGCTGCGAGTGAGAGAAACTGGTCAACAAAGCAAGACCGAGATGGAGAAAAAATAGAGAAACAAGACAGATAGATAAATATAGAAAAATATATAATAGAGAAATATATAAAATAGAACGAGAGAGAGAGAGGAGGAGAGAAGAGTAGAGGTCAGAGAGAGAAAAAAGAGCGAGAGAGTGTGAGAGACTGAGAGATATAGAAAAATAACGATCGACTTTGTCCGACACCAAAAAACGACAGTACCCTTAGAACTGTTTCAAGCTGAATTGTTGTTCTATGAAGATGGCGTGAAGTAACCCGTTAAAATGGCATCTATACCTGCAAGAGTAGACAAACCAAGAAGATAAATTTAACATGCCTACAGGCTTTTAATCCCGCATCGCCCTCCTTATAACCCTTACAGGTTTAGAAAGGATATTACTCATTATTCTGAAATTATTTGAAAGGGCGAAATTTAAAAACGACGAGGATATTAAGTTAGCCGTTTGCATCCAAGCTGAAAGCGTCAAGCTTCAAATTCTGAAAGATGACTTGCATAGAATATAAAAGATCCGACGAATACACAACTTTGAATTTCAAATAAGTTAGAACGAATAAAAAGTATGAATATAAAAAAGAATTTTAAAGGAATTTTATATAACGTATCCCATGAACAGAACTCTATACTTCCGGAGTTTATCTTTTATAAAGACATTTCACTTTTCGTGTTAATTCAACCTTTACAACTTTATCACATAAAGTCACACGTACATACGTAAAATGATAAATGTACTGTTAATTTTGATTACACCAATTGAAAGAACATAGAAACCCAAATGAGATTTTTTTTGTAACCTTAACTTTTACTTAATTAATCTTTATGCAAGTTATTGGTTGAGATAAAAAACAGTCAGCGTCACCAGCGGGATTCGAACCCACGACCTTTGGCTAAATACGCTGCTACTCTACCACTTGAGCTATCGCTCCTTCGATCCACTCGTACACCAACTCCCCATCTCAACCCCACCTTTCGAATTTTCCCTCCTTTTGCCATTTTTTAAATCTCGTGTAAATTATGTATTTGATTCTCGGCGATAAATAGAAAATGAGTTTGAAAAATGACAAAAAGGAGTGAAAATTCGAATGTTTGGGTTGATGTAGGAGGTTGGTGTCCGAGTGGATCGAAGTCACGATAGCTCAAGTGGTAGAGCAGCGGCGTATTTAGCCGAAGGTCGTGGGTTCGAATCCCACTTGTGACGCTGACTTTTTTACCTGAACCAATACCTTGCATAAAGATTAATTAATTAGAAGATGTTATTTGGACAATCAGACCACGAAATCTAATGTACTTAACTTTTACATTTTTACGTAAATTCTTCTATGTATTTTAAGTAAGATTTTCTTAGTTATGCAAATACGACGGACTGAAAGGAAGGTTATCACCAATATAAAATTTTAACAATGAGATATGGGGGACTTTATAATAAAGTGGTGAAGTGTTAAAAGTAACCTAAAAAGTGAAAGATCTGGAATGCAATTGTGAATCAGACTTTGGACCAGGGTCTTTTTAGTCCAATTGGACACTTAGGATGACCTACTGAAGTATTGACATCTGTTCACGTGATATTATTTATATTATGAATATAATAATAACAACCAATCTTTGATAAAAGTCAGTTGATTAATCACACAAGGTGAATAATAAAATACAATCTTAACCCACGTCATAGTTTAAAATAAAGGGACATATCAATGTTTTCATCTAGAACAAAACATATTTTACAATCGTGTATTTCTGCCCGGGAGAAACGCTGACGGCCACGAAGTCCCCAGGGGGAGCTTTTTAGGGACGCCAGAAGTGTTAATGCACATGTAGCTGACTCACAAGTATCCGACGGCACTTCACAAATGGTAAGCACATGGTAAAAGCGAACCCCACTCGGATTTTCCCCACTTCCTCATTAAGTATTCGGTCGGCCTGGTTTAAAAACTTTGTACGGAAAATCCGAAATTAAAGAACCCAACGACAATATGCTGCTTCGATACGCGGGTACATAATAATTTATAGTTATTTAATTTATAATAATACAATGAAATCTACGAAAAAAAGAAAGAAAAAATATAACGCTTAATAAAGTAAATATATAATATTCCACAAATAAATTACAAATTTAAAGTTTCCTTAATATAATTTACGTGTAACAATGTAAAGAACATAGAATGCCATTAAAAATTAATCAGCGACTGTTTCAAATACAAATTCCTCTTTCAACCGTATGGAATTAAATGTTTTTTTCATTTAGTCAATTTTATGAGGAAGTTTACAACAATAAATCATTAAAGTAATCAGACGCATATTCAATATGACTACCATCTGTCATCAAAATAATTTTTTTTTCTTACAGAAGCAATATTTTAAAATTGCCTGGATTCCATCAGCAACTGTTTCAAATACAAATTCCTCTTTTCAACCGTTTGAAATCAAATATTTTTGTTTCATTTAGTCAAATTTATAAGGTAGTTTTATAACAATAAATGAGTCAAGTAATCAGGCTCATATTCAATTTTAAGATACCATCTGTCATTAAATTTTTTTTCTACTAGAAGCAATATTTTAAAATTGTTGTTTTTGTTTCATTTATTCAATTTTATGAGGTAGTTTTATAACAATAAATCAGTAAAGTAAACAGTTTCATATTCAATTTTAAGACTACCGTCTGTCTTAAAAAAATTTTTTTTTCTAAAAGAAGCAATATTTTAAAATTGCCTGGATTCCATCTGCAACTGTTTCAAACAAATTCCTCTTTTCAACCGTTTGGAATCAAATGTTTTAGTTTCATTTAGTCAATTTTATGAGGTAGTTTTATAACAATAAATCAGCAAAGTAATCAGTTTCATATTCAATTTTAAGACTACCATCTGTCATCAAAATAATTTGTTTTCTACTAGAAGCAATACTTTAAAATGCCTGGATTCCATCAGCACTGTTTCAAACACAAATTGCTCTTTTCAACCGCTTGGAATCAAATGGTTTTTTTCCTTTAGTCATTTTTATGAGGAAGTTTATAACAATAAATCAGTAAAGTAATCAGTTTCACGTTCAATTTTAAGACTACCATCTGTCATCAAAATATTTTTTTTTCTTAAAAGAAGCAATATTTTAAAATTGCCTGGATTCCATCAGCAACTGTTTCAAATACAAATTCCTCTTTTCAACCGTTTGAAATCAAATATTTTTGTTTCATTTAGTCAAATTTATAAGGTAGTTTTATAACAATAAATGAGTCAAGTAATCAGGCTCATATTCAATTTTAAGATACCATCTGTCATTAAATTTTTTTTCTACTAGAAGCAATATTTTAAAATTGCCTGGATTCCATCAGAAACTGTTTCAAACACAAATTCCTCTTTTCAACCGTTTGGAATCAAATGTTTTTTTCCTTTAGTCATTTTTATGAGCAAATTATCAAAACACAAGGTCAGTGAGTATCACATTTCATGGGATATTATTACGGGTGTACACTTACGTCTACAGTTCAACCGAGTCACAAAGATCAAGTTTTTTTAACACTTAAAGAAAGTAGATCAGCTGTCAAGATAACCCACTGGATAAAGCGGAACCAAAGAGATGATCGTAACTATGAACCGATCTCCGTTATAATCAACTATATTAATTAATGTGATAATGTCATTTGATATGAATCGCTTCTTTTATAAAGAGAAAGAGTGAGAGAGAGAGAGAGAGAGAGAGAGAGAGAGAGAGATTTTGATTCTATCATTTTATTTTTACTCGCAAAATTAGAGTCCAAGGACCTTTCTTGCACATCGCCCTCATAAATAATTTGCACCAACCAAAAGTTAAATTCATTACATAATTATGTCTTCTTAGTTATGTGTTTAATATCAAATTAAATTAGACTCGATCTTACAAGCATGAAAATGTTTACATTACAATTGCAGAAAATCATTATGAAAACTTCTACTCATATGATGAAGAAGAAAAAACATAACAAAAATAAACAAATAAATAAAACTGAATTGCACGTATTCAAAATAGCTCTTACAATAAAAATAGCGGTAATAATAATATCATTAATTTTTATTAATCATAAAGCAAGATAATTCTTTGTTGTACTTCAAGCTTGTAAAATGTAATATGTTTTATAAAGTGCAATATATCTTATTAATTATATTAATTAACATAACATTTACATGTTTTTTGTATAAAATTTAATACTTTTTGGAATAAATGAATTTTAATATGATTGTGTTCTACACAGGGATGAGCATGAATGGTCAATGTTTTCAACATCGATGTTACTGTGTCGATGTTTTTTTACCATCGATGGTGGGCTGTCGATGTTTTGTAACTTTTTGCAGTTTTTCCTAATTTCCACTTTTGTGAATAGGGAATGACCCATATTCTTCTGATATGACATCTGTTCCCTCTGAAGGATTATTTTTCAAAGCTGGACAGATTAACTGGAAAATCAGAAATCGTTTAGAGGATAAATAGGCTTTAAATCTACGTTTTTTAATTGCGTTCCGGAGAAGATGTGGTAGTGTTTTATTGTAGAATTTGGATACATTAATTCCAATAAATTAAGGATATGGGTGATTTTAGTTACGTACATGTTAAACCTTTACCTTTTTTTTGAGCAAGGGCAAGAATTGGGCTTGGGTGTATTATGGATGTTTTCCAAAGTATCGAAGAAAAACAGCGAGGTATTTTGAATAAAATTCACAGGCACAAAATACTTTAACAANAAAAAAAAAAAAAAAAATGATTGTGTTCTACACAGGGATAAGCATGGATGGTCGATGTTTTCAACATCGATGTTACTGTGTCGATGTTTTTTGACCATCGATGGTGGGCTGTCGATGTTTTATAAACATTTTGCAATTTTTCCTAATTTCCACTTTTGTGAATAGGGAATGACCCATATTCTTCTGATATGATATCTGTCCCTCTGAAGGATTATTTTCCAAAGCTGGGTAGATTATTTGGAAAATCAGAACTCGTTTAGAGAATAAATTGGCTTTAAATCTACGTTTTTTAATTGCGTTCCGGAGAAGATGTGGTAGTGTTTTATTATAGAATTTGGATACATTAATTCCAATAAATTAAGGATATGGGTGATTTTAGTTACGTACATGTTAAACCTGTACCTTTTTTTTGAGCAAGGACAAGAATTGGGCTTGGGTGTATTATGGATGTTTTCCAAAGTATCGAAGAAAAACAGCGAGGTATTTTGAATAAAATTCACAGGCACAAAATACTTTAACAATAGACGTCTTGTATTTAAAAGGGACCGGGAGATCTATATACAACTATAAATGAAACCAAAGGCAAAAATAATTCCTAATAAATGTTATAACGAAATTTGAATTAGCTTATTTTTCTAAAGTGGCACTTGATGGCAATGATGTGTCCATATGAAAATAATTTGTGGTTTGAGTAATGAGTACTCAAAAAACTATCGATGTGTAGAATACCATAGAGTCGATGGCTGTACCACCATCAATGGTGAGGTTCCGATTTTTAATCGATGGTAACCATCGATGTTTTTTTATTGATGCTCATCCCTAGTTCTACATAATGAATTTCTATACATCATATTTAAAAGTATAGCTTTAAAATTCATTGGTTGTTATCATTTCTACCAGGTTTGTTCGTCATTCTCAAATTGTTAAACGGTTAATATATTATATTTTTTTATTTCATCTATTTTCAGAAGGTCTAGAGCTTTATATTTGCCATGTATTCTCGAATAGTATTTTCGATCACTTATGTATCTTTATGCATGAGTTTAAGACTATTTGTAATCATTCAATTAATTAAGGTTTTTAGTTGAGATAAAAAAGTCAGTGTCATGAGCGAGTTTCGACCCCACGACCTTCGGGTTGATACGCCGTTGCTTCCTCGTTCGCAGACTTACGGTGTATGTTTGTCTACTCTCTCTCTCACTCTGTCTCTCCCTCTTTCTGTCTGTCTGTCTGTCTGGTCTCTCTCTCTCTCACTCTCTCTCTCTCTCTCTCTCTCTGTCTCTCTCTGTCTCTCTGTCTGTCTGTCTCTCTCTCTCTCTCTCTTTCTCTCTCTCTTTCTCTCTCTCTCTCTCTCTCGCTCGCTTTCCCTACTTACATATTGTTTTCTTTGTATTCATTTGTCTCTCTCGGAATTGCTCATAAATTTAACCAGCTTTTTCCAAGATTCTCTCTTACTTTTCGCTCTTTTTTTCCCTTCTCTACTTCTCTTTTTAATTCACATCACCCTCTATACTTTAAACTTTTTTCATTTTTTAATCTTTCAGATAATATTGGACTCTGAACTCTTTTGTTTGTAAATTATGCCGTAAAATAAAATAAATTTAATATAACACATGACAATTAATTAAGGTTTTTAGTTGAGATAAAAAAGTCAGTGTCACGGGCGGGATTCGAACCCACGACCTTTGGCTTGATACGCCGCTACTCTCCCACTTGAGCTATCGTGGTAGGGTAGCGGCGTATCAAGCCGAAGGTTGTGGGTTCGAATCCCGCCTGTGACACTGACTTTTTTATCTCAACTAAAAACCTTAATTAATTGAATGATATTAATTGGTCAAGCGGACCACGAAAACTAGTGAACTATTTTTAATTTATTATTATTTTTACAATTCAGATATGATATTACAGACAAACAGTATGTAACATGTGGAAGCATTAAAACAAGCTTAATGTTTATGTTTCTAGTTCTGAACAATTTGTTAAGTTGGTATAAAGTTGAGTATATTTTCATGTTTTATTAATTGTATATTCCAATTTAAGTGTTTATCCAAAATTAATCCTAATATTTTTTTGCTATGTTCAAATGTGTGGGGTTTAGTGGCCGTTAGTCAATGATTATTCCGAGATACAAATACATGTAGGATGTGCAAAAAAAAGTTTTTAATCTAAAATTTTCTGCCATGGTATAAATTCAAATTTTCGAAAATTTTCTGGCATTGTTTAAATTCATAATGTATTTCCACATCCTACATGTATTTGTAAAATTCAAACAATGTTTATAAATCCCAGGCCCTGAAGATGACCTCAATAAAGATCGAAACGTTGGCACGGTAAAGAAAATATTTTTCTAAAACCTACACCACACCAGACCGCATCTCACGATCTCCGTATAGCTATGTTCAAAATTAAGAATATTTTTATTTATTATTACCTATTATTATTTAGTTGTTTGTGATATGACAATATTGCAGCAAAACTAGGGGAACATAAATACAAAAAGATCCGGGTAAATATTTTATAATAACGTCTACTTATTATGGGTATTTTATTCACAAGATTTCAAAGATTCGATGATTTCTCGGCTTTGAATTTTAAATAAGTTAGAATGAGTAAGAAATATGAATATAAGAAACAACTATAGAAAAATATTTTGTATATACAGGGACGTCTATAATTCCAAAGGTTTATACAGATCTTTTATATAGATCTTTCACTTTTCAAGTTAATTCAACCTTTCACAACTTTCTGACATAAAATCTCACGTTTCTCATAAAATGATAATTTTACTTTTGATTATTCGCAGATCGTGAGATGCGCGGTCTGGTGTGACGTAGGTTTTAGAAAAACATTTTCTTTATTGTGCCAACGTTTCGATCATTATTGAGATCATCTTCAGGGCGCAAAGTGCTTGTTTTTCGTGTAGATGTGTTATTCTTGTCTGTCGTATGGGGCACTCTCAACACGACACACAAGAATGGCATAATTACGCAGAAAACAAACACTTTGAGCCCTGAAGATGGTCTCAATAAAGGTCGAAACGTTGGCACGATAAAGAAAATCATCACATCTCCGAATAATCATTGACTAACGGTACTAAACACCACACATTCTACTGTTGATGTTCCGTTTCGGATTCTATTTCCTATAGTCTGTTTTGAACTTGCACTGTCTGATGGTTCTTGAGCCTAAAACCATACATACAACATGGTTTCATGCGCTGCTTACTTGAAGACTCATTTTTTAAAGTGGTCTTTTGTTTTTTAATAATAGCCATTGTACGTAGACGAATGAACAATATTTCGGTGAGAGGGAGAGGGGCCAGAATTGCCATGGGTTACGGTGGGAATCGAACCCACGACAGTCTTTCGTCTGACTTGCGCTCCTACTACGCCGGCCCCAATAAAATTTTTTCAGTTAGCCATATAGAATAGCGTCTATTTTTATTTGTGTATGTAGAGTCCGGGTGAGTCACTTGTATACAGACGTTTTCGGTTGGAAGATAATTCTAACTTTAATAGACTGGAGGGAGAGTGAGGGTAATGTTTATGCTTTTAGATGAAGAGGTGAGCTGTAGAATCGGATTTTGATGAAAATATGTCAACAATTGTGATAATCGTTGTGCCAGAATGAAATGGGATATCGGCAGTATGTACTGTGTGTAATAATGGACCCATGACCCTACGAACTCCTCTATAGACCCTATGCAAGACGATACAACCCAAACTCTAAAGTATCTATTAGAAAATGATATAGAACGCCCTTTAGCTTCCAGAGTAAACCATGATGCCAGATTCTAAAAGTTTGACACACATCCAAAACGTGTCTCTGGTGGTCATGACATCAGCACGATTTTTACTATTTTCTAGTAGAATTGAGTCACTTGGATCAAAATTGATGGTCCGGGATAGTAATGGATTTGTCGTTTTTCAGATTTTTTTTTCAAAAATTAGCAATAAACTGATAGGACGGTGAAAATGCGTTTGGAAGGTCGTCACTATCATCTCGAGATTAATCAGATAGATAAAAATTTTTTCCCCAAAATAACTTGTTAAAATCAGCAAGGTCAACAATTTTTTATTTATCTTTCTTTAACGTTGATGTTTAGTTTGTTTAATGAGTACGATGACCTTTCACACACTATATTTCCGTCTGTCTGACTATCTGTCAGACTGGCTGTCTGTCTCTCTCTCTCTNTCTCTCTCTCTCTCTCTCTCTCTCTCTCTCTCTCTCTCTCTCTCTCTCTCTCTCTCGTAATGTTGCTTGAAACCACTTTCAGTACGATGAAAGGGATATTGCTCAAAAGATTGACAATAAGACTGAGTTTTTTTTTAATTTTGCCTCATCCCTGGTTTATAATATAAAATAAAAATTACAAAACTGCAAAACTGGTCTCTGAGGCATTTTTGACCACCCTTGCACATGTATTGTTCAAAAATTACATGCTTAAAAAATGTTTGAAATTAAAAAATTTCTGTAAAATTGCTATTTTATTAAATGAAGAATAATTTTTTCATCATTATTTTAAATGATTTTGAGTTTTTTTTATATTGGCGGGAGGATTATAAGCTTGTTGGATGTTTCAAGTTGTAATATTGTAAATATAAAAAAGGGATAATTGCATTTTTTGAGATTACTATGATATGAAAATTCGGCATTTAGTCGGAACTTGTCTGACGTTTGAAAAGTAGCCACATGAACTTCTGAAAAAGCGTCTTATGGATTCGACCATTGGTAGTAATCATTGGCAGTTGTGCCCCCAAGACGGGTACAATCTGGGTTTTGTTTACAGTAAAGAATGAAAACGGATCTGACTGGCAATGAATGCCAAGCAGATGATTTACAACTTGCACCGCCGCTACCCCAACACGTGCACGCCAGCCGGCCACATGGCTTTTTGACACTTCCATTTTCGAAAATTTGAAAGCCCAGTTGATGGGACTAGCGGTGTTTATGATATTTGAGACGTGGCTAAAGAAAAATTTCTACCTCGATTGCTGGCTTCTTTTGTAAATGGAAAGAAGGAAAGATTATTTGTTTCGACTCGTCTCTTGACACGTCTTCGATTTTGCATGGAAACGACTCTACCTGAATGAATAATAAGCTTTAAAAAAAAGCTTCAGAATCATCTTGGTTCTATGCAAATGAAAATGCATTTCATTGCAATAGACATAAAGACTCAAAATTAAGTCATTTTGGCATAACTTCAGTCAGCATATATTTAAAGTTTGAAATCTTGAAAGAATTTTAAAACTACATCTAAGGAAAATCTCAATAAAATAAAATCTACAACTTCAATGAAAATCAAAAATTAACAACAAAAAATAATATTAATAATAATTCAGGTCACAAACAGCAAAACTATCTAGTTTGTCTGTCAAGGTCGGAGTACCACAGGGAAGTATCCTTGGTCCCTTCCTTTATTCAATGTATACCGCTAGCTGGTAGCTTCCCACAGGCTCACATATTGACCTAGAACCTTATGTCATATATTATAATTATACCTATGGCTGTATATTGATCAAAGACTGATTTGGATCCTACAAACAATAATAAAAATGCAGGAACTGACTACATGTTACAAAATACCCCCACGACTTCATAAACAACGACTGATGTATATTATACGATAGCAAAACTTATTTGGACGGCATTGACCGGGGGTTCAGCCAAACATTCCAACTATCATCGCATCCAAATTTCGTAATCCAAAATCCTCTGAAAATTAGTTAACGTCTTCAACATATCTAATCACACAATCCACAATGACCTTAGGGATAGGGATAAGAAAGGCGGCCTACTGCCTACTACAAAGCCTACTGCACTTTAACCTGAAGAGATTTATTGTGCTCCACTGTCGTTTATAACTCACTGGCCTCCACAGCTTTGCCAGCACTTCCTTGGTGTAGGATCTTCCTTGTGGTTTTTCTTATCCTAGTTGCAAGAACCTGCACCTCCATAGACCTTCACAAAAACACAAAATGTGTTCTGCGGTCTCCTCCTCTTCCTGGCAGTATCTGCACGGTGTTTCTTCTGATTGTACTCCTATCCGGTGCATGTGCTTTCTTACGTGGCAGTGCCTCGTGAGGAGTCCAACCAGAATCCTCGTCGCTTGCGGTTGCCTTCCAGTCATTCTTTTGTAATTTTTGCGAATGGTCCTGCTATGAATCTTTTCCCGTGCCTCATACTTGTGGTATTGTTCCACCAGGTTTTGGCCTCATTAAGGATCCATTTTAAGATGTATCCTCTTTTGTGGCAGGTTGCTAGGCTGCAGTAGGGTTCTGGGCCCATAGAGTCCATGTTGGCTCCCTTTTTGGTCAACATGTCAACCTTTTCGTTGCCTCTATGCCCCGAATGTCCAGGGACCCATGCCAGGGTCGGGTCATTAGTGTCGCTGACTTCCGTCAGGGCCTCCATGCAGTTCAAAACACTCTTTGCCTGAGTGCTGCCTGGCTGTCTGAGAAAATGGTTATCTTCCAGGAATGTATTCCTTTTTATTTCTCTGGCACATTGTTCGATCGCATGATTTCAGACTGGAAAACTGTAGCGTACTTGCCTAGGTTTATCGTCAGTTCGGTCTTGTGGTTCATCCCTAAGACCCCACCCTCCCGTACCCTTGTCGGTTTTGGATCCGTCAGCATACCAGTAGGAATTTGCCTTTAGTTACGTTCCCTTGGCCCGTTCTTCCCGTTCTGGTATCAGTACTTTGTACTTCTTGGTGAAGTTGTACTACAATGACCTTAAAATTCCTTTTGTGAGAAATGTCATAAAATCCCGGTACATAAAATTCTACAACTCTCTTTCATTACATCCCAGTCCCTTAGTTTTAAACCTAACATCCCGAACCATTCCCAATAATCTGATCAGCGAGACATAGAACGTCGAATCTACTAAAAGAGTCACCATGAGGTGATTTTTCGCAACTAGTGTCAAAGTTTATTTTATTTAATTCTGCCAGATTTAATTATAGTTTGTTTTAAAACTTGTACATATCAAAAATGTTACTTGTAGTATAAAAAAAATAATAATTTTGCAATATAAAAAGAAAAAAGTTGCATTTTAGTTGGTACAATTAAGAAAAAAGTGATATTACAGTTTTAGTCGAATTTTAGATATTTCTTAGATCAGCGGAAAATGATGAGACAGTGGAACGAGTTAGAGTGTCAGCATAAGGAATTAAGGATATGCGTCAGGAAAAATTTACTTTAAATTTTTCATACAGGGTGTTCGCCTACTCGTGTTACAAACTTTGCCAGTAGAATCTACATTCAAATATTAACCAAAAAGTCCTAATTAACAATTGTCCGAATTTCAACAGGTTCGGAGTTATTCCACTTTTTCTGATTTTTTAAGATTTCACGACCTTCCTTCAAATAAACAATGATAACTCTAAAACTAAAACTAATCCGTTGATACCATTGAAAACTACGTTAAATTTCTAATAAGATGTGATAAATACAAAACTTGTAAACGTTGGTGAAATAAGCGTTTTAGTAGCGAGAAAGTTAAAAACTTAATATAGTGATTCCCAAATTAAAAAAAAAGTTTCATATTTCAAAATGTCTTCAAGTTTTTTTTTTAATTGTTCCACATTTCCAATCCGTCAACCACGGTTTTTTCCTTTCCTTCATCAATTTCTTCATCTTTGAAAAAAGTAAAGAAAGCAATTGCACGACTAAAAAGGGTATTAAATAGAGTACGTTTTCTGAAATTTGCTGGTCTCTCGGTAGTTTTTTTACTTTGGAAAAAAAATTATTTTTCATGTTCTGGCTACTGAAACGCTTATTTCACCAACGTTTACAAGTTTAGTATTTATCACATCCTATTGGAAATTTAACGTAGTTTTCAATGGTAACAACGGATTAGTTTTAGTTATAGAGCTATCATTGTTTATTTGAAGCCAGGTCGTGAAATCTTAAAAATGAAGAAAAAGAGAAATAACTCCAAAATTGTTGAGATTCGGACCATAGTTAATTAGGACTTTTTGGTGTCATTTTGAATGTAGAATCCACTGGTAAAGTTTGTAACACGAGTAGACGAATATCCTGTATAAGAGAACAAACATGTGATAACAAACATAGAATCCTCTATCACAGAATAGACTCAAAAAAGAAATAAGAAGTGGATAAACTCTAAGTGCGCTAGACAGTAAACTTGCGCTAAAACAACCTTCACAAAGACTAGCAAACTCACTGCCACAGTGCTGGACTCAGTGGAGTTAAATAAATATTTACCTATTATAATATTTATTTATTTATTCTGAGAAAAAATCCAGACAACATGGGCCTATTCAATGATGATCCAATTTGCAGATTATGCAACGATGAGGAAGATACAGCCACCCATATCATCTTCGAATGTGACGCAACCGCTCAGTGGAGACATAACCTGGTATACAAGAAAACCCAGGGAAAGGAATCAGCAACGACAGGCAATAAATGACCTAGTACTCTTTAAAAGAAGGATCGGATCGACAGACTGAGGTAAGTACAATAAACCAGAAGTCCTTGAAAAATAAAGCCCCTACATCATAGTCTCCTTTCATCTTGTCCATGTGCTTGGTGTCGGGATATTGCGGTTTTCCTACCAGGTTCAGAAAGAATGAGAAAGGAAAAAACCCTCAACAGGAAAAAAAATCGTCAAAGTTTACCAATATTCATATCTTATAAGCATAATAACACATTTAACCCGAAAAACCGTGAATATGCTACCTAAATCTCAACAATTAAGAAAGTTCGCGTTTCAAATTTATTCTTTTCTATAATTTTCACAATACACTTTTAAAAAATAATCGTTTCTACTGGTAAATCTCTCCAAAAAAATCTATTCCTGTATAAAGACTTTTGATCGTATAGCTCGAGTTCATCGGCTCGAAGGCCGGCGCAGTTTAACAATGGCAATGTCTTTCAATGTCCCTTGAAGTTATTTGACATAAAAGATATCCTCGGAAGGCTTTAAGAGAACATAGTACTACATAATTCCAGGTATAGAACCTTTTCAACAAAGCTGGACTAGAACTAATTGCTGAAAACGCCTTATTATACTACGGCTGAAAAGTAAAACAACGTACTATCCACAAATAAGTTCCTATCATGAATATTTAACAGGTCGGTAACGACCAAATTACGCGAACTTGTCTAAATTAATGACGTTTTTATGAGAAACATCAATGAGCTAATTAACAGCCTGTTGAATTTTTATAATAACTTAAAAACAACAACATTATTTAAGTAATTTGTTGGAGTTGTGAGGAGCGATCAAGAATGAGGTAGTTTAGAAATTTTTTGCCGACGTTTCGACCTTTATTCGGGTCATCTTCAGGGCCTGGGTAAATTACAAAACTTACGTTGATTAGAAAAAATACAATTTAAGATGCAAATATAAATTTTGAACTAGTTATTTCATACTCACATAAAGTGTGCTAGTTTTGTGTTGTCGTATTGGTTTTGTGTGATAGTGCTGTAAAATATGAATTTGTGTTCTGCTGTTTTTATTTTGACAGGGTGGCGGACTCGTTAAATCTGGGAAAATTTCTTTGATCATAGGCGGTTTTATTTAACTCAAAGAAAGTCGAGAATGGGGATTTTCTGGATTGGATTTGTGATTCGGCATTCAATATTGAAAAGTAAATTCATTAGATTTCGTGGTNAGTATTTTAATTGTCTTTATATTGTAAGCTTTTATCTATGTTCGAGCATGCATCTCGTAAGAGATTGGACAATTAGGTCATAGTGAAAGTCTAGTACCGGAATACATCACTTGAGCCTTGTGAGGCCATTAATTTTTCATAAAGCACAATGGAGTATGGTTTCTATCTGGATTGAGACGAACGGTACTGGGCCAACGAAGAATTATTGCTCTCGTCCCGATTAAAAAGGAGTCGACAAAAGGATTCAGGAAATCCCAGTTGAAGAAATGCTCGAAACGGATTATCTGACGTTCCTTTTTTTCTCTCTCTCGACCCACTGAGTGAATTCTCTGCGATCCGATGAGGCATTGAACGTACAATACATCACTTTTGTCATGGACGAAAGCATGCATAATACAAGGACGAAGCCGGGCTTTTGTTATTCGGACTTCAGTTCAGCAGGATCGGCAAAATCCTTTATCTCAGATTAATTCCAAAAGTATTCCAAACACATTTTCCAAGTTGGAAAGAGTAAAAAAAGTAATACTTTACGTAGGAGGAATGATGTTTAAAAAAGAGGCAAATCAGCACAAGCTGTAAATAGAAATAGATTTCTGGTTTTTGTAACAGCCAAAATTAAAGTTTCTTAGAACTAAGATGCATAAATTTTCATTGGCAGGTTTTTTTTTGCTAGAAAAGGGGCGATTAAGAACTCGTTGATTTTGGATATTGCTATACAAAGATAAACATTGTAGTCACAATAGCTTAAAATCTAATGTTTTTATCAAAAACACCATGACGGTGATTCTACCTCTCTTGTTTAAAAAAAGTAAATAAATAAATAGCTAACTAGAGATAAATAACTCAAAGCCAATGTAGTTCGATCACATTTTTACTTTCATAACTACAAACTCACTAAGTCCAAAGTCCAAAGATAAATGGTTTAAAAAATCCTAATAACACATTAACAACAAACGAGCTACTGGTTAGATTCTATACTATTTTTTAATTAATCTAATATTTATGTATATTGACCAAAAGATACCACTTTTCCTCAGATATTTTATAAAATTTGTATGATCTATTTAAGTGATAAATTAAAATAAAGTCTAGAAGGTTCAAGATATTTGTATTAGCCATCTTCAAGAGTATGATTTCATTTTCATTAAACAATTAAAAATTATTACGTTAGGGTTTTATATTAAATTTATTTTATTTTACGGCATAATTTACAAACAAAATAGTTCAGAGTCCAATATTATCTGAAATATTAAAAAATGAAAAAAGTATAAAGTATAGAAGGTGATGTGAATTAAAAAGGGAGGTAGAGAAGGGAAAAAAAGAACGAAAAGAAGAGAAAATCTGGGAAAAAGCTGGTTAAATTTATTAGCAAGTCCGTGAGAGACAAATGAATACAAGAAAACCTAATACGTAAGTAGGGAAAGAGAGAGAGAGAGAGAGAGAGAGAGAGAGAGAGAGAGAGAGAGAGAGAGAAAGAGAGAGCTTGGGACAAGAGTAGACAAACATAAACATTAAGTCTGGGAACGAGAAATAAATTGAAAGAAAAGGTAGATAACTAGAAATACGGAGATAAAGTGAGAGAGTAAGAGAATAAGTACGAGAGAAGGTAAGAGAGGGAGAAAAAGAAAGAGAGAGAGAGAGAGAGAGAGAGAGAGAGAGAGAGAGAGTAAATCTGAGAGAAACATAAAGAAGGAGTTTTAGAAAAGAGAAGCGAAGAAAAAATGAAACAGAAAGAGAGAGAGCAATAGAAAGCGAGAACAAAAGAGCGAGAGAGAGCGCGAGAGAGAGAGAGAGAGCTTGGGACAAAAGTAGAAAAATATGCTCAGTAAGTCTGAGGACGAAGAATAAATAGAAAGAAAAGGTAAATAACTAGAAATACAGAGATAAAGTGAGAGAGAGAAAGAGAGAGAAAGAGAATGAGAGTACGAGAGAAAGATAAGAGAGGGAGAAAGAGAAATAGATAGAGTATGTGAGAGAGAAACATAAAGAGGGAATTTTAGAACAGAGAAATGAAGAAAAAATAAGATAGAAAGAAACAGAAAGAGAGAGAGCAAGAAAAAGAAAGAACAAAAGAGAGAGAAAGAGAAAGCGGAAGCGAGAGAGAGAGAGAGAGAGAGTATGAGAGTACGAGAGAAAGAAAAGAGAGAGGATATGGGAGAAAGAAAAGCAAAGGAGAAAGACAGAGAGAGAGAGAGAGAGAGAGAGAGAGAGAAACATAAAAGAGGGAGTGTTAGAACAGGCAGACAAATATAAAAAAGTGAGGTAGCGAGGAAGAGAGAAAGCAAAGTGAGGGAGAAAGAGGAAGAAAAAGAAAGAGAGTAAGTGAGAGAGAAAAACATAAAAAGGCAGTTTAGAACACAGAGACGAAGATAAAAAGTGAGAGAGAGAGAGAGAGAGAGAGAGAGAGAGAATAAGTGAGAAAGAAAGAAAGAAAAAATAGAAAGGGGCAGAGAAAACAATAAATTCTCTAAAATAGATAGAGGCAGATATACAGGGTGAGTTTAACTCGTGTTTTCCCAATATTTTTTATTATAAAATCGTAAACTTTTATTTTTTGCCTAGTTTCTCATAAGCCAACATGTGCCAAAAAATCATGGTCTTTTTCAGGATAGCGGGATTTGAATAAGGCCTTAACCATATCAAATAGTAGGATATTAATTAATTAAATTTTTTGAAAGTTATTTTGACGCTGAATTAAAGTGGTTGATTTGGAGCAACTGTTCTGAAGTAATTCACCATTATTTTTCCGACAAAAGAAATACATTTCTTCAACATATCACCAATTTATTTATTTGCCATCTTTAATGATAGCAAATTACCTGTTGGTATACAAAAACAACTTCGGAATAATATCGATTAATAGTATGTTCTGAAGTACATCATCCTAAAATCGTCAGAAATTAATCTTGAATCAAGTTTGAAAAAGCTCAAGAGTACAGAATAAATCAAACTTCTTTTGCAATTTGCCAATTATCCACTTCGAGTTTGAAAACCCGTTCCTATTTGATAACGCAAATAGTTTAAACTTTATCAATATGCCTGGATTTTTACTAGGCCAAACATTATCACGAAATATTTGGAAAAAACCTAGTTAAAACTAGCCTGGTTCTAGCTAAACAAGAACAATCGTGAGTGTGGATTCATTTTAATATACTAATCAAAATCGAAAATAATAATAGATTCATTAATCAGCAGACAATTTTAAACTTATAAAATATTTATTGCATGTGAAGGGCCGACTAGTCACAAGAAGTACAGATACGGGCGTCGTCTTTTTATCCCCCTAGCCACTTTCATAGGTGCAGCTTTATAGCCCCGGCAGGTAAAAAAAAGCCCATTCGCCTGTTGAAAAAAGGTCTAATAATACGGCTAAGCCTGTGTAAAAATCCTCCCGTATTGCCTCTTTTACGCCCGTGCTTATTACTGAGAGGGTAAACCATAATAAGGGACTGGTAGGGCTTATTCTTACCCGGCGGCTCGCCGGCAGAAGGAAACAGATTATTCAATTGTTCTAAATTAGTCGCTCTCTTTAGCATATGACCTGGCAATCTTTTCTATTTTAAAAACCGGTGGAGATTATTTTAAAAATAATTTCGAACGATTTATGCAACTTTGTGCATCGTATGATAGATATCGTAACATGGTGTCATAGATCTAACTCTAAAACAATTTTTAGTATGGCTAATTAGTTTTTATTGTTTATATAAGTTTCAGAAAAAGCTAAAAAGACTTAAATTTTGGGCGTTTGCCAAGCAAGGAAGTCTCCATTATCTACATATTATATGTAAATGTAATGTGGTAGGTTCCGAAAGTTTCGGTTTGCCTAGCATTGCTGTTTTTCTTTATTTGTCATTTGGTAAAACACCCAAGACTGAAGATCGTAAAAATTCGAACCGACTGTTCAAAACAGGTAGGATAGGCAGTCGACAATGATCGGAAACGACCAAATTACAAATCAACTCGCAGACCTCAAGAAAAACTCACAACTCTAGGTACAAGTTTATTTATGCTATTTAGAATAGACAAAACTTTATATTTTTATAATTGACTTTATTATAATTAGTATTAAGAATATGAGGGCTGGCTTTTTTTCAACACAAGGGGATACTTTTTCTCCCATGTTGAACAATTTTTCCACCTCGACCTACACACAATACAAAACCAGTAAATTACTGACCTTTTTGACATTTTGACTGTTAATCTAACGACTAGATTGCTTAACATATTCAGTGTACCAAAAGCAAGAATCCGAAAGAATTTGATTGGCTCCTGATGACGCTTTTCAGATAATCAGATTTAATAGTGCAATAAAATCACGTCTGAACAATGAGTGTAAAACTTATATGAACATCTGGTTTATTAATCTTGAACATGAGAGAAATGACCTTGCTAAAAAAAGGACTTTGGTTTAACTGGCCTTCGAGAAGCGCTACTCTTCCATTCAGGCTGAAGACTTCAAACCAGATTAGATCGTATTGTTTGAACCTTTAAATAATATTTGTGAAATTTGATTTCCCGAAAGGCGTAAAAGCGAATGTTCATTCTCAGGGAAAGTAATTCCTGCCAAAAATAGTATGGATTGTTGACTGGCCCGTTGTTTCTCGTATACGACGTATAAGTCCTATTAATGAAATCTGCTCAATTCAATTTACCGATAAAAATTTCTACACGGAAAATCGAGCCAAGAACCACGACAGAGATTTAAATCAAACAAGTTATATTTCTGAAATCCGAATAGCTAATACTCTTTCACTCATAACTCTTTAAAAATCAAAATCCTGCACCTTTTAAAAATCTAACATTTACCAAACATTTTGAAGATTTTAATAATCTAACATTCACCAAACAGTCCGAATATTTCAAAAATCGAATATTCACCAAACATTCAAAATATTTTACAAACCTAACATTCACTAAACATTCCGAATATTTCAAAAATCGAGTATTCACCAAACAATCTAAAGATTTTAAAAATCTAACATTCATTAAAAATTCCGAAGATTTTAAAAATCTGCCAATCACTATAAATTATGAATATTTTAAACTAATAGTAACTACTAATAATTTTAAACTATTTAACATTCAACAAATATTCTGAATATTATAAATATCTAATATTCACCAAACAGTCCGAAGATTTCAAAAATCTGACAATCACCAACAATTCTGAATATTTTAAAAATCTAACATTCACCAAACAGTCCAAAAATTTTAAAATTGTGATATTCACCAAACAGTCCGAAGACTTTAAAAATCTGACAGTTAACAAAAATTCTGAATATGTTGAAAATCTAACATTCACCTAATATTCTGAATATTTTAAAAATGTAACATTCACTAAACATTGAAAAGATTTTAAAAATCTGACGACAACCGACAATTCTGAATATTTTAAAAATCTAACATTCACCAACTATTCTGAATATAAAATCTAACATTCACCAAATATTCTCAATATTTTAAAAATCTAACATTCAGCATCTATCCTGAAGATAAAATATAACATTCACCAAAAATTCTGAATATTTTAAATATTTAATATTCACCAAATAATCTCAATATTTTAAAAATCTAACATTTACTAACTATTCTGCATATAAAAGATAACATTCACCAAAAATTCTGAATATTTTAAAAATCTAATATTCACTAAATATTCTGAAGATTTTAAAAATCTGACATTCACCAAACAGTCCCAAGATTTTAAAAATCTTACATTCACGAACTATTCTGAATATAAAATCTAACATTCACCAAGAATTCTCAATATTTTAAAAATCTAACATTCACCAACTATTCTGAATATAAAATATAACATTCACCAAAAATTATGAATATTTTAAAAATATAATATTCACCAAACATTCTGAAGATTTTAAAAATCTGACATTCACCAAATGTTCTGAATATAAAATCTAGCATTCAACAAATATTCTGAATATTTTAAAAATCTAATATTCTCTAAACATTGTGAAGATTTTAAAAATCTGACATTCACCGAACAGTCCGAATATTGTAAAAATCTAACATTCAATAAACATTCCGAAGATTAAAAAATCTAACAATCACCAAAAATTCTGAAGATTGACCTTATTGTCAACCTTTACATTATTGTAAAAAATAGTTTTTTTTATGTTTTAATAATATCTATGGCCAATTCATCTGGATAGTTGTTTATATATAATAAGTTACATACCTCCTCGAGATTTATTATATGATATATCATATCACTGTATGTAAAAAATATTTTAATAATATTTTTAATTGAAGGGGTGTGATGAGTAATCTAATAAAATAAAATAATAATGTAATAAAACGTTTACATGTGTATGGTTTTTATATAAATTTAGAGAAAATTTATTTTTTTCATTACTGTGTATCAATAAATTAAGAAAAGGTATGCAACTATTATATTCACATTCAATAGTAAATTTATCATTTCATTCCAACATGTCCAACTCTCCCAAAACTAACTGAACAGTTTTAATTGTTAAAGTCGGGAAAAAACAAAATTGCCAAAAATGTACTAAAGGTCTAAACTTTAAAATTGCAATCCTGAAAACTGATGCTTTTGGATTTATCCATTTTTGCCCGGAGTGTCCAGAAATAAATTAGAAGCTAATATTTTTAAGATTTCTGATTTATAATAAAGCATACTAAAATTTGAAAAGTTACAAAATAAAGCTTCTATTAGATTGGAGAAACTAGATTTTACTTCATGTCATGAAGTGCTCGTAAATCAATTCTCTCACCTTATCAATCAAAAATGCCACTCCTATCGTCGAGCCAAAAGAATATTTCAATAAAATATCTACAGTTTGAAAATATAAAGTGTAACAGCTAATTCAGGACCTGTTTGAAGTATTTTACGTTCCGTAAAACCATTGACCTAGATTATAAAGCTTTAATAGTGGTAATAGCCAAATAAACAGATTTTCTAAAAATAGACAAAATCTAAGCGAGAAAAGCACACCAAACGATGTCTATTTCTTACATTTCTGGTCTTACTTTCCAAGTCTGCTTTGAACCGATTTACAAATTATAAAACCATTCAAAAAAAAAATTAACAGTTAATTTTTTCCAGGTAACAAAAGCACGTTTATTACATTGGGCGAATTTGATCTCGGTTGAGTAACCGGTTCTCGCCAATTCTGCATTCTGTACCATTTCCTCCTGAATTTCTTTAAAAGGCTCATAGTCCTTATAATTTTAACGGTATCGAGTCCTCCTTTTAGCAAGGAGAAGGGTAATACTTTAGCAGTCAAAGAAAAGAGGGGGCATACAATTATTTTGTTTAATAATCTTTTAAATTCCTTAATTACAAACCGAAAGTTTACTATTACAGGGAGAGAATTATGTACTAAGAACAAGTAAATCCACAATATTGTAACTTTAATAAAATTTGTTATGCTTACTATCATAAAAGGAGAAGCAATATCTGGACATTTAGTAGTGAATTTAATACGACTTTATATTAGCTTGATTTAGTTTGCATGGATTTATGGCGTTGGGTCAACGGGTTCAAGAATGATTTAATTTCCTTACATGTTCATACGCATTTCTTAAGGAAGTTAATTATTCAACTTGTCATTGTGGTGGCAAAAATACCATATTCTAATTTGCAAACAATCAATAGGTCTTGAAAGCCTTGAATGAAAAAAAGACTATAAATTTTTTTTCCAGTAGTTAATCACCAGTTCAGAAATATGTATGAGTCTATTAATTCCTCTTCCTTTTGATATTGAAACTGTGAAAAAAATATTACATACCTCGTAGGACCAAGTGCATGGTATCCCTGCGAATTTTTGGACGCATCGTCCCAGTTCCACGTCTTCGTGGTTCGTGTAGAGGTTCCTGAGACAGTATTTGACGTGAGGTGCCACCCTGGCGAGCGTTTCCCTGCTCATGATTACACCCGGGCCGCCCATGCAGAAGTTCTCGTCGTACTCGAGGCTGAGTAAGCCGAATTCTTCCTGGTTGCCCCTGCCCGCCTGGCCGATGAACAGAGCCTTGCTGGAGTCGACGGACCTCAAGAAGGGTTCGATTTTATCCGGCCGGATGTAGACGTCGTCGTCCGCTCTTAAGAACCACTCGAATTCGTCTCCGTAATTTTCCCACATGTACTGAAGCATGAGGAAAGACTTTTTCTGCGGAGGATATGAGTCGTCGACGCCTTTTAACGCGACTAGAGGCAGGTCCGGTCTGTTGCTAGGGGCGGTGGACCATTCGGAGGAAAAAAATTCTATCTTACCGGGAACATTTCGACCCCAAGTCTCGTATACGGCCGTGGCCCGAGTCGACAAATATTTCTTCGCCGTCATCACCCCAACGAAAAGGAGCGACTTCTTCCCACCGGAGATTTTCGCCTTGGGTTTTATATCCGCGGTGACCATTTCGGGAAACGGCTGCTTTCCCCGTTGACACTTGTCGACCGGCCTTTTCGTGAAGAACATCAAACCGAATGAAAAGCTAATGGAGAAGAACAGCAGTAGGTACACGAACCGCCGCTTCCTCGGGTACATAATTACCGGTGCGTACAACTTGAATCGGCTTCTCTTCGGCTGGAACGATACTAGCTCGGTAATAGGATGGTACACATGGTTGTTGTTGGTGGCCACATCCTTGCCTTCTTTGACGGCCATCCCATTCGGACTGAGGCAACAACTACCCCATAGCAGTTAGCCCTCATCCCCTCCATCGCAGCCCCTGAAACATAACCCTTAATTAGTCAAGATCACTTTTTTTTGTCCTTCAAGATCAAACAAAAAATCCGAACCACTTTTGATATTCTCACCTCAAGAAACTTTAAACAACTCAAACTCAAAATAACATTTTTTTTGTGCAGACGATCCTTTTTCATAACAAATAAATAAACCAGTACTTGAAAAAATACAAAATGTAGTTACCAAATTTTATTGTTTAAATATATATGTAATGTTTAGTCAGTTCTCTCTCTCTCTCTCTCTCTCTCTCTCTCTCTCTCTCTCTCTCTCTCTCATTCTCTCTCTTCCTGTGTAAGAAAAGTCATAGGGACGTATTTTTATAAATAAATGGTTAAACAATCAATCAATTCATATATCTCTCTCACTCTCTCTCTCTCTCTCACTCTCTCTCTCTCTCTCTCTCTCTCTCTCTCTCTCTCTCTCTCTTTCTGTGTAAGAAACGTCATAGAGACGTATTTTTACAAATAAATGGTTAAACATTCAATCAATTCCTATATATTTCTCTCTCTCTCTCTCTCTCTCTCTCTCTCTCTCTCTCTCTCTCTCTCTCTCTCTCTCTCTCTCTCTTTCTCCTTCTCTTTCTCCCTCGTGAACTCCCCGCACACCATCTATCAAAATTTTTTAATTGGAATTTCTTTTTTTTTTAATCATCTAATTATTGTTTATTAATATTTAATGCAATAATACAATAATTGAGCTGTTTAATAATTTAAACAGTATTGAGATTACAAAAATTACAAATTATTTGAATACAGACGATTTTGATTCTTCTTAGTCATCCATGACCACGTAGGCTTTTATTCACCTCAGAAGAACCTGTGACTACGGGTTTCTCCCGACGTCTCCCATGAATAACACTTAACCAGATTGATTAACTATATTTTTCGACAATGGGAATTTTTTTGCTTGGGATATATATTTTTGAGACGTTTTGTCACCGGCCTATTGTGGAGCTTTGACATATTGCCTGTCTTAATACCTGGCCGATTACCCATGCCACGCCGCCAAATCCACTCGAATACCTGGGAATACCTAGAGCCATCCATCATTCACGACGGATTATTTAAGGGCAAAGTACGGAAAGGTTAAGTTGACCGAGTATTTACTGAAAACGTTATCGTGTTGTAATAGAGTTGCATGAGACTTAAAAAATTTAATAAATTATATTGATACTCCCACACTTTGAAGCACAGCTTAAAACTTCAATACTTACAAATAATTGTTTTTGAAATATTCTTGCACCGGCTTAACTGACATTAAGTGAAAGCAGTTTTCCATGAAAGTGAAAAATATAAATATAAAACGATAAAACCCGTAAATAACCAACGAACGAGTTCAATCACAATTAAATTTGACTGAATCCAATGGAATATTTATTTTTTATACAGTAACACAGCCTAGTAAAATATTAGAAAAATGTGTGGCGATTAGTGACCATATATCGCACTGGCACTCTCAACACGACACGCAAGAATGGCACGATTGCACAGAAGACAAACACTTTGAGCCCTGAAGATGATCTCAATAAAACTCGAAACGTTGGCACGATAAAGAAAATGTTTTTCTGAAACCTAAATCACACCAGACCGCATCTCACGATTTCTGAATAATTATTAAAAAAATGTACACAAAATTATTTAGATATGATTAATATCAGCTTTTCAGTTTCTTTTCTTGGCCGAATCCCTAGGTTTGAATATAAAACTGCTACACTTATAACTTAAAATATTTGTAAAATTTCATATTGAAAATTAGATATAATGCCAATTTGAACGCCTTTTTCCTGGACCTTACCCCTAAATTTTCATGTACAATAAAATTACAAATAGAAAACAACCATTCTATAACAAGCCTATTGAAAAATTTATATATTTATTTTATTTTTGCAAATTGTTTTTGCTTTTATTTGTATATTCTGTGTTTATTATTACATCTATGGACGTCTTTTTCACTAATGAATAGTAAATAATTTTACTTTCACTGAAATATGAACACAGAATATGGAAGCAACAGGAAAAGCAATTTAAAAAATTATGCTATATATTAAGTACATACTGTTTTCAAATTTAATTAAAACTTTTTCAAATTAAACTGAACATCTTTTATAAATAAAATCGAATTCTTAGCAAGAAAAATTAAACATTTTCAATATTAAATTGATTTTGGAATTTTTTTTAAATGTCTGCGCTTTAGGAAAAAAACCAAATGGAAAAACGAAATGGAACTTTATTAAAATCACGAATAATCTGGACCACGATATAGTCTACATGAAAAAAGCAGCTCAATGATTATTGCCAAAAGTTCCACCTTTTTTAAGGTCATCGTCTGAGCAAAACAATCTTAAATATTTCTACAAATTGACATAATTAAATTTTTAATAGAATATTTCAATTTTTTTCGAAGACAGACTTAGCCCCGACTTTGGGATGTATTCAAACGCCCTGAAGATGGCCTTAAAATAGGTCGAAAGCTTGGCAGTAATAATTGTTTGCTTTTTTGTCATCAAGACCATGTCGTGATTATTCGTGAATAAAAAACTGGTCGATATATCGATCACTTAAAGCTGGATACATCACAAAAAATGATACGAATTTAAGCAGCGTTGTGAATATTTGTTTTGTCGGTTTTAATTTTCCACTATCAGAGCCGAGATTCGCGAATATGCACTTGGTTTTGGAGATTTCTGTAAGATGTGAGTGGTTCATTATCAAAACAAATTATTGAAGTTTCACGGAAGAATGTAAGGGTGAAAGTGTCGGACGTAAAGTGAGTTGAGCAAGGGAGCGAAGACACCGCCCTGTGGGACTCCACGTAGAATGTTATAGATACTGATAGATAAGGTAGTATCTTAGTATAAGTTAACTGGTAGAATGCACATAAGCATCTGCAAGAATCCGGAATGACATAACTGATCAAAGGCTTGACGTATATCCAAGAACCTGGGCAATACTAGTTTAGCTCGAGGGTTCTCGAAAAAAAGTTTTGTTGGTGTTTTCTGATATTTTTATGATTGCGTTAGTAAGTGAAACAATAATACCTGAACGAACTTTACTTTAACTTTTTACTTTAATTATTTCAATTAATTTTTCTTTTTATGTAAGGTCTAGGTTGAGATGAAAAAGTCTGTGTCACGAGCGGGATTCGAACCCACGACCTTCGGCTGGATTCCCGGTAGGTTCGAATCCTGCTCGTGACACTTATTTTTTCATCTCAACCAAGACTTTACATAAAAGGAATAATTAATTGAAATAGATAATTTGGTCAATTAGACCTTAACTTTTCTAAATCAAGGATGAATTCGTTTGTAAATATTTAATTTAATTTGGAAAAAAGTTTGTTTTGGGTGAAAACAATCATGGTTTAAAAGGTCAATTTGTACTATTAGAAAAAATTTTGTTAAATAAATTTTAAATTTTTTTCGTAAGACAGTGCCTAGTTTTTGCGTACGTAAAAAGCTGCATTGGCTCTAAATGATGACGGTGCAAAAAATTTACTCGGTGGACTCAGACCTATTAAATAATAGAGCCAATTCACTGCCCTGCCGGCCACTGCGGGCCCCTTTTCATGTTGATATCAACTTTTCATTTGATCCGAATGGCCTTTATGAAAATTCCTCTTCGAATTCCGTCGATTCGGAATTTTGATGACCAGTGTTGGCGAGGATCGGTTCCGTGTTTGCTTTGTGTTAGATGTATTTTTTTACGAAACAGATAAGATAAGCAGAAATAGCATGGGAAAATAATTTGGCAGATCTTACAACCAATCTCATTTTATGCTGATAAATAAACACCACAATAACTGCTCAATAATACTTCATAATTTTTTTCTGCAAATAGGCAAGTTCTTTGTTTAAAAATTCACATTTCAAGAGCTTGCAACCTATTATATTTGCCATTTTTCAATTTTTTATATGCAACGCCGCAATCCCAGATTATCAGAAAATATTTCAACAAAATAGCAACAAACTTAGTTGAAAAATGTTCGATTTTTTTCAAGCGAGGATATGTTGCAATCAATCGACTCTTGTCCATTTCTTATCTGTTTTATTCTTATCTTTTCCCAGTCTGAAGAAAGCTCTTAGAATATCGCAAAAATTAAAAAAAAAACGCGAATTACTTCGAATTTTTATTTTAAAATTGTGACTATTATTTTATAATATTCAACCAGAAGCATCTTACAACTTTCTTATTTTATAAATAACTATCATTTCAAGATGACAGAAAAGTATGATTTTCGATTTTGCATCAATAGTTTTAAATTTAAAAAAAAATTAGATACCTCGTAGAAAATATCAGTCACATAAAAAATTTTCATATTAATGAATCAAGTCCTTGTAACCAAGAGAAAATACAGTTTTTAGTCAAAAGGTTTGCACAATTCAGTTCACTTGGGGAGTTCGAGATGTCAAAAATGTAACCAAGTCTAGATATTTCTTGATCAACCACACTATAGAAAATATTTGGTCGTTATCGATTATTTTGGTCCGCCTACCCTAGCTGGGTTTGGCTGTCTTTCACAATCTTTATCGTTGGTTCTGTCACGTTACTACTTAATATATTGTTAAAATTTACATCTTTTTACCTATCTATCTGGGAGATTATGATTTTAATGAGTATCTAAGTTGCCAACACATTAACCATATTGCGTGTCTGAAAGATGATGACCACACAATCTCACAATTTCCACCCCGAGGAATATCGAGTACTTTGGGGTGAGAATATGACATCTGGAGAATAAAAAGAAGTTATTAGCGAGAAAGGCGTGGGTTCGATCATGCCCCAGGGAATGTCGAGTATTCCGGGGGAGTGATGTGACCAGATTTCTTTGTCTGGATAGAGGGTGCTGTGTTTATATTAATTTATTACAATGAATGTCATTTATTAGCGTAAAAGGTAGGTGTAGTTTAACTCTGCCCCGAGGAATATCGAGTACTCTGGGATGAGTGTATGATGTCTGGAGAGTAAAAAGAACTTGTTAGCGAGAATGGAGTGGGTTCAACCCTGCCCCGAGGAGTATCGATACCGGGGGGGAGGGGTGAATGTGACCAAACTTCTGTTTAATCCTTTTGTTAAAAAATAGTTCCTACTCACAGTAAGTTGTTTGGGCATGGTTGTAGAAATCCTTCAACCTGATGATGAGGTAAGGATTCGAAATCCGGATCGTTGGAAAACAACTTATTGTGAGTAGGAAATATCTTTTTTAAAAAAGGATTGAACTTGAAATGAACACTCACTCCATCATTCATCATTTCTATAAACTTCTGTTTGCTTCGGGTGGTGATGTGTACATGTATACTATATGTAGTTGACAACCTGACATTTTAAAACAATAAACGTGAAAGACAAAGAAAAAGAAGAATAACCGCAGAGAGCCGGCGATGACCTCAGCTGTTGGTCTTACAGATTTATATAGTTTCTTTAAAAATTCATTTTTTACCATGAGGTTTAAGCAGGATTTCTGCCCTGTTTATTTATAATGGAATTATTACAGAAACTAAGATTTTTTAACAGAATATTATGGTTAGTTTCACTATCCTGGAAAGGAGATCTCTCGATTATCGTCTTTTTTTTATCGTCGAAGAGGGTTGGACAGAATTCGTTTGAATGAGAGTTTTCATTTTGAGGTTCATTATGGTGGTTGTGAGGTTTGTATGAAATTGGCGATAACGGGGAGAATTTTTAGGTCTATATGGGTACTCTCTTTGTGAACATAAAAAGGACCGTCAAGGAATTTTCTTACGACTGTGGATTGGCCACTTAAGATTCAGGGGAAATAGGAATGTTTGGCTGAATCCCACACTATCTGTCCGTAAATCCATGTCGGCCTCACTATGGAATTATAAAGTGCCCTTTGTTTGAAAAAAAGCTGTGTCATCAGCGTCATCAGAATCATATAGTTCAACTTTAATTTAGTGACGTCATTAATGTAAATGGTGAATAGTATGGGCCCATGAATTGAACCTTGGGACCCACGACTCTTGTATGGCACTTACTATTAGAAACATTGTTCTGTTGATTCTTGTTAGAACAACCATTTTAACTATTTCATAAGACAGATAGTAGGGGGGCGTCGGTGGCCGTAACGGTTTAGGCGTTGACACGGCGCTCCAATTACAAATGGGCTTTTTTTCAAAAACACCGGCACCGTGAGGGTTTATATGACCTCTTCTGTTGCGAACCCTCGTAAAAAAAAGTCTGTTTTAAAACGAAAATGAACGGTTTTCCGTATATTTGGAAAGTGACAGTACATGAGCACATTTTTGCAGTGTATAACGCTTAAATAAATTATTTCACATTCCGTCTGAGCTGGCGTTTTATTGTTTTTTAAGTGTGATATTAATTTGCGTGAAAAAGGGGGAACGACAAGGTTAGAATTGTTCGACCGAATTTTTTTCCATATATTTGAACATATCGCTTTATGTTCTGGGCTGTAAGCATAACTGTTACCAATAAATTGATTCGAGCATGTCCACCTTTTTAATGAGATAGGCAGAATATTTGTAGATTTAATTGTATTTTATTTTAAATAATTTGCTATCACCAGGGAACATTTTGTTGAGTATACTGTGCCAATTTTGTAAAAGTTTAGAAATTAATAAAGTCAATTTATTTAACAGTTTATAAAAACCTTTCTAGTAAACCACTAATTGTTAAACTATTGAAACACTGCCTGATTACACAGGATAAAAATTAAAATGGTCTGGTTCAATTTTCTTGTTGAATAAAAGATTTCTTTTTGTCATGTCAGCATTCATGACGTTCTAATTCACAATCTTGTACACTAGGTACAAAATTACATTGCTTACTACCATTATTTATTCTGTTTATGTTTTATGCGCTATTTGCGATTAGATTGTTAGGGGATAAATTTGTTTTGAACTCAGCGTTTTTCACATTATTGCTTAATTTTCATCCACAATTTAAGTTGGAATTGCGAACTTGAGTGTACCGTTGGGAGGAGCAAAGATAAGTGAATTTTTTGCGAAATACTATCTAAACGAAAAATTCACAATTCAATTGAAACTTTTTCTAAATTTTGCCATTTTAAAATGTCTGTATATTTGGATTATTTCTGCTCCAAATAAAATTGAACAAAAGCCTTAATAAGACGTTTCCTATTTTTTTTTAATTTTCTTCTATTTTACAACTGGACTGTTCGTTCGATGTAACAAGAAAGACAGATAGTTCATACATAGGAACAATAAAAGGGAAACATGGACATCAACCATCCAGCTATGGAAGCCGTTATTGTATCAATCTTCTTTGAGGATTATTAAGTAACCTGGTGGTTGACAGGTTTTTGACGAAAGGGTTCAGATGATGAATATAGCTATGAATGGAAACTCTAGTAACAGGGATTTGGCTAGTTTGGCTCGATGAGAAAAAAAGAACAAGACGGTAAGTGGAAGGTATAAACTGAGTAAAGCAGAGGAGCGAGGACGCTACCCTGTGGGACACCTGCTAGAATTTGATGGATAGGAGATAATGAAGTTTTATAGGATATTTGGAAGTGACGTTAGTTAAGAACCTTTGGACGTAGAGACCTAGGTAATAGGTGCTAGTTTTTGAGCTTCCACGATAGTTCAAAGTGACATACTCAGCCAAAGGCTTGGTAATCCAAGAACACACCAGGGCAATATTGCTTTAGCACAAGGAATGTATAAATGAAGTCTTCGATGCAGTGTGCTTTCTGGACAGTCGAGTGGCAACTTCCAAACTCGAATTGATGATGGGTAATTCTGTTTGTAGGAATTTTCTTGACAGGCGGATCTAGGATCTTTTCCAGTATTCTGCCAAAGATGGGCAAAAGGCTGATGGGTCAGTAAGAGCCAGGATTGGGGTTTTTTCAGGTTTTAGGTTTATTCTGTTGGAAGAAAATTTCCAAAGCGTAGGGAAATGGGCGTTGAATAGTAGTTTATGAAGATAATAGCTTTTGTAGATAGTTGGGAAAGGGTGAAGGGAGTTATTAGGTTGTTTTTCTTTTTGGGATGAAAGTTGATCAGTTTTTTAGCGTTGGGTTCAAATTTGTACTAACACTAATGGTTCAAAAAATATGCCCTTACTTTACTAACAAACTCGAGTTTTTCTGGAAAAAATCTTTATAATAATAGAGAATCAGACAGAGGTTAAGAGAAAAATTTGTGTTGCATTTTGGATGTAGACACACTTCTGATGTTTATTAAAGAATTCGTCAATCACCTGTATATACTATAAAAACAAATCAATTATACTACATAATTGTTTTTAATCATAGAATTATTCAAACTAATATATCATCCCATAAAAAATGTAATATGGTAGCATCGAAAACATGATAAGTTTTTAAATTCTACAATGTTTTCCATCCAATTGGAATGCAAGACGATAAAACGATAAAAGAGAAATTTAAGTTTTTATCTTATCTGTCCCGTTGTTTTCTTAATGCTTTTTTTCTCGATCGCGGATTTCCTAGAAAGTGGTATTTGTTTACTGATGAAACTATGAACGCCTAAGGGATAAACAAGCAACAATGAAATTTCTGTTTCATCTTTCCCCTCAGGACTCATTGATATCACTAAAGGCGCTTTTGTTCACGTCCGAATAGAAATCTACTTGACAAAATGAATTCACAGATCATTTCTTTATTTTAAATTTACAAATTATATCTAGGATTTTTTTCCCACCTTGGTTCAAAAAATCGCAGATTATTAATTTATTTCAAGCTTAAGTCACCTGTTCCGATTCTTGGAGGAAACAGGATTGTTGTATTGTATATAGTTTTCTGTCCCGAGCATGTGTTGAAAGCGAATGTATTTATTAGCGTGAATGTGTAGTGTAAGATGGCGGGATATTGATTACCCATCGGCCCTCAAATAGGTTAGTTATAATAGGTGTTAAGGATAATGGAGGAATACCAAATACTCTACCACCCTGAGTTAATGTAAATGAAGTAAAGCATGTATTTAATAATGATTCAGAATGTGAATAGATTGGGATCTAGGAACTGCATGTGTTGGGTGCTGAACTGACCTACCTGCTGCCAGCACCCGAGTGCTGGTAATTTATTGTAAATTACAAAAGCTGGAATTGCCGATGGACTAGAAAAAGACAAATGTGTATGTATGTATTGTACACAAATGCGCGGATTTGAGCTTATACAAGTCCAAATACTTCAAATTTATTTGATTTTGCAAAAACATTTAAATTTCCTATAACACGATATAACTGATATTATTTGATATTTAATGATTATTATTATGAGGTCGAGAGGTGCGATCTGGTGTGATGTAGGTTTTAGAAAAACGTTTTCTTTATCGTGCCAACGTTTCGGTCTTTATTGAGATCATCTTCAGAGCTCAAAGTGTTTGTTTTCCGTGTAGATGTGTCATTCTAGTCTGTCGTGTTGAGAGTGCCCAGTATTTAATATTATAATTTTGTTTTTATTGACTAGTCAAATCCCAATTATTACTTTTGTATTCAAATATTTTAATTTACAAAATCGAAGTTAAGGCTAATTTTAAAATAAAGGAAACACTTAGTTCCTTCGTCAAGCTTTCGACCTCTTCATCACTAATTTGAAACTATTTTTAATACTTCACGTGGTCAACAGATATGATCATCTAATTAAAGTTTCAAATATTAGGATATATTCATAAAAAGCTAGATTATTTCAAACTTATTACTAGGTGTTTTTTTCCCTTCGATTTGGCAATATCTTTGATTTTGTGTTACAAAGGAACAAGTGAATTTAAAAAACGCCAAAAAAGAACGTGTTCTACTTTCCCCTACACTCGTTTATCTGTTGTTTTCTAACAACACGCAAGTACGTCAAACTGCTTGCAAAAATGTCGAAATGTTACAATCTGAACGACAATGGATACAGTACACCAACGAAAATCGTTTAAAAAATTCTAATTAAAATTGTATTGAACGTTATCGTTTACAAAACAAAAATCATCACATAAATTTTGTAGTTCATTTCAAAGATTAATTTTTTAATATTGTAGTTTAATGCGCAAAACGTCAAATAAGCCCGGCATAAACAATAAACCGTTCAGTATGAATTTACAAAAAAATTCGTCAAGTATTTCATTTTAAAACTAGAACGGAAAATCTTATTTTTTCTTGCTTTTTTAATATTTTTTGGCTATTAAGACAAAAATCGGATTATTAGTTCAATCTCCTTTTGAATATCCTTATGACTAAAGTTATTGGGTCTTCTAAACGGCGAACCCATGGGGTTTTTCCTTTTTCAAAATTCAGTGAGGATTTCTGTTCGAAAACTGAAACCTCGCTGACGAGGGCACAAGGCTGAAATGCGTTCAACTCAAACCCCGGGGAGGTAGACGGACCCAGCGCCTGTTCAACATCCCTACACTAAACGGACCTCGTTCATCACGCATTCCTTTAAAAAAAATCTTACTATGCTAAAATCAACTACTTTAATATTCTCTATCATTAAGCTAGTAAAACCTACCATACGATAAGGGTAGACTTAAGAAAAACAACTAGACCAAGAAATGGTGAAAACATGAAAAAAATGTATTTCACACTAGATAAAATATTGTTTAAAACTTTTACCATAGTTTTAAAACGACATTTTAAAATCGAAGATGGCCAAGTTGTAATTTCTGTCCTTGTTTGCTTTAAAACCTATTATAAAAATGATCTACAATGGAGGCACATTCAAGAAAATACGTACAGATCAACCACTGATTATGGCTCAATGCAGAAGCATGCAGAGAAAACTGGCAAGCATAGACAGAACAGGATGATCATATGCAGAAATTTCAAAATTGGAAAAAATTGTAAGTTTTATAAATTTTAACTCGTTTGCTTCACCAATTTAAAGTGGGAGATGGACAAGTTATAATTTTTATTCTTCTTTTTTTTATCTTGTTAGAAATTTATAGCTATAAAAACAATTCGACACAATTGGGCTTTTAGAGTTTCAAAACTGTTATGTTGTTTTTGGCAGGACTGGATATTTCTTTACAAAAAAAATGTAGCTTCGTTCTCTCGGTATTACATAATGAATATCAGATCCAGGGGGAAAAAACGTAAAGACCAACCATTGAGGATGGTAAAATTCATAAGGACGGCTGTCAGACAAAACAGCATGGTGGCATGGAAAGACCAGATTGACCCGTAGACATAGATAATAGACGAAAATGGTAAGTCTTATAAACTACCTAACAACTTTTAGCCCTGTTTGCTTCAACAATTTAAAAATCGAAGGTGGCCAGGTTATAATTTATACTTATTTGCATTAAATTCTGTTAGAAAATTATACGTGTAAAGACAATTTGCCATAAGTGGGCTTTTAGACTTTCAAAACCGATACGTATTATGTTATTTCTGGCAGTACATAATATTTGTTTAAATGTTAACAATGAACATTGGGTATGTGTGAATGTAAAGAAAACAGTTAATAGAATCAATATTTTTTTTTTATTCCAGGCTTGTAAAACTAAAGAATTTTGAAGCACAAAGGGGCAGAAACATTAAAGAACCCTTATAGCTATAAAAAAATTTATGACCGATTTATATTTGTAGCCTTCGGTAAGGCGTACTTCGAACAATTCATTTTAAAACATTTATCATTCTTTTTAAAATTAAAAGCCAGCTGTTTTTTTAAGGGATGATATCTATGAACTTTTCTCGAGGGTTGCCAAAGAAGAGAAAATTTCAAATTGAGATTTAAAAAAAAAAAAGATAAATATTTATACGGGTGTACGGCTACCGGTGTTACAAACTTTGCCAGTATATTCTATATTCAAAATAAAACCAAAAAGTCCTAATTAACTATGGTCCGAATCTTAACAGTTTCGGTGTTATTCACCCTTTTTCTGATTTTTTAAAATTTCACGACCATGTTTCAAATAAACAATGATAACTCCCGAACTAAAATCTTTTGCACAAATCCATAAATACCATTGAAAAATACGTTAAATTTCCAATAGGATGTGATAAATATTAAACTTGTAAACGTTGGTGTAATAAGCGTTTCAGTAGCCAGAACAGAAATTTTTTTTTTCAAAGTAAAAAACTTACGGTGATTTTAAACTACTATTTCCAAACCTAGAGACCAGCAAATTTCAGAAAACGTATTCCATTTAATATCCCTTTTAGTGATGTAATTGCTGGTTTAATAATTACTTTTTTCAAAGATGAAGAAATGTATGAAGGAAAGGAAAAACCATTGTTGTCGCATTGGTAAGGTGGAAAGATTAAAAAAAAAAAACTAAAGGAAATTTTGAATGAATTTATTAAACGTTTTTTTAATTTGGGATCGAAACCGAAATAGTGCATGTGTTTATTTATTAATTATTTACCAACACGACGGCAGCTTTGTTTAAAGGATTATTTCGGTTTCGAACCAAATTAAAAAACGTTTAATAAATTCATTCAAAATGCCCTTAAGTTTTTTTAATCTTTACACCTTACCAATCTGTCAACCATGTTTTTTCCTTTCCTTCATAAATTTCTTCATCTTGAAAATAAGTAATTATTAAAAAAGCAATCACACCACTAAAAAGGATATTAAATGGAGTACGTTTTCTGAGATTTGCAGGTTTCTAGGTTTCGAAATGGTAGTTTAGAAATTTTTGAAATTTTTTCTTCTTCGGCAACCCTCGAGAAAAGTTCATAGACATCATCCCTTAAATAAAACAGCTGGCTTCTAATTTTAAACGGAATGTATGATGATGTCGCCGGTACCACTTTAAAATGATTTGTACGACATACGTTTTACTCAAGACTACAAAATAAAAATTGGTCACAAAATGTTTTATGCCTATAAGGGTTCTTTTATGTTTGTGACCCTTTATGCTTCGAAATTGTTTAGTTTTACAAGCCTGGGATAAAAAAAAATTGTATTGACTGTTTTCTTCAAAATGTTCATTGTTAATGTTTAAAAATTTTATGCACCGCTAGAAATAACATAATACGTATCAGTTTTGAAAATCTAAAAGCCCACTTATGGCAAAGTGTCTTTATACGTATAATTTTCTAACAGGATTTAAAGTAAATAAGCATGAAAATTATAACCTGGGCTCGTTCGATTTTCATATTGTTGAACCAAACATGGTTAAAAATTACAAAACTAAAAAAAAATTAGTTTAGGAGTTATCATTGTTTATTTTAAGCAAGGTCGTGAAATTTTAAAAATCAGATGAAGAGGAATAACTCCGAAACTGTTGAGATTTGGACCATAGTTAATTAGGACTTTTTGGTTCTATTTTGTATGTAGTATCTACTGGCAAAGTTAGCCTAACACCGTGTATAATGGATTTGCTTTTTTTTTAAATTTTTATTTTTTTATTTACGGGCAATAGCCCATTTTATTTCAATAATTACAAAAAGACAAAGAACATTTAAAATATGAAAAACAATGACAATTTAGATACCAATATTTTATGTACCGCTAGAAATAACATAATACGTATCAGTTTTGAATACAAAAGTAATAATTGGGATTTGACTAGTGATTAAAAACAATTATAAATGAGATTAATTATTATTTTTGATGACTGTTCTTTTTATTTATTAAAAAACTATTGTTTTACCTCAGAAACCGAAATATAGTGCAAATCTGCCGGATACCTTGTTTTAATATATTTTTTTGTCGTACAATCACCATATAATTTTTCAAAATTTTTCTCAATTTTGCAGTTAGCATTGTACAATGCGGTTGTTCATGATGCAGGTATAATTTATACATCGTTAATATTATCTTGATATAAACTTACCGTCGAAGGAACAGCTGTATGGCCAGTGAGGGAAGAACTGAAGGGACATCGGCCTTGTGGAATATAATAAAAAGACGTCCCAAGGCTTGGAGGGGGCACGCGCGGTTCCACACGTCACGTCGCAACACCCAACCGGTTCTGCCCCGACGTCTACATCTCCTGGGCATATAATTTTCCAATTTTCGCCCCCCCCCCATTCGACGCAAAATAAGTGACGACGAGGGTGCAGCATCGACGCAGGATGCAGATGAGGATGCAGGAATCCGCAGCTGGGGAAACAGCGTCTCGTCGACTTCATTGGTCCCTCCATCAAATCATCGGCCGATTTTCTTATTCCCAAATATCCCTCGGCTAAAAATTTATATAAAAGTTTAAATATACAAAATGATTCAGTTTTTCGTTTAAAATAAGTTCCTGTTTATAAACAAATTTGAATGATTCAATTCCCTAGTTGAGTGGTTTACATTACACTGATTCATCCAAACATACTAGTAAAACGAAAGGATAAAAAAATAGTACTAAATTACTATTAAACTACTACTCACCAATAAGTTATTCACTTAGAAAATAATAAAAGTACTCGTATTACTCTTAATAATGTTTTAAAAGAGTAAAGAATGAAAACAGGAGAGGGATGAAAAGGCAGAAAAATAGAGAGTGAGAAACAAAAAGTTGAACGGAAGAATAAGGGATGGAGAGTAGTAGACATGAGTAAAATAGAGTGCGAAAAAGAAAAAAATATAATGAGAAGGAATTGAAGAGAATTAGAGTAAGGGGATTAGTGACAATGAAGAGAGAGAAAGAGGGAGAGGGACAGGAAGAGAGACAGGGAGAGAGAGAGAATGATAGAGATAGAGAGAGAGAGAGAGAGAGAGAGAGATAGAGAGAGATAGAAAGTGAAAAAAGGAGAAAGTGAGTGAGTAAATTAAGAAGAGAAGAGTGTCAATGGGAGAAATTTAAGAGAAAGAAAAGAAAAGCTGGAGGGAGGGAAGGAGGGAGGGAGAGAGAGAGGAAAGAGAGAGTATGATTGAATTAATCGTGAAGAAAAGAGAGATAGAGATAGAGAGCGAGAGAGAGAAATGGAGAAGAGAAAGAAAAACGGGAGAGAGAGTGAGAGTGAGAGAAAGAGAGAGACAGACAGACAGACCACAGAGGTAGGGAGAGAGAGAGTGGAGAAGAATGAAGAAAAGAAAGAGAGAAGAGAGAAAGCATGAGAGAAAGAGAGAAAAGTACGAGTAAGATAATGAATGACAGTAAACCAGAAAGTGCAGAACAAAAGAGAGACAGAAATATAGAAAAAGGGGCAGAGATAAGAGTAATAGAAGAAAGAGAAAGAGAAAGAGAGAAAGAGAGAAAGAAAGAGAGAGAGAGAGAGAGAGAGAAGAGAGGAAGAGTGAGCATGAGAGAAAGAGATACTGAAAAAGTGAGAGAGAGTGGAGAATAAGCGAAGGATAGAAAGTGAGAGTGAGAGAAGAGAAAATAATGAGCATGAAAGAAAGAGATACAGAAAAAAAGAGAAAAACACAAGTAAGAGAGTCAATGATAGGAAAAAGAATGTTAAAAAAAATAGAGACAGAAATATAGAAAAAGGGACAATTAGATGAGTAATAGAATGTAAGAAAGAGAGAAATAGAAAGCAATGAACGAGGGAAAACATAGAGCGAAAGGGTAAAAATAGAAGAATAAAAGGGAATTGCTAAGAAATAAAAGGTTTTACATGTTCTGCCAAGTTTTTTTTTACTGCCAAACTGATCCCCATGCGTCTGCAAAATAAAAAACCTCCTCAACTGAGTAGCTATGCACGAACTACAGAAATTTGGATAGAAAAAATCAGTAATTCAATCGAACTATTGACAGGTTTATTACATTATGTTTCATGCTCTTATGGTATGACGAGATTTAAAATAGACCAGAAATTGTCTGTATTTCGACAATTATTTTATACAGGGGTTGTATGATACGACATCAAACGAAGCTATACTAAAACGACAATTGATATAACATAGAACTCTTCAATAATAAATAATTAAATTTAAAGAAAGTATGTGTTATAAGGAAAAATAAAATAATAAATTGTAACAATTGTGACAGGCAGAACAGAAAAAAGTTATGCTGACACAATCGTTATATCATTAATCTCAGTAACACCTTAAAAAGAAGGTCATATATCAATCCGAGATTTAGATAATACGCACTTGTAAAATATTTGATAGTTTGATTGATATATCATAAAATCTACAACAAAAATGAGTTTCGTTTTAACAAATGATTCAAACATATTAAAGTAATTTTTCTCTCGAATATAAAAGAGAGTGAGAGGGAGGGGGCGAGAGAGTGAAAGGGAGAGAGGAAAAGAAACAAACATACATTTCTTAAACATACAAAACCTTCATATACAAAAATATTAAACAAGAACAAACTTACCGACGTACGACTGAAGTTGGTGAAATGCCACAACGCGTCCGACAAATAAATCCATCGATGATAAGAAGACAAGGATGACGACAATTCCATAAAGTGCACATTTGGACATCTGCAACAGAAATAATAAACGTAGTTGTAATAACATTATTCGAAGAAACGAGTCAACGTATTATTTTATAACAAGTTAATATACTCGGAACCCTACATTAAAACATGGTAAGGAACAGTGGACGCACTTAGTTAAACCTTAGGTGCTTTAATTTGAAGCAGTACACATCCTTTACAAAATGAACAATTGGTGGGAGGAATTGAAAATCCAATAATCCAATGTATCAATTTCAAAGTATCAACATTACCATTGGCTGTACATTTGATATAACACTAGCCATAGATCACATTAGAACGGTAAGCATAACAAGGATTGCAGTAGTTCTTGCAGACAGTTCTGTGGCATTATGAAAGGACTACCCTGACTCAAAAGGGAATTCAGGAAAACTTGAATATTCTACTAGATATAAATGGTACTTGAGGTTTCTAAGGAAAATTAGGACATCTGAGAGCAGAACGTCGAAGGTTTGAAATATGGCCAGTCCAAACCTAAACAAGGATGTGATAATCTATAATAAAAGTTCCTTCCCAACGTTGCGTACATATGAGCCAATGAGAGCCACTCCTCTAAGACACGATGCACGGAATATGAAAGACCAAAAATACAAGCTATTGTCTATTAGAGGTAATGAACTTTAGGACTTATTTACTACAAAGAAAGTGCGACGATGATTCGGATAGGAATGCCGCGATGGTATAGATGCACAATTGATGACGAGTTGACTTGCCAATCAACAAGTTTAGTACGTATTCTGAGAAACGGTGCACAAAATGTCTTTTAGACCAAATAGTGAACATATTAGAAAAGATTAAAGTAATTTTTCCAAAATAAGGATTCAGTGGTACAAGAACTATGAGAGAATAATAACGTAAAATGCCCGAAGGCTTTCTCTTAAGTTTTAGTCATATTTCACGTCACTATGTCATCATGTAATAGCTCATTTTCACTGGGGTAATGTTTATATTATAGATTGAAAATATCATTTTTCTTCCCACTGACATTTGAACTGATACGACCTAGGTAGTTTTGATTGCTAAAAGTTTGATAAATGTTATCTTTTTTGAGAATTGTCTAATTCTTAGGTTTTTTATATAAACCAAAGATAAAAACCATCAGGCAAAGCTTATAATTATTACTTTAAGACTTCCTTCCCGATCCTAAAATTTAACAAGCCATATGTCAAAATCTTTCCAACTAATTTTTTTTCTCTAGTGATTTACATCGGATTTACATTACATACGGACATTTCGAGCCCTAACTCACTATAATTTGGAATGATTGCGTCCTAGGCATTGATTGTTATTATGATTGATTAATTTTTAATGATATTTTGGCTTTTGTAGCCAGATTTCCCATTGTTTTCCGATCGACAAAGAGGCCGCTTCAGCCCACATACGACCCCTATCCAGTCTGCCAAGCAGATGTGGTAAGATTAATGAAAAATAATGTAAAACAAAAGTGGAAAAATCGCTGGGCACAAAATTATGTCGAATTACGGTGGAAGGCATTGGTCCCTGGCGCACGGATGCCGTATCGAGAAGAGAAAGGGCAAAACGTACCAGGTCGTATAGGTCAAACTCGGCTTACACATGGGCACTTGCTGGCGGGAAAGAGCAACTATATCACGAAAGATTATGTGTGGAACATATTTTACAACGCAGAAAACTAGAAGCCTGCAGGTATGAGCTATGGAGTTCCTGTTGACCTATGCTTTGCCTTACGACACGACCAGTGGGCACGGATCGCTGTTTCAGTACCTTAGGCTATAAGAATTTTTAAATATACGTTCTGTGTGTTTTACGTATTATGTGTGTGAATGTAATTTATTAGCGGGAATGGAGGCGCCCCGACGATTATTGAGTACTCTAGGGAAACTAGTGGTTTCCAGAAAGTTGAAGTAATTTATTAGCGTGCATGGAGGGTTTAAACTCGTTCTTAGGAATATCAAGTACTCTGGGGTGAGTGTGTTTTCTGGAGAGTTAAATTAATTTATTAGCGTGAATGGAGGGTTATAAACCTTCTCTTAGGACTATCAGGTACTCTAAAGTGAGAGTGTGTTTTATAGAGAATTAAAGTAATTTATTAGCGTGAATGGAGGGTAAAACCATCTCTTAGGAATATCAAGTACACTGGTGTTAGAGTGTGTTTTCAGGAGAGTTAAAGTAATTTATTGGCGTGAATGGAGGGTTTAAACCCTCTGTTAGGAATATCAAGTACTCTGGAGGAGTGAATGTGACCAGATTTGTCTTGTTATAAGAGGTGACAAGATATCAGCGTCATCGGAATATCCATGCTTTCCCGTTGCGGGACTAAAGCCCTGGTGGGGTTCCTCCATACAATACACTGTACGGGTGGTTCCATCCGGGAGTCAGGCTTCTTGTCTCTAGCGGTTTCCAAGGGAGGGGGAAGCTTGAAAATCTTTTGTGTTATGTGATTATGATTTTCTTGTTCTCTTAATTGCTAATAAGTAGCATGAGGTACTTTCAGAGGTCAACAATTGAAGAAAATATGAGACAGTCAGTGTCAAAGATGCGGGAAAGAAAGACAATGACCACATGATGTTTGTCGGCTCATAAATAATACATTCATACATTTTCCGGTCAAGAGAGTCGAGGATAGGCAGACTAGGCTGTCAATCAAACACTATAAAATTAATTTCAATGTTATCACAAACAAATTGAACTGAAAAAATAATCCTACAGAAGATTTAAGAAATCCAGCATGCTTTGTTTATCCTCATTTAAAAACAACTAAAGTTTAGTGTTGATTTTTTGTAAATAAACAGAGAATTACAGACCTATCATCTGCAACAAAACAATACTGGATGGAGTTCATTGTTCAGTAGAAATCCAGCTTTTAAAACAAGAGTTATTAGAGCTAACTGTCTTTACAGTTTCACATGAAAAGTATGGACTTCTGGAACTACGACTCATTTTTTAGTGAAAACATACACTCACGAAAATGTGGTAAAACTTTTTTAATTATCTTTTTCATCCAACTGCAAAAATACTTTTGCAGCCTATAAAGTTATTGGTGAATCAGTTGAAAATCCAAAAAATTAATATTTTAGAATTTAAACAACAGAACAATTTCAAAAATTTAGCTAAGACAGTAATAAAAAATTTATAAGCTGAGCTATCTGAATTTGTAACTATTTAAATACTTTATTGCGCCATTCAACTTGAAATATGAATTAAATTTAACCTCAATCCATTAAGAGGACAAATAAATAACTAATTAAGCAAGGAATTTGGTAATGGATTTTAATTATTAATAAAAATTGTTATATTATTAATTAAGTACTTAATTTTTAAGGTGTCAAAAAATTTGATTGATATGTAAATGAATATTTCTTTTTTGCAATAGATTTTTTCTAAGACTCTTTTAAATTTACTTCATTTTACTATTATTCAGATTAATAATTATCCAATTTAATAAGTATAATAATTTTTGACTGATATTTATTTAAATTTAGTATTGAAATTGTATCAATGGAGTTGAAACATGCAGTAGGACTAGGGATACCTTTTAATTTTTAGTCAATTAGGAATTTTGTTACATAAGTTTAATGTTAAATATGTTGGAATTGGAAATAAATGAACTGAGCAAAACATTTCTGGGTTGATTTTGTGATTTGCAAATTTTTTACACAGCCTAACTAGCCATGTACAGACAGTCTTATATCATTAAGGACCATTATTTTATTTGTTTATTTTATTAGGCACCTAGATTTTAACGAGGGTTCGCAACAGCAGAGGTTATATCAACCCTCGGGGTGCCGGTGTTTTTGAAAAAAAAAAAAAAAAATCATTTGTAAAAGTATATTGGGTTCTAATGCAGGGCCATTGCCTAAACCGTTGCGGCCACCGATGCCCCCTATTACCTGGTTGTAAGCATGAATTGAAAGGTAATTTTTTTTTTAATAATAAATCTGGACATCCATCAAGGTATGAAACGGCCTACAAATACTTGCAATAAGTATCAGAAGATGGATATGAAATAGAAAATCCTGCCAAAATTGAACTGACATACCAAAACAGATCAAACCCCAACTTCATTTTTCATCATACCACTCACTGACTTTAAAGAAATTTCATAGTGAAATTAGTTATTATAAGCACAATAATTAATAATTCTTCTGCTAATTTTATTGACACTGACCTCTTTAATGGGTACATATATTTTAATGGATAAACCTTTTAAGATTATTTTATTTATTTTAAAGATAACTTAAAATTGTTTGAAACTAATGTTTTAGATGAACTCAAACTCTATTTTTTATCAATTAAGTTATTAAAAAGAACTTTATTAACTTTGAAAAGCAACAACTATTAAACAATTTTATAATTGATTTTTACAAATTATTAAAACAATCAGAAAGTGATTGAAATATTTTAACTATTATTAATTAATTAATATATGTTTCACAGTCATAATTGACGTATTAATTATTTCAAGTAATTACACTTCTTATCTAAAGTCTTGATATGAAAAAGTTATTGTCACGAACGAGATTCGAACCTGTGACCTTCGGCTCAATACACTGCTGCTTTAACCACTTGTCACGATAGCTCAAGTGGTTAGAGTAGCAGTATATTGAGCTGAAGATTGTGGGTTCAAATCCCGCTCATGATACTTCCTTTTTCATCTCAACCAAGGCCTTAGATAAAAAGTATGATTACATGAAATTATTATTTGGCATTTTAGCTACTCACAATCAGCATTTTTATCACAAGTTTCTTTTCTTTATTATAAAAATTGCGAAACATTATTGTGTAGTTTCCGATCATCTAGTTCTGCTTCACTGCTTTGTCCAATCAAACATATTTCAACACTAAACCTTCTTCAGTGGTTGGTTTGTCTAGTTTTATAATTTTAAAACAGACTGACCACTGAACGTTGGAGAAATGCTGAAACATGTCTGGCAGATTAACCCAGAAGCAGCCCAAATGATTGGTAATGACCAAATTTCAAGCTCACCAACACAGAGAAATCTCATAATTAATTTGTCATTAAATAATAGAACAATAAATATGTGTTCCTTAGTGACCTGTTGTTTCATAATTTGTTGAAGTCATGGGGAACAGTCAAGAATGAAGTAGTTTAGAAAAACACCTTTTTTCACTTTTTTGCCGACGTTTCGACCAATATGACACCACAAGATTAGTACCACAATTTATGCCCTAAAGATGTTCCAAATAAAGGTCAAAACATTGGCCAAAAAAATGAAAAAAAGGTGTTTTTCTAAACTACCTCATTTTTTACTGATCCTCACAAATTCAAAAAATTAATAAATAATATTTTATTATATATAACAAAAAGTCCTTTTTAATTACAGATGTCTGCCTCAGCATGAGGATACTAAGGAGCGGGGTTTTTGTTCCCCAAGCACTGCAACATTCTGGCAAATTGTACCTTTTGCCTCAGCATTAATTGAACTTCTTTTCAATATTATTATAACAGCTTGCCATATTCATTTTCTCAAAACAATTTTTAATCAATATATCAGGATGCATTTTTGATGTGGAAATTTGGAAAAATAAAGTTTCAGTTCTTGTTTAAAAAGAATTATAGAAGAAAAAATTATATGCACCTTAAAAATAAAATATGACTCAAGATAGAACATGGATGATAACAAAACCTAACTATTCAATAAGCAAGACCTAAACCATAGTTACTACCATCAAATTTGAATTTTAAATTTCAAGCAAGTAGTTTTTTTTAAACTATCATTTAATATTCCTAAAGATGGTATATTAATTGCACTTTCTTTGGTTTTATCATAACAATCAAAAATAATAAAATGTACAAATTTTTAAATAATTTCAGAAGCTATTGTGGCATTTATGAATTGTTTTTATCATTTATTATAAATTGAATATAATCACTTCTATAACATCTTACTATGTAGATTTGTAATTAAATATATAAATAATATATTAAACAGAATGTTTTCATTAGCCGATGATTATTCGGAGATCGTGAGGTGCGGTCTGGTGTGACGTAGCTTTTAGAAAATCAATTTCTTTATCATGCCAACGTTTCGATCTTTATTGAGATCATCTTCAGGGCCTGGGATTTATAAACATTGTTTAAATTTTACAAATACCTGTAGGATGTAAAAAAAAAAGAAGGAAAAAAAGAATTTGTACAATGCTATACTCTTTGTTCTTTTTTCACATCCTATATGTATTTGTAAAATTTAAACAATGTTTATAAATCCCAGGCCCTGAAGATGATCTTAATAAAGATTGAAACGTTGGCGCGATAAAGAAAATGTTTTTCTAAACCTATGTCACACCACACCGCATCTCACGATCTGTGAATAATCGTTAATTAATGGTCACTAAACACAACACATTAAATATATAAATAATTTATTAAACAGATTTTTTTAAAAATAACTTGTGTTTGCTGGGTCTGCAATAAATTAGCCACCATCGTGGTAATTGTGGCTTTTATGAACTGTTCTTATCATTCATTATAAATTCACTATAATTACTCCTTACAACTTACTGTGTAGATTTGTAATTGTGAATGTATAAATAATTTATTAAACAGATTTTTTTAAACTGGTGTTTAAATGTGCAGTTTTTAGTGACTGTTAGCCAATGATTATTTGGAGATCGTGAGGTGCGGTCTGGTGTGACGTAGGCTTTAGTAAAACATTTTTTCTATTATGCCAACATTTCGATCTTTATTGAGATCATCTTCTGTGTAAAAATATGTAAACAAAAAAGAAAGAAAAAATGAATTTATACTCTTTGTTCCTTTTTTACATCCTACATGTATTTGTAAAATTTAAGCAATGTTTATAAATCCCAGGCTCTGAAGATGATCTCAATAAAGATTGAAATGTTGGCACGACAAAGAAAATGTTTTTCTAAATCTACGTCACACCAGACCGCATCTCACGATCTCTAAATAATCATTAATTAACAGTCACTAAACATGATACATGTGTAGAGATTAGTGACCATTAATCGATAGTAATTCATATATCGTGAGATGCGGTCTGGTATGATGTAGGTTTCAGAAAAACATTTTCTTTATCGTGCCAACGTTTCGATCTTTTATTGAGATCATCTTCAGGGCCTGGGATTTACAAACAATGTTTACATTTAACAAATACATTTAGGATGTGGATAAGTGTGTTGTATAAATTCACTTATCCACATCCTAAATGTATTTGTTAAATGTAAACATTGTTTGTAAATCCCAGGCCCTGAAGATGATCTCAATAAAAGATCGAAACGTTGGCACGATAAAGAAAATGTTTTTCTGAAACCTACATCACACCCGACCGCATCTCACGATATATGAATTACTAAACATGATACATTAAATATATACATAATTTATTAAACATAAACGTTTTTTTAATAACTGGTATTTGTTGGGTCTGTATTAAATTAGCCGCCATTGCGGTAATTGTCACATTTATGACCTCTTCTTATCATTTGTTAGAAATACAATATAATTACTACTGTAACAACTTACTATGTAGATTCGCAATTAAATATATAAATAATTTACTAAACATAAAGTTTTGTTTTAATAACTGGTGTTTGTTGGTGTCTGTATTGGTTTGGTGGCCATTGGGTAATTGTGTCATTTGTGAACTATTTTTTATCATTCGTTAGAGCTTCAATTTTTAATTAATGCTGTAAACACTTACTGTGTTGTATTTTCTCAAGCTTTTAATAACTATTTTCTTTTGTATATTTTCTTTTGACATTTTAAAACAAATAAATTTCCTGGGAGTCATTTGTTTTTGTCTCCTGTTTTATCCTGACGGCCGGCGAACGGTTCGAAAAGGGGAGGGAAAGTCAAACAGTTGATCTGACGGTCGCCTTACTCGAAAATAAGAAACTCCGGGAGAAATCGTTGAAACAAATTTTTAAAATTTTTCAATAAATGTTCGATTTTTAAACCGGTTTTCGGATTGTATTAGTCAATTAATAAAACGAAGCTCGGAGCAGTTCTGCCCTTACGATATTGATAACGGCCCGATTGACTAGATTCGGTCGGGTTCGTTTCGGTCCATCCTCCTTATAACCCTAATCTTAAAGCGAGATTTATTCAAAAGTCCGTCTCGAGGAAAAGCGATTTTTTCCCGACGGAACGAGCCGTCGGACGAGGAGAAAAGCGGAAAATTCATTTTTAAGGGTATTTTAGCGCATGCCTGTTCTTACCTTCACATCGAACGAGTAACGGTAGCCATTTTGGTTCTTTGCTGTACACACGGATACAGAAAGACGCTTAGTGACCCGGCGCCTAATTGTTCAACATTTGTAAAATGCGCGTTAAAACCGAGATGGACGAGGACGAGCAAGGGTAAGCATTTTATTAACAATTACCAGGGAGGCGGAGGTGTCGGAAAAACCCCAATTTTACGGATCTCACCCTTTTTCCTATTTCCCTTTCGGCTTCAATCCAGTCCGTCAAGCCACTTTCCATTTAAGCCATATTGGAAATTAAATCGGGTTTTTTTCTCCGACGCCGCCGCCCCCGGCACGTTTCCACCGCATTTTTATCCAATTTACACCCTTTTCCAATTTAAATCGGCCGGTTTTCGATTTGTACGAGTTCGCCCCGTTCTTTTATTACGGAATTCGCACCCGGAGGGGAGTTGGCCGTTCGCAACTGGATCCCAGGATTTTCCCACGTGACCCGTCCCGTTTCCAGTTCGACCGGCCGTTTTCCGCCCCCGTATGGAAATCCGTCGAATCCAGTCAATTCCGTCACCAAGGAAATTTAACATTTATTTTATCGATCTCATCCCTAGAACTGTGAAAACTCGGAATTAAAACGATTCCCGAATAAATATTAAGCCTTTAAAGCTCGACCCAGCAATAAAAATATGTTTTCAGTATGACCGCCTGAAACGGCATTTTGACATATGCTGACCGCTTATACACATTTGTTGCTTGAACCCTTTCAACTTGACATATGGCTAGTCAAATTTTCAACAATCGTCTAATTTTAACATATTCCTGACTATTTCTATCCAAGGCTTGACCAAAATCCATTTAGACAAAAGTTATGAACGATTAAGAAAGAAAAAACCACTAATCTATAAAAATTCCACATCTGTTTCCACACGATTTTCTTCCCAAAACCTTTAGGGTTACAATTTTAAATAAATGATTAAAATGTTAATATTATATTTACAGGCTGCATTACAGCACTTGACATATGCTAGTTATTTCTTCAATTGTGAAGGGCTATCATAAAATAAAAATTTGATGGTGTTAGATGATGCAGTTTTAGTACAGGTTTGATGAAAAAGGTTCATAACATATAGCAACCAGTTTGGAGACTAGTAAAATTCTCTGAAAACAGACTTAGTTCAGTTTTTAAAATGTTTAACTGTACTTGGCAGCTGGTTATTCCTTCTGCTTTACTTTCCATCCATGATGGGCATATTGACCCTTATTTTGAATTAAAAATTTGGTGGTGTTAAAGGATGCAGTTTTCGTGCAGGTTTCATAAAAAAAGGTTCATAAAGTATAGCAACCAGTTTGGAGACTAGTAAAATTCTCTGAAAACAGACTTAGTTTAGTTTTTAAAATGTTTAACTGTACTTGGCATCTGGTTATTCCTTCTACTTTACTTATCATCCATGAAGGGCATATTGACCCTTTGAATTAAAAATTTGGCAATGTTAGATGCTGCAGTTTTAGAGATACTGATTTAGAATTAGATGATGCAGTTTGATGGAAAACTTAAAAAGTTTATCATTTACCTGTTTGGGGCTTAGTAAATACCTCTAGAAACCAATTTAGTTGTTCATGTTAAAATGATTGTACATGACATATGGTGGATATTTCATCGATTGTATTTTTCTGTGAAGGGCTATCCCCAATTAAATTTTTTGTGGTGTTGGATGGTGTAGTTGTAGTGTAGATTTGACAAAAAAGCTTAAAAATTTGATTGACCTGTGTGGAGATTAGCAAATTTTTCTAGAACCAGGGTTAGTTTTGGTTTTTAGAATGTTTATGAGTGTACTTGGTATATGGTGGTTATTTAATCAATCGTACTTCTAAATCTTGAATAGCATAATTAACCTTTTCTCAAATTAAAAATTTAGTGTGGTTAGATGATGCAGTTTTAGAGTAGATTGATGAAATTTTTCTCCAAACAGGGTTAGTTTTGGTTTTTAGATTATCAATGTACTTGACATTTGCTGGTTTTTTCATCAATCTTACTTTTCAATAGTGAAGTGCTATCGCAAATTAAAAGTTAAAATGATGTAGTTTAAGTGTACGCTTGACGAAAAAAGCTTCAAAAGGATAACATTTTGGAGATTAATAAATTTCTCTAGTACCAGGGTTAGTGTTTGGTTTTTAGAATGTTTATGAGAATATTTGGCATATGGTGTTTATTTCATCAATTGTACTTTTAAATCATGAGAGGCCACCTCGAATTAAAAATTTGGTGGTGTTAGATGATGTAGCTTTAAGAGCTTCAAAAATTATAAGTTGAGTTTTCATTGACCTGTTTGTAGTGCATTAAAATCCTCTAGAAACAGACTTAGTTTTGTTTTTCAAAAAGTTGATGAGTGTACTTGGCAAATGCTGGGTATTTCATCAATCTTACTTTTTAGTCATGAAGGACTAACTGAAATTAAAAATTTGGTGGTGTTAGATGATGTAGTTTTAGTGCAGGTTTGATTAAAAACCTTCAAAAGTTATAAGTTATTGACCTGTTTGGAGAGCATTAAAATCCTCTAAAAGTGTCACTCATACTTTTCAATCGTGAAGTGCTTTCTCGAATTGAAAATTTGGAGGTGATGTAGTTGTAGTGCAGGCTTGATGAAAAAGCTTCAAAAGGATAACTGTACCAATTTGGAGATTAGTAAACTTCTCTAGAGACAAGGTTAGTTTTGGTTTTTAGAATGGCATCTGGTTATTTCTTCTGTTTTATTTTTCATCTGTGAAAGGCATATTGATCCTTATAACAAATATAAAATTTGGCAAATATACTTTCAGTGTAAGTTGGACGAAAAAGCTTCAAAACTTAAAAATAAACCAGAATGGAACACGGTAAAATCTCTAGAGGGTTAGTTTTATAAAAATGGTCAAAATGTTTGTTAATATAGCATAAACTGCACAAAATTGAATAGGAATATTTGAAATTTATTCTTATTAATTCTTAATTTTAATTTAGAATTAACCGATATATTCGTATTAATTGGATAAACCAAAAATCCACTTGCCAGTGACCTCGATGACATTCTCACAATAATATTGCGAACTTCAGGTTCAAGATGATGTCTCTGCTGTTAAAGAGAATACAACTGGATTAAAATGGAGAAAAGACAAGAAAAGTGTTTGTTTTGTTTATAAAATGAGTAATTTTCATGTTTAATATTCTTAAGGAAATTCATTATTAAAAAAGAGGATTAACATTTTTTGTTTGTTTTTGGTTTGTATTTTCTACTTTGCTTTATACAACTAACAAGAATATTTCGGTAAATTTAATAATATACAATTATCCCTATTCATTTTTGTGCACTTTATATTGGGTACTTTTTCATCTATTATTTCTGCTGTGAAAAGTGTATTGCTTATCTTAAATTAAAAATTTGGTGGTGCTAGATGATTTAATTTTAGTGTAAGTTTGTTAAAAGTTTGAAAGTAAAAATAATAATGAACCAGTTTCAGACAAATAAATTTCACTAGGAACAGGGTTAATTTGATACAAATGGCCAAAATGTTGATGAAAGTATTGACATATGTTGGAATTTCTTCATCTAATATTTCTGATGTGAAGGGCCTATCACTACTCATCAACCCGAATTTACAGTTTATTGATACAAGATGATGAAATTTTAGGGCAAATCAAATGTTCCAAAAGTTGAAATAATAATCGATCAGTTTAGATATAAGCAAATCAGTAGAAAAGGGGTCAATTTTATGAAGATAGGACAAAATGTTTAAGAAAGTAACCTGACTTGTTGGGTATTTTTCATTATACTTTTTCTGTCGTGAAGGGCGATGCTCATTTACATGACTAAAAAAAAAGAATGGTGCTGCTAGACGATGTGATTGCAGTGCTGATTTGGCCAAAAAGCTTCAAAAGCAAAATTTATAGCTGAATATTTTTAAATTAAAAAATCGAAAGATAAGGCTAAAGAGGTAGATGATGAAGGAACACACTTACATTTTTCCCTTTTTCAAATTGTCCTTTCTGTTTGTTTTTAAAAAATTTTTTTAGTACAAACTTAATTTATTGAAGGCAGAAATCAATTATCTAGAAATAATTCATATGGTTACAAATATCTTGATACTATTTGACTAAACTCGAAGAAAGTGAGTTAATTCCACAGTCTACTTTTCAGTTGTGGTGAGCAAATTGGCAGTCAGCTTACATTTTTAAATGTGCTGAAGCTAGTCGAGCTTTGTTAGTGTCGATTTGTACAAAAAGCTTCAAAAATTGAAATTATAACTGCCCAGTTTGTAGACTTGTTAATTTCTGTACGAGCATTCAGGATTAGTTTTATGAAAATAGTTTTTTTAAGTACTAAGGGAGCTCAACCCCCTGCTCTCTTTGCTTGCTGACCTTCAGACTGCTTTGCTGCTGCTCGTGGTTTCGCCACTCCATTTTTTCATTGCCCTCTCATCCCTCACAAAAACCTAGTAGGCGACCCATGGGCAGGAGAGCAGTGCCCCCATTAGTTTTATACAATAGGTAAAAGAAGAGCAACTCCAAATAAATGAGCTCAAAAACTTACGTGCCTCTAGATTTTTATCAGGTTGGCTTAAAAAAAAAAGCCTCGAAAGCAAAATTTATAGCTAAATTTTTTTAAATTAAAAAAATCCAAAGATAAGGCTAAAGAGGTAAATGATGAAGGAACTTAGCATTTTTCCCTTTTTCAAATTGTCCTTTCTGTTGTATTGTAACTTTGCGAATTGTAATCTGTTTTTCCCAATTATTTTTTTATTCAATTGGTATTAAATAGCTGTTTAAGTACTGTGTAAAAAAAGAAAAAAATACAGTCCTTGTGGAAATTTGTTCACAATTTTAATCCAAACAAAAAACTCACAGCTCACTTCCGTATTAAAATAATTACTGAAAGCAATTGATTGCAAATTTCAAATTAGGTTTATTTTGTAGAAAAAAGTTACTCTTTCCAATTATGTATGAGATGGTTTCTTAAAGATTAAACTGAGAAAGTAGTGCGAAGTGAAAAGTTTTATTGAAATTTTGTTTATCCTCCCCCTATTTTTTCTCTTTCTAAACCATTAAAATCGTATAAAGGGGGGCGTTGGTGGCCACAATGGTTTAGGCGTTGACATGGCGCTCATCACTGTAAAAGGTACAGGTCCCGGGTTCGAATCCAGCAGTCCTGCTTCGAATCCTACATACTTACACTGCCGTTGCGAACCCTCGTTAAAAAAAATTATGATAATACAAAAATCGTATAGATCCTTCGTAAGAGTATATTGCTCACCATATTGATTTTAAAATTTGGTAATGCTAGAAAAAAGCTTCAGATGTTAAAATTTCAACCAGCCTTTGACATATGCTAGACAATTTCTACATTTGCAGTTCATTCGGGTTGGGTTTGCCATGGTACTAGCATAAATCCAGTTGAAATTTGGTCAAAATTTTTTAAAATTTAAGTTAGATCAAAAGCTTTAAAAAGCACAGTTTGACTTGTAAACTCAACTGGTTTTTGGTATTGGTAAGCTCAAATCTTAATAAAATCCAAACAGGTGCCAGGCATTTTGTCTTGAGGGATCGTTGCGCCCAATTTTAGGTATTCAAACATATATCCCAAATTAAAATGATAAATTTTAACATTCAGACATATTACCTTCAGGCAATAAATAAAAAAATCACAATGAACCTTCTGTTGGGTTTATCTACATGCCATTGGAGGGAAGGGCTCCAAGTACTACTTGAAAAGCAATACATTGTACAGATGTTTAAAAAACGTAACAATTAAAAAATATATTTAGAACGATGATTTTAACAGGACTAGATAAAAAGCATCTATATATTTTGTTTGATTTTTAAAAATCTAGTTTGAATCCATATTACTCGACAATTGTAAGTTTTGTGAAATTATCACGCTGTTTAGCCAAACTGTTCAACTTAGGGAAATAAAGAAAAGAAATTATTTTATTTACAAGGAATGTAGTGGTAAAACCTTCCGGATTTAATATTTTTAATAAATGAAGTAACTGCTAGTGAAGGTTTTCAATAAATTTATGCACTTAAATGATAATTTTAAATTTATATTCTCTCTTGAATTCTATATTTTTAATAAAAGGTTTGACCATTTTGCTACTTACAAATACGTTCAGGTATGAAAATCAGAATCAAATGAAAGAGATATATATTTTTAGCTTCATAAAATAAATCTTTCCACTATATACTTATAGAAAAGTAATTTATGCATGTGCCACTTAATTAATACATCTACTCCCTGAACCTATTAAATGGCTTTCCATATTAATTACTCTGCCCAGTTAAAATGGCCGTAATTGTAAGTCACGATTTGACCTGAAAATTAAGTTCATAAAAGTATTTGATGCTTACAGATATGATATAAAATAAGTAAATATAATAATTAAATGTAATAAATAGTGTTATATTTGAAAGGAATGAACAGCAAAATAAATGTTTATTTGTATTAATCTTTATGCAACACCTTTACTTTTTATATTATGAACTAAATGCAGGCTTTCAAACCAGTCTTATCGTGGTATTTTTCAAGTATGTTACAACTCTAGTTGCTCTCTAGTGTTCTTATTTTATCAATTTTTTTTCTTGTTTAATTAACATTATATATTCCATATTTACTTAATGGTCATAAGTGACCATATTAATTATTCCATTTAATTATTCATTTTATCTAAGGTTTTTGGTTGAGATAAAATATTAGTGTCATGGGCGGGATTCAAACCCACGACATTTGGGTTTAAATACGACTGAAAATATGGCAAAAAGAGGGAAAATTCAAACAGTTGTAGGTTGAGATGGGGAGTTGGTGTCCGGAAGGGATCGAAGTCACGATAGCTCAAGTGGCTAAAGCAGCCGAAGGTTGTGGGTTCAAATCCTGCTCATGACACTAATTTTTCATCTCAGCCAAAAAACCTTAGATAAAAAGACTAATTAATTGGGATTATATATTATTTTGATTGGGTATAAAAATCAATGTTTCTTCGATGTTTCTTCATGTAAACAAGAAAGTAGAAGATGAAAAATTCATTAGGTTATATTCTCTACATAATCTGTGATGGTTTTTTTTTAACTTGAAATTGGTAAAAATTACCTGAAAATTAGGATTCAATTTAGTTGAGATAAGCTTTTAAACCAGAAGGTTGTTGGAAGTTCATTGACCTCGAATCAAACAAAGTCCATTGGCTTTTACAAGCTTAAACGACCTATTTTTTTTTTTTTTTTTTTTTTTTTAATACCAATTCCTTTCTACATCACAAATCAAGTTAGAAGTAACTGTTTCAATGAATAAAAAAATGAAAATTAAATATATTAGTTTTGTGCCTGTTTGTATTGTAGAAAGGTTAATGACCAACCATGTGGTTAATGTCACTAGAAAAAAAATATACGTACTTCTGCATTAAATAAATTAATCTGCTCTGTCATAGTTTAAATTGTAGTTAATGTATTTAATTTTTTACCCTTATACGTGAGTAAATTAACCTATTATGTTTTGCTTTACAGAAAACTTTTTGTTGGCGGGCTTAGTTGGGAGACCAGCCAAGGTAATATAAACAAAATTAATAATAAATATATTTCCCCCTACTTAACGATGTTTTTGTTTCTGTCTGCAGAAAATCTTCAGAGATATTTCAGCCGCTATGGGGAGGTGATCGACTGCGTAGTTATGAAAAATAGTGAAAGCGGCAGGTCGAGGGGTTTTGGATTTGTCACCTTCTCCGACCCTGAAAACGTGCCGCTTGTCATCCAAAATGGCCCACACCAGCTGGATGGGCGTACGGTGAGTGCTAGGCAAAAATTGACTAAAAGGAAAAAATTGTTAACAATCGCAAACAAGAACTTTCGATTTTCTTGGCCTGTTGTTTGAAACTAAATTATTTTGTATTTAGTTGATATGCAAAATTAATTCATAACTTTGATATTATTTTAAATAAATATCCTCCCATCTCTTGAAAGATAGAGTTAAATTGCAAAATATATTTTTTTTTTATCTGTTTCAATAATCTTGATTCATTATACCATCCTACAAAGTATGTCATAACAATTTTTTGTTCATTGCTATCATTAAATGGTAGTAGACATTCGTGTATTTCTCCCAAAAACTTTTAAAAATAGCAGTGCAACCAGTGTTTAATTACCTGACTTTTAAAAAAGTTTTCTTGATCATTTGACTTTTCAGTACGAAAGGGTAAGAAAATTTGTTAAACAAAATGCTTGTGAATGTTGAAAGTATAAAGTGACAGGCCACTTTCTAATTTTGGAAATCCATTATTCTCATAATCCATTCTGAATGGGGTTAGCTCATGGTTTATGGTCTTACCTGAGCAATTAGCCCTTTTGAAAAGCTGCCATTTTAATCATGGCTAAGAACTTTCATCTTATGGTTTCCCCCGTAGGGTTTGAACTATTGGTTATTATTATTAGTGGTTATAATAAATAACCTAATTTATGCCTAATGAACATTTTTATTAATAAATGAATATTGTATGTTTTCGGGCAAAGATCCCTGAAAAGTTGGTGAACGTAAAGGAAAAAAGTACAAACTGTTTTTCAAATAACGATGACTGAATCCCACACCTACAGTCAATTATAAATTTTGTTTATAAAAAATAACAATATATTCTATTTTTTTTTTTACTGTATGCAAGATTGGACAACACAAAATCACCATTGATTGATTGTTTTATATACCGCCCATCAAAAAGAAAAAGAAGAAAAACTGGTTTTCGAAAAAAGGCCAACTTTGGAAATGCATATTTTCTCAGCCTTTTAACTCACAGATCTATTGGCTAGAAGATGAACAAGATTGCTATTTTAAATATTTTTGTACCTTTAGACTTTCATCAGTAAATTCAAAAATTCGGGAACACATTAATTTTTGCACTTTTTACAACTTCAAATTGAGCTTTGACGCCAGAAAATTGTCCTTTAGCAATCGATAGGAAATTTTAATAAGATTTCTATTGGTCACTTTCCACTTTGCCCAATTTCTGAACCGTTTTTGAGTTATTCGCGATTTTTGGGCAAAAAAAAGCACGAGTAGCAATTCACCCTGTATATCAATACATTGCGAATTATGAAAAATTTATAAAAAATATTTTAACAAACGGGCTTGGATAAACGGGTTTCCACTGTATTTACATATATTTTAATGAAAGTTCCTTTTATGAATTTTCCTTTATTTATGGAACATTTTGTAGTTTTATTATTTGCAACATTTCTCAAACAGGTTGTTCACAATATAATTCATTAGTTTTAAATGTTAATAATACACTGAGAGGGGAAAAAAAGTGGCCACTCTTAATATGTTAAATTATTTCTTAGACAATCCTCCATTGATTATTATTATGCGTTGGCATAGTGCCCACTGTAAGGTAAAAGGTAATTGTCCCAGGTTCGAATCCAGCGACCCTGCAATCAAACCTGGCATACTTACAAATGGGTAAAAAACAACAACACCCCATGGGTTATTATAACCTCTGCTGTTACAAACCCTTATTAAAAAAAAGAAAAAAAAATTTTTTTTTGAAGAGTACCTCTGTTGTTTTTTTGTAAAGCTTCTTTCTAACATTCCGGGTTTGATTTTTTTTAAGTTGAACCATTTTTAAGGTTCGAATTTGTTTGAGAGATGTTTCTAAGCGATACAGATTCGGTTAGAATCAGAATAGCTGGATTACGTGCAAGAAGACCATTGTTATAGAACTTCTCGGTTAAATTTAGAAGAAATCTCATCTGTTGGTGTTAGCAAGATTGGACTAAAATCTTGTATTCAGATGAGGCTTTGTTTTGTGGTCTTCTGATGGCCGAAAGAGGGTTCATAGAAGAACTGGAGAGCGATATATCCCTGAAACATTTTCACTCTGGAGAACCTGTGGAGGTGGTGGTGTTTTGGCCTGGGTAGGCATTTCTCTGGAAGATCGCACAAACTTGGTCTTCATTGGTTCTATAACAGTGGCACGATACATTGAAGATGTGTTATTAGAAGTTGACTAATAATCCACTATTTGGCGATGGTTTAATTTTTATGCATGACAGCTAGGATCATTTCTGACTACTTGGAATGTGCTTCAATTTAATTCTTGGAATGGCCAACATGTAGGCCTGACTTAAACCCTATCAAACAGCCTTGGGATGAGTTGTCAGAGAGAGTAAAACATATCCCAGTGATGTCAGAAAGTTTGCAGGAATTAAGAATTACGCTGTTGGAAGTGTATGAAAATATTCCACCAGCATTTCATTCAAACCGCATAAAATCATCGAATTCAAGTGTTGATTACCTGAAGAGGAGGCATTTCTTCTTATGGAATTGAATATTTTCTTCATTGTCAATAGCAACATTTTTAAAATTGTTGTTCTCAGTTTAATTTTTGGTTTAGCTTTATCTTAGTTTTCTTTAAAAATATCCAGTAAAAAAAATATAAATATTGAAATTACCAAAAAAACTAAGGATGGCCACTTTTTTAGCCTTTCAGTATATATAATTTCTGGCTTCAAATTAATTCTCAGTATTTTTCATTGACCATTTTAAAGGAGGCCATTTTTCTGTATTTTAATGTGTAATTTTTTTTAACTCCAGATTGACCCAAAACCTTGTAACCCAAGGACATTGCAGAAACCGAAGAGGAGCTCGAGTTATCCTAAAGTGTTTCTTGGTGGTCTCCCGAGCAATGTGACCGAAACTGATTTACGGACCTATTTTGCGCGTTTTGGGAAAGTAATGGAAGTTGTAATTATGTACGATCAAGAAAAAAAGAAATCTAGAGGTGAGTCCAGTTCATTTAATAAATTGGCTTAAAAGAACCGTTACAGCATTAATAATGGTTTTTATTGGAATATGAGTTCATTTGTGAATTTTGCTGAATGTGAATAAACAACATTTTTATAAGATTTTTCTAGAAGTAGGTAGTGTTTTTTTTAAATAAATTTTTCCCCTTGTTTTCTACATTTTTTTTGTCTAGGGCAACAATAGTTACTTAAAAATATTTTATAATTTAATTATAAATTTTTGTGTCATTTATATTTTAAATATTTTTAAGTTTTTACAACAAAAACCTAGTAATTTTTCTAGTGATGAAGTTAGGCAAAAATTATATTTAGATGTATTCTGTGAAATTTTAAGTAAGATAATTCCTAGTTATTAATTGTTAATGTGTTAAGCATATTTTAGTTAATCTTCTAAAATTGTAAAATTTATTGTAAAATTGTTTATGTCTGGTTTTAATTACTATTATTAATATTACTTCTCTACAATCCCATATTTTAAGCTTACAAGGCTGAAAAGTGTTTTTTAACTTTCACATTCAAGCAAAATCCATTTGTATTTGAAAAATAATTTTATTTTTGTAAAAAAAAAATTTTTGCTCTTTGAGGTAACATAAAATCCGGTAAAGGGTAGAGGTTTCAAAAAAAAATTCATAATTGAAATACAAATAATAATTTTTTTGTGTATATTATTTTAGGTTTTTTATCAATGTTTATTTTCACGGAAGCACTCACTGCTGCTGAATTTTCCATTATGTAACAATAATTACCACTTGTCGAAGATTAAATTATGATTTTAGTTTTTCACAGATAATAATTGTTTTCACTTTTTTTTTTCTTTTAAGTCGCATATTAGGGCATTTAACCTTTACAATAATTCGTACGTTTATTCCATTTGCTGAATATGTTACCTCTAGCCCAATTGTTCTTTTACTTATTTTGCTTATATTTTTTGGTCTTTTTTTTTTAAATCAAAACGATACAAATTTTCTTCCTTAAAAAAAAAATTAATAACTTTTTTTCTTGACTATGATTATTTTTAAAAATATAATTTAAAATAAAATATGTTTATTTTTTTATGATAGAATAAACATAGATATTAAGTTTAGATCTAAATTATTCTTGTGAATTTTTATGTATTAAGTTTAGTATCATCATTTAGATTTATATTTTATCATTATCATTATATTTTTAGCACATAATTTTCCTTTTCCGGCTAAAAGAGGTACATTCTTAAGCAATCTGTAAAATATCGTGAGGCCAATGGGTATCATTTCCCTATACATGTTGAAGTAATTAAAAAAACTAACGTTTTGGCAGGAATTTTTCTATGAAGAATGGTGATGTTTTTAAATCTGATGTACCTTTGCATCCTACTTATAGACATCTTTACAACTTCACCCAGACCTAAGCAGTCTGAGACATGATGAATATTTTCAGCTGGTCTTTACCATGCTCTATTCCCCATAAACCTTTCATTCTATCAAAGAACTTCATTATTATTCTTCTAAGTAAAAATATCTGAAATCCTCCTTCTTGACATTATTACCACATCTATATTTCTAAGAACTTTCCAATCGAAAGAGAATTATCAATCATAAAAGTTATTCTTTCCATGCCTCAAAAATCTCTGTACGTCCCTACATCATGTCCTATCAGTTTGATACAATTATTTGGGAAGTTCTTTATAAAATCTTCTTGAAACGAGTACATCCCTTCCTTGAAACTCCGTCATTCCATCCTGTCGTTTCTACCATTTCACCCCCTTGAGCGGAAGGAATACTGCTTGGGTGCTTTCCTAGACCTAGATGCAAGGCAGCTGTTACTTTGAGTGTAGCACACACCCTTGTTGGAGACTCAAAACCTCATCCTAAAATCCTGTCTGATCGTACTTTTAAGTACAAATCACAAAATGCCAGTATACACTAAATATACTCATACAAGGCACATATATATGCAAACTATCATTTGAGCAAACCCAGTAGTGGCCTTCAGAAACCTTCCGGGCCCATCTCCCCTGTTTAAAAGAAATTGTTCAATGGAGGATCGGACTCACTGTAATAAAATCCCAGAAAACCCAAAAAGCAAACAGCAATATTAATATAAAATTCTTATGAAATAGGCTGTAGTCTTTTAATCAACTTTTTACTTTTTCAAATTTTTTTGACCTTGAAACACACTGACAATATTATTTTTGCATTCCCACTCCAGTTATCAGTTGTTAAACTTATAGTTTTATCTGTTTTATGACTAATATAAAACTTCTATTAGTTATCACACTAGTGGATTGTTAATTTTTTTCTTTCCAAAATATCTTGTTTTGTTATTGTTGGAGAATGTGCCTCTAGTCTAAAAGAAAAAGGGATTAAATAAATATTTTGTGCTCAACAAAAATAAATATGATAAATCTAAACATTTGTAGTTATAAATTTTAAGTCAAAATTTTTAGTGTAATTGCACCAAATTAATTATTGTCTCTCCTTAATAAAAGAACAAGGTGACACATCACTCAAAAAAGGGCACTGATGGGACATTGTATTGGTTGAATGCCCATTGGAAAAAAAAAAAATTGAGGAAAAAACTTTTTGAACTTTTTTCATTTCAAAAATTTAACAAAAGTTTTGGGAATCTTGAGCAGCAGTGATGACGGCTGTGAAGCCCCTACCAACAACTCCATCAACCACACCACCACATTGCATTCTTTGTGTTTAGGGTTTGGGTTTTTATCATTTGAAGATGAAGATTCTGTGGAACGGTGCGTATCGGAGCATTTCGTCAACTTAAGTGGCAAACAGGTACTTAACAGCCACCTATCCAGTCTTTATTCTCATTATATTGCCGAACATAGGTTTCATTATCGATAAATATTTTTAACAAATTTACAATTTAATTTTTTTTTATTAACAACTTTCTTTATTAACCGTTATGTTTTACATTAACATGTTTCTTAGGTTAAAGTTTATACTTTATTTAACACAATTAACAATTGAAACCACTGTCGGTAATATTTAAATTACTAATCCAAATATTTTACTGTAAATTTTGAATCGATGTTTGATTTGAATTGAGTGATTTTAATTTAAAAAGTTTAAATGAAGCGTGTGACAATTGAAATCTTAGTATATCTTAAATAGTGTATTAAAATTAATATATCATAAGAATGTTTGTAAATTAAGAACTAGATTTTTAAGGTTTAGTTTCACTATTCCAAATTGTGTATTATTTATTAAAAATATAAGTTTTCAAAACTTAGATATATGTTTGTATATTTTTTAAGATTTTCCTATATCTTATGTTATCTTGTGATGTGTAATAAAAAGAATATTTTATTTAAAAGAAAAAATTAAAAAACTGTAGTTAAGATTTCAATATTTATGTGTTAACGATAAGTCAGAAGGCTTAAATATTTAATTGTGGTGTGTAAGTTAAACATTACTGTAATATCATGGTATATATATATTTTTTTTAGGGGAAAAATTATTCATATCTCTTATATTTAGTTAATAAGTCGTAACTTTAATTTACTTCATAATATACTACGAAGAATATACTAAGAGTTCAATGGTTAGAGAGATAAAATTAATATTCAAATGAAGAGACTTCCTTTTTGCCGAGGCGCAAAATTGGTAATACATATCTGTTGCTTTCTCTGTTAATTATAGGTTGAAATTAAGAAGGCAGAGCCAAGGGATGCCAATAAGATGAATGATAATGCTGGTGGTAGCTCCTGGGGTCCTCAGCAAGGGGGTCATATGTCCATGGGCGGTGTAAGTATTATTAAAAATTACTTTTAATAGTAATTTTGCTGCATTTCTGGAGAGTTTATTAATACAATAATGTTATATTTAAAACTTGAAAAAAAAATTCTAAGTTCTCATTTTGCTTGTATACCTTAAAATTAATAACAAAAAAAAAAATTATTAGGATTATATTAGGATTGTTGAAATAAATTTGTTTCAGGGCATGGGAATGGGGAATGCAGGAGGAGGAATGGGTGGTCCAATGAGCGGTATGGGACCAATGGCGCCTAACAACATGATGCAGAGCTATCAAGGTTGGGGATCGACTCCTCAGAGTGGTTACCCAGGTGAGAACCTCTCTTTTTTTGACAGAACAATTAAAAAAAAGAACACCCCGACTCAAACAATATTTTAAACGTTTACTCTTAAAAAATATATAAGACAAAAGTGTCAGAAAATATGTAAAAGGTTCATGCTAGAACCTGATAATTGAGAATATTTTTTAGCATCCCCTCGGTATAATTAGCCTCAATTTTGTGATCTAGTTTTCTATTTTCATTAATTTTGTTTAATTTTTGTTTTTCAATTATCTATTTTATTAAATATTTTGAGTGAATAGGGTTTCATTATTTTCTATGTTGTCATTTCAGGGCAATGGGGCCCTTCGAATCAGCCTCCCATGAATGGTAGGTCTGGCTTATGTGGATTTTTATTTTTTTTTTAATTTTGTTTTTGCATTACATTATTTGCATTTTTTATTGGAGTTGGCTTATTGTGTCTGTTTTTTTAAACTTATTATTATTTTTTTTTTTTTAGTTTACTTAGTGCATGATATGAATGTCCTTTCCTTCTAGTTTTAGATTTGGGAAATTGCAAATTCATCAGTATTAGATCGGTATAAGTAGTCTTTCAGTCTTTTAAGCCCTTAACAAAAATATAATTATATATTAATTTTGTTTTCACTTGGTACCAGTCATTCATATATGGCAAAAAATATATATTTAAAAAAAATGGTGTTAATTTTTGGAAGTGTCCATATTTTTATTTCTTATTACTTTATGCTAGTTATTCATTCCAAATGGTGTTCATTGTTTTGATATGCATGATTTGAACTTATTAACATGTGGTTTAATTGTCATGATGTAGAATTTTAAAATTAAAAAATTTAGTTTTTAATTCACTGATCTTCTGATCGAATTGAAAAAAGACCTGCATTGTGGGACGTGAAGTGGAGCGATTATTATATTTATTACAGCTCCTTCAAATCTGTCACAACCACCACATTCTTCACATTCCAGTGATTTAGAGGTGGTTTTACCATCAAGCAGTTCAGCATGATACAGAAGTTCTGGAGCTTGTTTAAACTTTTCGAAGGAGCTTTTAACTTCTCCGATGTATTTTTAAAAGTTGAAGCACTCTTTGTTGTGCAATGTCAACGTTATTGGTGTTTTTTTGGCGAGTCTTTCTTCAGGCGGGATGGAATCCTTCACACACTGAGGTCTTGATGAAATATCGCCCTTAATGAAGTGCAAAAAATCATGAGTTAATTGAAATTCTAAAATAATTGAAAATTTTTGGTTCATTTTCATGTAATTTGATAGTGAATGAAGTAATTTGTGAATTTATCTCTTAAAATATGACCTAATATTTATTATGTCGTGGTCTTCTTAGTTTATAGCGACGATAGAGAAAATAATATCACAGACAATGGATTCTTAGACTTCCATCATAAAATTGCTCTTGTCCCTAAACGTTTATTATACCAAGCATCTTTAATTTTTTTAAAACCATTTAGATTAATTAAATGCATTTTTCCCTTTTCAAATTTAGTGAATTAACATCAGATTTATTTTGTAACATTTTTTAAAAATAATCTTCTGTCCAAGAGTTTCTCCCTGTCAACCACAACCACATCCTTGACAAATCTGTTCTTGGCCTATTGTTCTCAGATCAATCATATCTATGCTTTGGTCTGACCACCATAGTAAACTAAGGGGCAGTTTTTACCTGGGATAGAGTAAACCAACTTAGACAATCTGAAATGCACAACACACTTTATTTTTATGCAAATTTTCTATTGTTACATTCGAAAACAACTTTCAAATTATTTAGATGGCTCTCCAACAGAAGCTTAATATTTTTAGGAGCATCTACAATATAAAGGTGAAAATCTCTTCATCCGATCCCTGCTAATACTGTTGTCAGGATGCCTTTCTTTTTGAGATAAGATAAGCAGGGATGCTAGATAACCATTATTTTTCAACATGGATATGATTTTAAGCTCGTTATCTCCACGAAAATAATTATCACTCAATCTAAATGCCCTGTCAATGAGATTAAGACACATTTATTTTAATTTAGTCCTTTCTGTGTTGTGTCATTCTGTGTCTATAACCACAAATGGTTACCTCTCATTTGGTTACAAATATATGTATTGTTTTTTTACCGTTTTCATTATAATATTTTACTTTTAAAATTGTGACGAGTAAGTTATCCATCGTTTTCTCACATTATCGTGTTACTTATTATTAATTATAAATGTTGTTACTTGTAGAGCTCTGATGATGACCTAAATAAAGTTTGAAAGCTTGGCATAAGTTACAAAATTTGATGACCACATCCCTGATCTTTAACTTATTGATCCTGATGGTCGGTTCATCCTTACTTCGTAAATGGATTTTTATTTAGCCATTGTGGGTGAAAGCTCTCTATGTCCCACTTAATTAAAGGGCGCCAGCCCTTGGTTCTGTATAGAGAGCGTGTAGTAATGCCATCCGGTATTAGAATTGTGCTTGAGCTGGGTCTCGTTTTGTAATTTTTGGTGGAAACAGGGCTATTTTACTGTATATAATATTTTATAGGCGTCTTGTGTTACTTTGCATATTGAGAATGAATGTATTTATTAGTCACCCATCGACCCTTAATTATGTTAGTTGTATAATATGTGTGGAGGTTGATGGAGGAATATCAAGTACTCCAACGCTTTAACTAAGTGAATGGTATGTAAATAGAAAAGAATGCGAAGAGTGACAGTGTGAGTGAATTTAGCGATGTTTTTAGCTGAAAAGACCTAGCTTGATTAGCCCATGGATCCCGACTGATAGACAAGTTCTGACCCTGGATTCCCAAATATCAAGATTCTCAAAGCCTGTCTAATTTATAAAAATTAGTAAAGTAGTCGGTCTTATACAAATCAGTAATCAGTATTTAGCCTTGAGTAAGCAGCAACCTAGAAACTGGTTGTACAATTTGAAAAAGTAGTAAAACACCCTGTTTCATAATTAATTTATTATTATTTTGGCTTTTTTAATTGATAAATCACATGTTAACAATGCAATAACTTAATGTTAATTGAACGCAAGTAAAGAACAATGCACTAACACAAACATCAGAAAGGACATTTGTAATTAAATTTAAATTTTTTTAATGGATTTACAGAGATTTTTAGACTTTGTCATTTGACGCAAGTCCAAGGATGAGCTATCTTTTGGCAGTTGGGCCAAGAAGGTTTTGGCAACCGGCTTTCTTGCTTTGCCGTACTCTCCGCCATATCATTAGCCCCAAAACCATAATGGTCTTTTGTCTGTACAGTAGTGTTTATTCACCTTTAAATATGAGGAACAATTTCTTTAACCTTAAACTTAACAATTAATTAAGGTTTTTAGTTGAGATGAAAAACCTTAATTAATTGTCATGTATTAATCGGTCAAGCAGACCACGAAAGTAGTGAATTAATGACTTAAACTTAACCTTATTTTGATAACTTACCACTGCACGGGAACCCCATAGTAGTTGAGTGGTCAGCATGGGCCACACAGTCATGGGTTCGATGCCCACCGACGCCTCTGGCCTTTTTTCACACTACCCTTCCCCTCAACTACATATACAGTATGAAACAATCACTAGGGGGACCGCGGTAGCCGAGTGGTTAGCATGAGAGACTCACGCCGCGGTCGTGGGTTCGATTCCCACCGTTGCCTCTGGCCCTTTTTTCACAATAACCCCCCCAATTTGAACACACATAAGAATTGTCACATGGCTAATATGCATAGTTCATAACGAAAAAAAAAAAAAATCACATTAAAAAAAAGGGTGTAGACAGTCTTGGGTGGGTTCTGTACTTCTTTACTCAATGCCTCCAGTTCTCTGTATAAATTTTTTTTTTAAGTGCCTCTCTTGAATGAATCAATTTTAATTCCCCGTCTTCACATTAAAATCTATAAAATGGACAGTTCCCAATAGTGGATGTAGACAGTTTTTTATGGCTATATTCTGACTAAAACTCTCCCAAAACACCATTTCTTAAGTGTTTTGCTGGCCTTCCAATATCGTCTTTTGTCTTGAATATCTAGATTTTGATTGTACCAGTTTGCAAACATGTGTATGTACTAATTCAGTTTGACTCGGATTTCGATGCGAATATATAAAATGTCTTCCCACGTGTGTTTGACAATTTAAAAAAATAAAATAAAATAAAATAAATAAATAAAATAAAGTGAAAAATTACTTTTCGAGAGTAGGGTGCGAAGTTTTCCATTGGAAAGAAAAATACAATTCTAAAGAATAAAATAAAAAGAACTTTAAGATAAATTTTACAAACCCAGAAATGACCAATCCCTCAATTATATAAAGAAAAGCCTTAGAATTTGCCAAACTTTTCAGTCAAATGGATTTTAAAAAGCATCTACAAGTTGGCTTGACAAATTTACAGCACAGCATAAGATTTTTTTGTGGAAAAACTTTAACAATACTGGGCCAATTTTAAACCCCGTAATATTTTTAATTTAGATAAGACCGCCTTATTTTTTTTTTAACACTTCCAGATAAAACTATTTAGTTAAAAAATGACACATTATCAGGGTGGAAGTTTCAAAGGAGTGTCAGGAATGAGTTTCGTCATGTCTGATTTTCTGTCCTTGTAAATTGAATTATATTTTTTGTTCTATTTAAATTAATTGTACAATAGAAACTGTTTATAAAATACTGGTTATAAGGAACTACCGATTATAACATACAATCTCTGGCCCCGTGAAATGTCATAAGGAAAAAATAGGGATTTGTTCATAACAAACTATCAGTTATAACCAGTAACCCAAGGAAAAATAAATTAAAAAAAATAAAAAGCCACGACCTTAGACTCTTCTGTTGAGGAAAAATTAGCGATAATTTCTTGGATCAAATTGGAAGATTGTGCGAGCAGTCTCACAGTGGAACGGGGACGTCTCGTTCCCAAAATATCAGGAATGATGAAAAATAAAGAGAAAATAATCAAACAATTTAATAAATGTCATAAAGTTAAAAAAAATATGGGCAAAAAAGAAAAAAAAAAAGGTAACAGAATACATACTACAATGATACTGTAGTCAAATAAGTACATTTATATTTGTACATACATATGTACATATAAGCATAAATGTTTTAAAAACATTTATGAAATAAATTACGTCAGCAGGGTAAGAATGTATTTTGTACTTCCTCATAAACCCGGATGCATTATATAATTACTAATTATATAATTACTTACATAATGAAAACTGCTCTGCTATAAAGTACACGCCTGTCAATTGGGTGAAATGTTCAGATTTAACGAATTATTAATGAATACCGATTATAACATACAAAATTTTTTGGACCCTTGAAGTTCATTATAAATGAGTCACGAGGAGGCTCCTAATTTTTTAATCTCAACCAAGACCTTAGATAAAAAGTAAGGTTAGTTATGACTGCTAAACATATGTGGACTTTTTCTTTTATTTCTTGTTTAATAAATCGTTTGTAAGTAAATATGAACTAGATTGATTGATTATGGCCCATTTTGAAATATTAAACATTCTTGCCACTCATCTCCTAAATGTAAACACCTTGTGTAGGCGTCAATATTTCATTCCTAAAGAGTGTCCGTTATAGGAAAGTTTCACTGTATTCTACTTTTCTTTATTCTGAACATTCTACTTTTTTAAAATAGAGTTATGTGCTTATATATTAGCCAGAGTATGATTCCGTTGATTATTTCTTACATATAGTTTTACTATGTATACTCAAGAACATGTCAATTTTTTTTTTTTTAATAGTCTTATGGGCTTGCATATTAGCCAGAAAATGATTATGTTGATTATTTCTGATATATAGTTTTGGGGGGAGAGTTGTGTAAAAAAAAGGCCAGGGGCAACAGTGCAAATCGAACCCACGATCACCATGGGTCTATAAGCCGAGAGCGAAAAGCAAAATTTCATTACAATTTGTATATTTTAATTACACTTCACTACGGAAGGATTTAGTAGTATAAGCTGAAAAATTTTAATTTTCTATAATTTGACTAAAGTGTTCGTACATCTTGAGTTTTTGTCGAGGATTTTGCAAAACTCTCCACCATAAATTTTTGCTCACAATTAGTTGTTGTCGCTCAAGCTTAGGTTCTTAGACTCTTTCTCTGGTTGGATTTCCTTTATTAAATATTATTTATTAATAATATAATATTAATATATTTTGGTTGATTTTTATAAAAAAAACTTTTCATTTTTTTCTTCTTTTTTTAAATTTTCTGCTTTATTTTTACATTAAAATCTGAAATGTTAATGTAAAAATAAAACAGAATAATAAAAAATAAAGTTTTTTTTTTTATAAAAAAAACCCATAAAATAACACTTTTCATTATTTTATGATTTATAATAATTCGTTAAAAAACATCTATGCTACATAATACAACCAATAAATAATAGAGTAAATATGAATCGGGTGAGTTAAGAATTTAATGAAAAGTTATTAGGATTACTGACACACCATTTGCACGTATTAATTATTCACTAAAATAAAAAATAAAAAGCATTAGTAATAATTATTCTAGTCGTTAGAGTAATTGCAGCGTTAAAGTAGAAACATAGGCAGTAATATAATCCAAATTGCATGCATATTTTATACATTATACAAATGTATGTTGGTTTTCTAGTATTCATTTGAAATGTCACGTATAATTATTTAATTAGTTATCATTTATTATTATTATTTCCAATTTTTATGCAGACAGTTGAGAAGAAAAATTAGTGTAATGTCTCGCTCGTGACACTAATTTTTTTTTCTCAACTGTCTTTGCCTAAAACTAGGAAATTCGACTTGTTCTAAAACCATTGGACTGGAAAGTAATGTTTTTATTAAATTTTATCTTCGTTTTTACAACTGTGGTGAATATTCTTGCTGTAAACATAGTTTTTGTTAGTGCTGAAATTAAAAAAAAAAAAGTTTAAAATTAGCTTGTTTTTCTATGAAGCAGTTTATTATAAACAAATAAAAATAACCTTATATTCATTTTCAACTTAACGCAAATTCTTTACCCATCAAATATTATCATAACAAAGGAATTTCATCAGCCAAACCTAATATATTTTGTTGTTAGTTGGTGTACTGATACATTTTTTACTTCACCCTCATTAATTAATTTATTGTTGGTATGAGTGACAATATTAAAAATTAAAAGCCTAAGGTTTTTTTTTCATCAATTTTCCAAACCGTCAGCAATCTGGCAGGTGCATGCGCAGCTGAGTTTTGGCGTTCCGTGATGCTCCAACCCAAACTCAAACTGTCAGTTTTTCGTCACATTTTCAGACCAGGTTTGTGACTGGTTTCAGACCGTAGAAACACTCCGAGGATTTTACTAGGGACTGGTAGTCAGAGACATTCGTAGATGTTTCTCAGCGCTGTCGCTATTGTCAAATAGCCAAGTTCTTACACAACTTAGCATTGTATAAATTAATTTTTTTTTAAATTCACTATTTTTTGTGGTCCGCTTGACTAATTATTTTTTTTACCGTTTTTTTTAATCTAAAATTTTCTAGCTTTGTATAAATTTTTTTTCTCGCCTCCTACGTTTATTTGTAAAATTTAAACAAATTTTATAAATCCCTGGCCCTGAAGTTGATCTCAATAAAGGTTGAAATTGAAACGGCGCGATAAAGAAAACGATTTTCTAAAACTTTGTCACAACAGACCGCATCTCACGATCTCCAAATAATTCTTACACAATTAGAGACCAGATTTATTTGTGAAATAAAATCTAAATATGCACATATATATCTATTTAATTTTTGAATAAATATCAAAGGAGAAAAAAAATACTAAAAAGAAAGAAAGTAAAATAGAAACTATTATTTTGCATTTTATANAATGAAGAATATAACAAGTAAAAAAAAAATTAATTAAAAAAAAATAAGCCAATAATTTAGTTGAAATAACGAACATTTTTAAATGTTTATAAATAAAAATGTATCTTTCAAGTGAAAAATTCTATAAAATAAAAATGCATTAAAAAAATTAAAAAAAAAGAAAGAATTTTACAAGTTAAGTTGTTTAATGAAATCTTAAATTATGAGAAAAAATTTAGTTGAGGGAATTATTGGCTATGTTCATTATTCCATCTACAGTTCTCCATATGTAGTTGAACGACATGCAATAAAAAAGTTCTATGTAGTGTATTTATTAAATGAAGATCAAAAAATTCTAGAAGGGTTGAACAGTTGATATCATTTTTAATAATTTTCCTATTAAAAAAATTCTTCATTGGTTGATTCAGAAACATAAAAATAGCTCGGATCTTCTTTGAGAAGAAATAAGAATAATTTATTTACAAAAATGCAAATATGTTCAAAAGTGTGATGTAGATGTTTCAGGCTCCCTGCCTTTTTAAAGAGGCTTTTATTATTGTGACTGTTTTTTTTTTTGTCTAAGTGTTGATCAAATTAAGAGCATGTAGTAATATCTATTCAATTTCCACATATGGGATGGTTTCACTAGTTGGTCTATTATTTTGTTACTTTATCTAGGTTTTGATATCAAATATGAAATTAGTATAGTGCATTTATGAAATTTTTTTATATATAAATTAGCTAACCTGCATTTTTTAAAATTTTTTAATACCATTAGTTTATATGAAATTGTATGTTTTTAGAACTTGGTGAAATTATTATACATATCTGTAATGATCTATTAAATATAATTTTTGTTTTTCCTCTGTTGAGAATGTTTTTATTTTCAGGTTATGGTAACCCTTCAGCGCACGGTGGATATCAGAGTTGGGGAGCTCCTCCCGGACCACAAGCCCAGCAGATGCCACCTCAGTGGGGCTCTAATTACGCAGCCCCTCCCCAACAAACTGGTTACGGGTCATACGGTACGTATTTTCAACGTTACTTTATCTTCCACTTTGAAAAGACTTACAGACTTCTTTCCGTCAGGCTCCAATCAAGCAGGGTATAGCAGTAATTGGAATTGGAACATGCCTCAGAATGGGCCTGCGACCCAGGGCGGCCCTCAAGGTAAAAAAAGAAAAGAAAAATCATCAATAATGAGCTTCAACTTTGAATTTTCTTGTTTTAGGAGATATGTACTCAAGAGGGGCTGGTGCTGGAGGTGCTCCGTCGGGACCAACGCCTCCAGGAGCAACTGCTCCACCTAAATCCAGTGACTATAGTTTTGGCTACACTGGATACCAACAAGTAAGTTTTAGCCTTTAGTTTTCACCTTTTTGCAATTCATAATGAATAATATTCAACAATCATTGCTCCTCTAATTGTATGATATATTTTAGGTTGGGCCTTAATTAAAAAGTGATAAATTGTAAAAATTAGTTTAGTGTGATCTTTTTCTTACTATTTTGTGTTAAGCAATGGTAAAGTTATTGCTCAAATTAAAAATTGCTAGATGAATTTGTTTTTATAACTTATTAAAAATTGGATTTTAAATAAATGACCAGTTGGTTTTTACAAAATTATAAAATTTGTTAACATTGAAAAGAAAAAAAGCCTCGAATTTATAGTTTGGCGAATTCCAGCATCTTGGCTGCGCCAAATTCTCTTAATTTCATACAATAATTAACCAGGCCAAAAATCCTATTATCCGACTCCTGTTAAAAATCTTTTTCAGCTTTATTTCCCCTGATTTAAAACTTTAACAGACACAAACAATTTACAACAATTACGACAGACATCGGCAAACAAGAATAACAAAACATGGCATGGATCCTTGATTTTTTTTATTATTCAAGTTGCAGGTTATTATTTATTAGTTTTTTCTCCGGTATAGTGATTTATTAGTGAGCTATAAACAGTAAAGGAAAGTTTTTAAGAATTTGTAAAAAAATAATTATTAAATTTGATATTTTTTTTTATTACATCTTAAACTCAAAATTTTAGCAAGGGATCATCAAATTTAAACATTGTCTTATTATAATGTCCCCTTACGTCACAATTCGTACCCATTTTTCAAGAAAATACAACCAAAGAATCAATCAGACAATAAAACATTTGAATAACATAAATTATTGAACATACTTCTTTCTAAAAAAAAGAAAAAGTAAACTTTTTCAGTTTTTGCTCCATCAGCAGATTTGTTAATTAGAGAATTATTGCAAAAATTAAACTGAATTTTTTTAAAATATTTATACAATGGCTCGCTTTTTTCTCCACTGGTTTGGTCGTTTTCGTTGACCTGGGGTTGAAGAAAAGTTCAAATTTCAAATGTCAGTCGCTACAATTATTGTTTGTACTATGTGGGAAAGGTAGAACAAAACTCGCTTAAATTTTATTTTTACTTTAATAAAATATCAATAATGAATTATATAAACAAATATAAATAAAAGTTACTTGAAACATCTGTGATTATAATTCTCAGACCTCGTTCAATAGCAGTTTAGATTGAAAACAAAAAAGAAAATAATAAAATTTATACTTTCCATAAATCATTAAATTTCCAGAAATATTTAATGTGTCAATAACTTTAAACAATGGCTATTTGTACAATACAGGTCTAATATTAACATTGTAATGCATCTCATTAATGAGAGTCAGTACTTATGATAAAAACAAGAAGAAAAAATTAGCAATGTATGATTCATTGCTCATCCAATATCTGGGTTTTCAGTTGGCAATTAAAAAAATAATAATAATAAAATAAAGGTATAAAGGTCTATTTTTTATGCAATGCAAGACCTATTGTAAATTTTTTAAATTAAATATTGCAATGATTATTCTAATATTTAGAAAGAACCACTAGGTCATTAAGGTAAATTTAATTAATCAATCCTTTTTATGATTTAATTTTCCAGTTGAGAAAAATTTATAACGTGACACTAGCTTTTTCATTTCAACCAATACCTTACATAAAGATTAATTAATTGAAAGAAATTATTTGGTCAATCAGACCGTGACATCTAATGGATTTATAAATACAGTTGGACAATTTCCAATATATTTTAACCAATTTTTGGTGTGATGATGATTTCTGCTAGAGTTCTGAAACTTAATGTGATTATAATATCAGATCTCGTTCGTATTAAAATAACTACTGAGCACCAAAAGTAAACTTTAAATTGCTTTGTAAATTCCTGGAAATTGTTAAGCTGTTAAAACTAACATTGTTAAATTGGGTGATGTAATTATATAAACAAAAAACATTAAAATTACATAGTAAATTCGTGAACATTTTTAAGCTATAAAAATAGAATTATTCGATTGCGCACAACTCTATATATAAAATTGTCAAAAAGCCTCAGGGATGGGGGTGTCGGTGGCCACAACAGTTTAGGCGTTGACACAGTGCTCATCACTGTTAGGTAAAGGTCCTGGGTTTGAATCATGGCTAGTCTGAAAAAAATCGCCCTCCAAATTTTTAAATAGAAAGCGTTACTATTGAGTACTTAAAGTATTTAAACCTCCCCTGGGTGCATCGGTGACCTTAATGGTTTAGGCGTTGACAAGGCACTCATCACTGTAAGATGGAAGGTCCCAGGTTCGAATGCAGTGCTGGATTACGACGTTACAATTTTTTTTTCTCTAAAAACACCGGCACCCTGAGGAATCATGTAACCTCATAGCTGAAATACCCTCATTAAAAATAAGCCTTTTCTTCCCCAATACAAGTCCTAATATTATTTATGTTTTCTGAGCATTGAAATAATTGTTCATTTTACTTTAATTACTACATTGTTATGCTTAACCAATTTTTGGTGTGATGATGATTTCTGCTAGAGTTCTGAAATTTAATGTGATTACAATATCAGATCTCGTTCGTATTAAAATAAGTACTGAGCACCAAAACATTAAAATTACTTAGTAAATTCGTGAACATTTTTAAGTTATTAAAACTAGAATTATTAGATTGCGCGCAACCGTGTATATAAATTCACTATTTTTCGTGGTCCGCTTGAATTAATATCATTCAATTAATTAAGGTTTTAAGTTGAGATAAAAAAAGTCAGTGTCATCAACGGGATTCGAATTGAAAAATGGCAAAAAGGAGGGAAAATTCAAAAGGTCCTGTATATAAAGTTGTCAAAAAAGCCTCGGGGATGGGGGTGTCGGTGGCCGCAACAGTTTAGGTGTTGACACAGTGTTCATCACTGTTAGGTAAAGGTCCTGGGTTTGAATCATGGCTAGTCTAAAAAAAATCGCCCTCCAAACTTTTAAATAGAAAACGTTACTATTGAATACTTAAAGTATTTAAACCTCCCTGGGTGTATCGGTGACCCTAATGGTTTAGGCGTTGACACGGCACTTATCTCTGTAAGATGAAGGTACCAGGATGATGAATCCAGCGGCAATGCATTCGAACCCGACGTTACAATTTTTTTTTTCTCCAAAAACACTGGCACTCTGAGGAATCATGTAACCTCATAGTTGAAATACCCTCATTAAAAATAAGCCTCTTCTTCCCCCAATACAAGTCCTAATATTATTTATGTTTTCTGAGCATTGAAATGATTGTTCATTATATTTTAACTTACATTACTATATTGTTATACTTAACCAATTTTTGGTGTGATGATGATTTCTGCTAGAGTTCTGAAACTTTTACATGATTATAATATCAGATCTCGTTCGTATTAAAATAATTACTGAGCACCAAAAGGAAACTTTAAATTGCTTTGTAAATACCTGGAAATTGTTAAGGTTAACCTAACATTGTTAAATTGAGTGATAAAATTATATAAACAAAAAAGGCCTATTTTTAATTATTACACATAATTTTTATTGAACATTGATTATTCTAGTCTTGAGAATGAGCCAATAGGTGATTAATATATAATTAATTAAAAAACCCTTGCTATGATTTAATTTTTTCAGTTGACAAAATAATTATATAGTTGAATAGCTTTTAAATAAAAACATAATAAAATAAAATAAACTATAACTTTCTTATTAACTTTGTTTTTAATTGTTATTATTCCAAAGGTTGCTTCTTTTTAAAAATTTTGTCGGCAACTTTTTTTGTTAAGAACAGTTAGGAGGGGATCACATTGGCCAAGTAGTTAATGCGTGTGAACAAGTGGGTAACGACTAGTCTGGAAAAAAAATTCCCCCCAAATTTTTGAATAGAAAACTTCAAGTTACTAATGAGTACTTAGAGCAGTAAAACCTTCCTGGGTACGTTTGTGGCCGCAATGGCGTTCACACGACGCTCATCACTGTAAGATCAAGGTACCAGGTTCGAATCAAGCAGTCTTGAATTTTTTATTCCTCCCCCAAATTCAAAATTCAAAAGGTCCTGTATATAAAGTTGTCAAAAAAGCCTCGGGGATGGGGGTGTCGGTGGCCGCAACAGTTTAGGCGTTGACACAGCGTTCATCGCTGTTAGGTAGGTACCGGCACTTCGAGGGTTCATAAAAATCTCACAGGTGAAATAACCTCGAGATATAGAGGCTCCCCCCCTCTTTCCATTGAGTGATGTGGTGCAAACATTTGTTTGAGGGATCGAGAATGTGAAGACAAAGGTAGAAATTTACTAGGACTTTTTTTTAAAAGATTTTTTTAGTTGTTGAGACAATATGTCATGGTGTGTTAAAGATTTCTGATAGATTTCTTAAACTTTAAAGTGATTATATCAGATCTTGTTTGGATTAATTTAACAACTGAACTAAAAAATTTTTCATTTGTTATGTTGTAAAATGGACACCCTTTAAAAAAAAAGAAAAAAAAAAGGATTAAATAATAAAAATAATACTACTGTAATGATAATTAGCTAGGGTGGCAATAACAGTTTATGCATTGACATGGCACACATCACCTAAGGTAAAGGTCCCAGGTTCGATGCTTCGCATTTTTGAACCCAACGTACTTACAACTGGCTTTGCCTCAAAAACACCCCCGAGGTTTCATATAACCTCGTAGTTGAAATACTCTGGAAAAAAAAAAACAGCTCATAGTTAGCTGAGAATTAATTTTTAAAAAACATTAATTTTTGTTATTAAAATCTGGGATGAATCAACTTTTTTTTACTACTTGTCATTCACAAGTTTTTCCAATTAGAACAAGAGAAAAAAAATAGTACATAGGGAAATGAAAGGGGCTTTTATTAATTTTTTCCCTATAAAATATTCATATAAATAAAATAATTGTTAATCTATTAAAATAAATAAAACTACTAGAATTTTCTATTGCCTGGTTTTGAAAAATGTTATCTTTAACATTAAATATTGTACATAGAGAACATATGTACAGGATTTACTTTGAAAAGATTTTTCAAAAATTGTTGCCCACCTGCGGAAATAATAAAAAAGAAGATAAAAAGAAATAATAAATGGAATTTGTTTTAAAAAAATTGTTAAATGTTAAAAATTAATTTTTGGTGTAGTGATGATTTCTGCTAGAGTTCTGAAATTTATATGATTATATTGTCAGATCTCGTTCGTAACAAAAATACCTGAACACCAAAGGAAACAAGCTTTATCTTACGTTGACTAAAAATCTAAAATTATTTGGATCAGTTTGTATTTTAATACAGGGTAAATATATTTAAAAAAAGTTTTTAAATATTTATTAGATGTTTTTCATAAAGTGCCACTGACTTTTTATGTAGTCTTTTTTACTAACTCACTCTTTACACTAAATATTTTACCCGAACTCGTTAGGGGCAAAAGTTTTTGCAGCTTAAAGGGGGGAAGGTTGACTGTAGGAAAAATTCGCTTTTGTTGTAGCTTGGTTTCACGTTTTTAAATTCTTAGGATTTTTTTTCTGTTTGTTTCATTATTTTAACAGTTAACAGAAACAGTTCTATTTTAATGAAAAAAATATAAAGAATAAAAAGTTGTAAAAGTATGTTGATAGAAACATGTGAATATATATTTTTTTGAAAGAGTCTATAAAAGCAGATTGTTTAAATGTATTAAAATTCATAGGAATAACATTTGAGCTATTTTTTTTCTCTTTTTTTATTCTTTTTTTACATTTGTGCCATTAACATATTTTAGTGAAATTAGCACACTTATTGCAATTGTGCTATATTTTTATTTTATTTTTTCATTTATACAACTGAATAACAAACAAATCAATTATTGTATTGAATTTAATTTCCAAATGAAAGCTCAAAATTTCTACAATTAATTATTCACTAAATTAAACATAAAAGGAAAAAAATCTAATATATTTAATTACTCTATTATACTGCTGGTGGGAGGAGGGGATTTGATTTTTGTAAGAGATAACAGAGGAAATAAATGGTAATAGCCAAAATCAGACTTAATTGGTGTTTCTAAGACCGGGCGGCTCAACAGTTGTGTGTCCTCTGTTGTAGGAATCTACTAGCTACGGCGGCGGAAGAAATTACGGGCCGGAAAGTGGCGCTCAAGGTACAGGAGGTGGGTACAACAAGCCTTATGAGTTTAAGGAATGGCCCTCCTCATGATTGACACAGGCCTGCCATGTGTTATCTCCGACCTATTGGTCAAATATAAGTGAGATTAGGGCGTAATTATTGTCTAATTAAATTAACATAAATAGTGAAAAGTAAATGTCCTTATTATTATTATAAATGTACTAATATTACATATTTAAACAAAGGACAAGCAAAAGTGTCTTTTAAATCGCTTAGTTTTTAACGATCCATCGACTGATTGTACATACAGGTAATAGGAAATTTCTTAAGGTAAAACAAATCGTAATTAAGTATATTTAATGAAATTGTGGTTACTTTAACTTGTCCCTGAATGTTAAACCTGTTGTCCCACTTGCCCTGAGATATCCCTTCCTTCCTCTGTAATTTAATAATGATAATAAGTGAACAGTCATTAATTTTAAGAGGCCATTGTTTTTATATAAGGAGCAATAAGTAAAATAAAATTGAAAACATAGATTATTACTTAGTATGAACTTTGTTAAATACTATCAGAAAATTGTACAAATTTTATTTTTATCCTAGGATTACACATTTAAATTTTAAAGGTAAAATAAGTAATTTATACAATTAATCATAATTAAATTTAAATAGGTTTATTCAGGCTTAATATAAATATTTAGGTTTAGAAATATATCTAACTATATCTGACTGGAACAGAGTACAATTGTAAGATTCCACTTATTGGAGTTATGTAATTTTTAAACTGCTATTTTTATTATTGATTATGGTTATTTAAATGTTTGTTTTGCCTGTTTTTATTCTGAGAGTTTTATTTTGTATTTTTTCTATAAATACTTGACAAAAGTTCAAGTCCGTGATGCTATTAAAACGTAAGAAAATTCCTATTAGACGATGTATTATTGTGTTAATGATGCTGAACGCAATATAGCGATGAGAGATCACAAAAGTTGTCTTTGTTTTAAATATCCTGTTTTAACTCGGCAACATTGCGAGTACTCACCTTATTGTTTATCATTATTAATTATACTACTATTGTTCTATTCCTTGAGGGCAAGTTGAAGTAATCATGATTTATTATTCAGTTTGGTTTGCCTATAACATCAATCACATTAACTTTTTTTTTAGTGATTTACTATTCGTTTTTTTTAATATAAAAAAAAAACAAATGGCCGGTTTGTTGATATCAGCAGCAAGTACTTGCAGTGTTGCTAAATTATCTTCCCTTTCCTTTCCGACTTTACAGTATTTTTTTTCTACTTCTTTCTCTCCTGACCATTGGATGTTAATTAGCCCCAATCATTTTTTTTTGTTGTATATAATAATTCAACATTTATGAAACTGAATCATGAATCGATTTATGGATAAGAATTTTTCATTTTGGGTTTTTGCACTTGTCCACTTTTATATTATATACATATATATATTTAATTCAACCTAGATTTAGTAGTTTGCACTTTCTAGTATTTTTATTTTTATTTTATCAGCATGACGTCAAACAATAGTTTTATAATTTTTACTTTAAACATAAGTTTTTATTTATTTATTATATTCAGTAGAATATCTAAATTATAAAAGAACTCATTTTTTTTGTAGAATTTGTTAAAATTTGTTGCCAAATAGATGTGAAGGTATTTTATTTCGTATTTTTAAAAAAGTCTTCAATTGTTGCTATATTCTTAATTTTATGTTTTTTAAATCTTTTTCTCTTCAAATGAATTGTTATGTAATATCTTAAATTATTTCATCTTTCTTATCGTTGTTATTGTTGCCCCTTAAAAGAAAACTAATAAACAAAAATTTATGTAGATTTTGATGTAGGAATTTTAATTAATTAAAACCAAAAACATATTTCCTTTAACAGCACAAAAAAAAAATTTGAATAAAAACACTGCAGGTATGTACAGTATGCTTTATATAAATTACACTTTTTTGAAAAAAAATTCACTTTTAAACAGACAAAGGACAGAATTGGTTTTTCATAAAATAAAATACAACTGTTTTCTGTTGTACAATAATTATGTCCCAAAACCTTATTTATAGGCGTTTTCATTTTTTCTTTCTTTTCTAACCGCTTTCTTAATTTCACTTATATTCATTTAAATAACAACTTGCTGTTTTTTCCTCTTTCTCTATCTTCCTTTCCACGAAAAACAATTTTTTTTTTTGTGAAGGTAAACAATTTCGTATCATTCACAATATCCCTTACAAATTAAGCCTTATGTCTGCCCTAGCTGTATGTTTGTTGGAATGATGTATGAAAGTGAGTATATTTTGTGTTTTTCTCCTTCAGAACTTAATGTTGTTTCTTTTTTTATTACTGTTTTAAGCGTAAAAAAAATGTATCATTTCCATTTGATTCTCACGGTTTTTCTTTTCATTTTGTACATTATAATGTGTGAATGAATTTTTTTTATTATATAACATAAGACAGTAAGCGCTTTTATAAACAATCTGTCAAAACAAATATTCCAAAAAAAAAGAAAAAAAGATCAATATTATTCCTTTGAAATACATACCTTTCCTTATCCTAATTCCTTTTCCTTCCTTTTGTGAATAGATACGAAATTCGATGGCCGATTGAGCGAATATCCGCCATGCATGATCACTGGTGCTGTCCCATATCTGACTTTGTCTACTGCAAACGCAGGTGGAGATACACCCGGAAGTTACACAGCGGCCCCAGGACCCCAGAGGGGCAATTACTCAGCGGCTCCTGCACAGCAGTACCATCCGTACCGGCGCAACTGAGTGTGCGATTTCTGAGGTGGTGATTATTTAAACGATGTTTTCAATACTTGAGTTATGTTTTAATTTTAACTGAATGTCTCCGTTGGATCCGACTCGATTGAGGGAAATTTTTTTCAGTTACAGCAAGGAAACACTTATTTTGTATTTAATAATATTGTAAAAAGGAATGATAGTCCTATATTATATAAACAACTAAACTGAATCTGTCTTGAATGTTAGAATAATTACACCTTCATTCGCATTGAATATTTTTGTATATGTTATTCTATTGTTTTTGTACAAAATATGTGTACAAGTCATTGTTATATTGGTCTTAAATTTTTTTCTGCCGTTGGTGTTTTTTTAAACATTTTACATACTGTATGTATTGAACTAGTTATGAGAAAAAATGTGTTTATTTTTGTAACAAAAAAGAAAAAACAAATTAATATATATAATAAAAAATGAATTTGTATGATAAGGCCTGAAGACTTTTAAGTACCAGGTTACTCCAAATAAAAAGAGCTAACAAAAAAAAAAAAATATATATATATAATGTAAAAATCCTATACGGATAAGATAGAATTTGTGAAAGACTAAATTATATTGCATATTTTCGTACTGTTTTAAACTATGCAATTAATTGTTATTTTATACATGGAATATAATATACATATACAATATATATGTATATTATGAACAGACCAGAAAGAATCCTTTTAAAAAAAATTAAATTATTATGAGGATGAATTGCAAACCAAGTGAGCAGAAGACAGTGTATTTTAATTGGATTCTCCTTTTATTTTTAAAAATTTTATTCCAGATTTTTGTAATAAATGTAGCCCTTGATGTGTATTACATTTTTGAGATTTACCCTCTTTTTTTGTACGAATTTTTAGATTTTGCTCTCCTTGAAATAATGACCAATTTAATAAATAACGTTTTGAAAACGGTTGAGGTAAGTGAGAAAAAAACGTTTGCATGTATTTGTGCATGAATATTGGCTTATGCTACAACATGGAACTTGAAATGACACTTGTTAAAAAAAAAAAAAAAATTACAAAAGCGATAAAAATATTATTTTTGTAATCTTCTTTTCTCTATACAGCAGACAAGATGTATAAAATTATAATGAAAAATGATAATAAAAGTGACAGTTATATAATAACATTATTTTATTGTTAAGGATTTTTTAAAAATTACAAAAATGTCTTGAAGAAAGTATTTATTTTTTATATCTTTCAAACCATTCGGGTATACATTTACTAATTCATAGAAATTAAGTATACAACAGTATTTTTTTGTGAAATATATAAAATTTGGATTGAGTCTATTCTCTTCTCATAGTTCATCGGCAATTCCAGCTTTTACTATTTACAGTAAATTGCCGGCAGACTTGAGTGCTGGCAGTGTGGCAGACCTTATAAGTCTTATCCACTGAGTTTGGTCTCTGGGGGGTGGGGTGCTGTTAACAGTCAATTTAGAACCCAACACTGTTCCAAATCCATTAGTACTCACATTCATTCTTAAATATGCTCACTGCTCGTTCAATTACGATGGGGAGAACTCAACATTCCTCCATATACAACTAACCTAAATGTTGGAGTACTTGATTGACCCTAACCGCACATTACACTAATAAGTACATTCACTCACAACTAGGTATACACAACTCTGTTTTCTCCAAGAATTGGAAAAGGAGATGCAAATACTCAGTGCCTTGCTCAACACGATTCTCATATCAGGTGGCATTACTATACACCATCTTCTTGGAGCCTGGGAATTAGACCCTTCAATTAGGTGGGGCACATCGAGCTACTTTTCTCTGCATGCTGGACACATACACGGGCCTTGGCCCAAGTGTGTGTCAGCCTCGCATGGCCTATTCTTAATCGGGTGAACAGGGAGGTTATTTAAGCCCCTAACGTGAGCTGATTCGCCTCATTCTTAAATACATACCATTCACCCTAGGGTAGTGTAGTACGATATTTCACCTTTGGCTTTCACACTACATTCACTCTAATAAATACATTCATTTCCAATATAAAACGGGAAGTTAGAATACCCGGTGCCGTTTTCTAGCACGATTGTATATTGAGCTAAGGAATGTCGTCAATTAATCGGGAAATTTCCAGCAACCTTTTGCAGCATGGACAAATACATAGGCTTTGAGGCAAAAGTGTACATGTGTCAACCTAGCATGTCCAATCGGGTGAAGATGATCCCCACGATTCAGATCCTCCGAGGGTCATCCGTTAATGCTCTTGGTGTGACATGAGCTTCTCCGACGATCCGACCCGTTTCCCTTTGTTTATTGCATGTTAGTGGCTTAGGATCGCCTGGGCCAGGTAAGGTTGGGACGTATTTTACAGACCTAATGGCCCGGGACCCACAACCGTTTTATCGGTAAGCTCAATTTCAGGGAATCTCAACTACAAGAGCACGACGAGAGGGTCCACAGAGGACTCGTGTAGGCAAGGCAGTCTGAACCATCATCGTCTCGAACCACCCCAAATTAAATACCAAACAAGTCCGTCATGTAAATACACCCAAGTGTTGCTGGAGCGACCATGAAATGCACCCACGTTGGACATATGAAAAGGCGAAAACAGGTATACTTGGATGTAAGTTACAAGAAGACCGGTTGCGGAGCAGATGTACCGTTGCTAACTTCTAATATTAACCTTTACTGGCATCTAAAAATGCGGATGTCCTGATTTGACCTGGATTCCGGCCGAGGGTAAGCTGCTCTTTCAAAGTTCAGACGACAGCTCTTCGAGCTTGCATCACAGGCTGGCAAAAAGGATGTCGAGGCTTTTGGCTAATATAATCCACAGGAAAAATAAGAGAAAATATGTAAAAATAATCCTTATATCTTTTTTGTGGCATTTCTTTGCTTCTGCGACCAAAAATTAGCTCGGCCACCACTTTTTAAGCCTAAGAGCCCTTGGAGGTTTTAGGCTCGCAGGCAGTACTTATGCAGATAGAACAGAAAGTTTTCTTTTTCTGCATTAAAAAAAAAAAGATAGAACTCTTTTTGGGACTTAGCAATCTATCCCAGGAGATACACAAGGACAAATCGGCCTTAAAAATTCCGTTTAAATTAAAATCCTTTAAAATAAGTAAATAGTTTTCTACTTTTTAGATTAATAATGTTGTGTTTAAGTTCAAGAAAGTAAGAAAATTGAAAAGAATGAAAGGAAGGGGTGATTTAACCCCACCCCGAGGAATATCGAGTACTCTTGGTTGAATGTGTGACGTCTGGAGAGTAAAAGTAATTTATTAGCGTGAAAGGAAGAGGTGATTTAACCCTACCACGAGGAATATCGAGTACTCTTGGTTGACTGTATGACGTCTGGAGAGTAAAAGTAATTTATTAGCGTGAAAGGAAGGGGTGATTTAACCCCACCACGAGGAATATCAGGTACTCTGGGGTGAGTGTGTGATGTCTGGAGAGTAATGTGACATCTGGAGAGTAAAAGTAATTTATTAGCGAGATTGAAGTGGGTTCAACCCCGCCCCGAGGAATGTCGAGTCTCTGAGGTGAATGTGTGTGATGTCTAGAGAGTAAAAGTAATTTATTATCGTGAATGGAAGGGGGTTGCTGATAACCACGCCCGAGGAATAGCGAGTACGTGGGAGTAAATGTGACCAGACATCTATGTTTGTGGTGGTATATATATGTATTTTATGTTTTGTTCCTATTCTGTATTTGACAATCTGAGGTACAAACGGGAGACTAGCATTCTAGGATACGTAGAATATATTTGAAATCAGAGAGTCAGTAACCAGATCGAGACGTTCAAATGGCTGGAGTTTAAAACAGAGGAGGCGAGAAAAAGAAGGAAAATACGCAGAGGGCCGGCGATGATCTCAGCTGTTTGTTGGCCCATAAACTTCCCACTTTATTATTATTACACAAAAAATTTGTCAAAAAAAAATTAATTTTTTTCTTCTTTATAAAATATAATTGTAAAAACCAAAGCAGTCTAAATTACAAAATTGGCAATACAAAATAAATAATAAAGCATATTTAATAAAATAAAAAATGTTTCGTTTGATTTTGCTAAAAAAATCCTGGTTGAAAATAGCTTAAGATATGTATTCAAATATTTGATATTCTTTGAGTTTTTGTTGGTATATCATAAGGGTTTTGTTTACCCATTCGTAAACGTTCTTTCCTCGTACGGTACGAATTTTTACGTTTTTCCTTGTCAAAAAAATTCGACCCGTGGATGGTGTATCGTTGGAATTTTCCCCGCGTATTTTATATTGTCCTCACGATTTGCATGCAGGAGACATAAATGAAGCAGACCGCGAGACCGCGATATATATGAGGATTCATTAATACAAATGATACGATCCTTTCAGCCCTTCCGAATTTTTAACTCCGGTCCGTACCAGCCGCTGCCAAAAACAGAAAAAAACCCGTATAAATCCGATGGTTTTCGTGATTACTTTGCCCGGTGAGACGGGGAAAAAGCCGGGATGGAAAGTTGTAAAACATAATAAATTTGCCTAATATACATATAATTTTTTTCAATTAATTAATCTTTATGAAAGGTATTGCTTGAGATAAAAAAGTCAATGGCACGAGCGGGATTCGAACCCACGATCTTCCGCTAGATACGCCCCTGCTCTACCACTTGAGCTATCGTGACTTCGATCCACTCGGACACTAACTTCCCATCTCAACCTCACCTCTGAAAAATAGCAAAAAGGAGGGATAATTCGAGAGGTGAGGCTGAGATGGCCATACTACTACACATTCTCGCTAATAAATACATTCACTCTCAACACTGTAGGCCAATGGACACGATCAACTGTAATGGATACATATAACTATTACACAGGGTGTCCTTTTTAGATGGTATCTATAAAAAAAGTTTAAAAGTTTTTAAACTAGTTTCAAATTTTTACCTTTTTTTGGAGAAACATTATACAGGGTACCTCAGGCTCAGTTCAACATCAAAATTTTAAATACGACCATATAGATCCTGACATACCATTTTAAAGGATTTTTAAGCTGACAACAATGGCGCAATCGGATTTTAAATTATGATAAAAAGTTAGCAAAAAAACTATCATCAGCAAACTATTTATTAATTACATTTCGTGTTCGAACTGCCTGTCTTGCCTAAAGATACAAAGATTTGCTATTTTCAACCACACTTCACCAGTGCTCATAGCGATTGAGTTAGGAGAAATTTTCTATCCTTTGTATCCGTTCTTCTACTGAGATTGCTCGGTTATGTTCGGCGTAGACACTGATTTTTAAATGACAGAAAATAGTCAAGTGGAGTTAAATCGGGTGACCGAGGAGGCCAACAGATCGGACCATGAGGTCATATCCACCCATCCCGGAAGTGACGTTTCAAATAACGTTTCACCTACAAACAATTCTGAGGTGCATCCATCAAGCTGGAGAACCATTCTTTGTCGTTGTTGGCGAAGAACATCATCTAAGAATGTTGCTCAAAACTCCCTCATAAATGTGTGGTGTTTGGTGACCTTTAGCCAATGATTATCTGGAGATCGTGAGGTGCGGTCTGGTGAGACGTAGGAAGAAAAGCACTTGAGCCCTGAAGATGATCTCAATAATGATCGAAACGTTGGCACGATAAAGAAAATGTTTTCCTAAAACCACATCACACCAGACCGCACCTCACGATCTCCAAACAACCTCCCTCATAAAATTGAGAAACAGCACCATTTAAATTATTTTCGTAGAATTAAGGTCCAATTTCCGAGAAGTCCACACCAAATGTTCAGGGGGGAATCACCTGATGATGACAACAGGACGAAATTTTCGCAATTTCCTTTGGCTTAATCAGTTCATAGGGTGTATGGAAGAACGGTTTGTTTAGCCTCCCAAATCGAGGATTATTGGCGTAGGCACATTTTTTTTTCTCGAAAATAGCCAAGTGGAGTTAAAATCGGGTGTCCGAGGTGGCCAACAGATCCTATCCACCTGGAAGTAGAAGTTCACACCAAACGTTGATACTGTGAACCACCTGACCATGTCAAGAGTTAGAAATTCTCGGATTTTCCTCTGCCCACGTTCGAAAATTCCAAAAGTTTAGAATGCCATTAGAGGTCAACTTGGATTATCAGTCCATAGGATGTATGGAAGAATGATTACTTCAGTCTCTCAAATCGACATCTCAACCCCACATCTGAAAAGTGGCAAAAAGGAGTGAAAATTCGAAATGTGGGATTGAGATGAGAAGTTGGTGTCCGAGCGGATCGAAGTCACGATAGCTCAAGTGGTAGAGCAGCCGAAGGTCGTGGGTTCGAATCTCTCTCGTGACACTGACTTTTTTATCTCAACCAATACCTTATGTAATGATTAATTAATTGAATTATTATTATTATTATTACCCAACGTAATTTTTCTCTAAAAAAGGTCAAAATTTGAATTTGGTTGGTTCAAGAGAGATTAAGCAGGGCCATCTAAAAAGGAATATATCCTCTCTCCCTGTAACTGAATGGAATAAAGGGTTGAATTTTCCGCCCTAAATTAAAATTATTGTTAAAAAAATTTTTTTTTGCATGTAATTATAATATCAACAAGCACTATTTCGAATAATAGTCGCACATATGAAACGACTCTACACGTCCTTGGCATAAATCCAGTCTAATCGTGACGGCAGATTTGAACTTGTAGTTATTAGTTTTGATGTGAAACTGGAGCCGGGGGCAACCACTCACGACGGCTTTAAACTCATATCCTACTGGGAAAATTACAACTGAAACGAGCAGCCTATGGGTTTTCCTCTTGGGCTACCAAAAACAAAATTATTGACTTCTATTTTTTCTAACGGAGATGTATTGTACATTGTTTGCAATTATTTTTGCATATTCAGGTATGACTATTCCTTTCGCATAAATGTTTTCATTTTTTGAGTGGAGAAACGTTTGAATGACTGGGTATTTTGAAAATTTTTAAAGTTTTGGCCATTTAAGAAGTTTTGTAATGACCGGAAATATTAACCTAATATTAATAAACTGTGCACGATTAAGTGTTGTTTATTTATGTTCATGTTTAATAAACATGAAAATTCTCCGATGAACGCAAAAGTAAATGCGTTTTAGTCCTTTTTTGTTTTTCTTGCCAAGATTTGTTTGAAAGCAAATTTCAAATAAAACTTCCCTTCTTTTGCCAACAAGTTTAGTTTTATTAAAGCATTATCAGGGCTAGAAAAATAACTGAATATTACAATCAATTCACTAGTTTTCGTGGTTCGCTTGACCAATTAATATCTATCAATTAATTAAGGTTTTTAGTTGAGATAAATTACATTTGTCGACGAGAATCAAAAAGATTATAAGACATCTGAAAAATGGCAAAAAGGAGGGAAAATATAAAAGGTGGGGTTGAGATGGGAAGTTAGTGTCCGAGTGGATCGAGGTCACGATAGCTCAAGTGGTAGAGCAGCGGCGTATCTAGCCGAAGATCGTGGGTTCGAATCCCGCTAATGACACTAGCTTTTTTACCTTAACTAAAACCCTTAATTAATTGATTACAATCAATTTAATTTGTATAATATTTATAATTTCATATTTGATTTCTACTCACAGGAATTAATAATTTAAAATTCACAATTTTTATTTAAATAATTACTCTCGCGATCTACTACTATTTTTTTAAATCTTTTTGAGAACAGTGTGATGGAGACTTATTGAAGATGTCCACTGGACTTACGTTTCTTGTGGATAAGTTAAATACGTAAATATAAGTAAAATAGGTCGGAAATCCGTTAATTGAATGTTGAGGCTAATATTTAATTTTTTTCTCATATTTGGTGATTTCTAGTTGAGAATATTTTTTTACTTCATCAGAATGTTCTTTATTAGATCGGGTTTGTGTCTTGTTGTCACTAGGTGGGTTTTTAAGTCGGACCAAGTTTTCTTCTTTTTAGTTGTCATCGGCTTGGTTTTATCCCTTCTTATTGGTAGTGTATGTTCCCGGATTATTTCTTTTCTTTTTCTCTCTTCCTTTTTTTATTATTTATATTTTATTATATCTAATTTCTCTTTGGTTAACCCCTCATAATTTATTTATTCCTACACGTTCTGTCAATTCTAACGGGGTAACGATCGACACTTCGGCAAGACCGTTGCGCGTTGCGGGTTTAGTCTAACGAGTTTTGTTTGAACGTTTGAACATGGCACGAACCCACATTTTACCTTTTTTCTTCCTGAATGCGTGATCGTCAGTGAGTGAATAGGCGAGATAAATGGATGTGATGGAGGAATAAAGTGAAAAGATTTTTCTCGGAAAGTATTTTCGAAGGATCTCAACTATTATTCTTAACATTTTCCAACTTGAACATCACCATGTTTTACTTTTTCCTGTCATATTTAACATTTATTTATAACTTATTATACATAGAATATTTTAAAACCTGGAACGAAAACTTAATGAAAAACAATTTAACGTTAGTTTAATTATTATGTAAAACATCAAAATTTGCTTGTAAATAGTATTCAGAGATTTTTCTGTGTGACACGTTTACACTAGATTGAAATAATCTTGCAATTTACAGTACTTTTTTTTGCACCTGTAATCAACAACTAGGTAAAAATATCCAGAGAGAAATTTCGTACATTCATAGTGAAAACTATTAACTGGAATTGCATCCGTCCTTCTCTTACTGGGTTTAATTAAATCCGTTAGAAACGGAATGCTAATTGCTTACTTGTAACGGCTTACGTTGGAGTCGAGATGGCACGTACTGCGATTCTTGGAGATTAATTCCGAGTTTAGTTGAGTAATTATATATGCCGACGGCTAAGATATTCGGCCTTAAAATGAAGCGAGATCGGAATTTTTAAATAAACGCAGTTATGAGTGGGTGGCTTTATGAGTTTATAAGAAAAGTTGGAATAACCAGGTTTTTTTTGGTCTGAAGTAAATGGTTATAGACAAGCCTTCAGCATCCCAAGAGGCCAAAATAAGAAAAAATTAGAATTCTTGCTTACCTGGTCACTTTTTTGAAAAAACCCTCGGAACAAAATTTCTAGAACGTAAAATTTGCGAAAACAAATTCGGAAGAGAGAGTGATGGTTTTTTTTTCATGAACACGTAAAAATTCACGTTTTTCCCCAAAAATCGCAAATAACTCGAAAACGTTTGAGAAATCGGGCAAAGTGGAAGGTGACCAATTAAAATTTTATTAAAATTTCCTATAGATTGCTAATCGGCGTCGCTCCAGGCTCTACAGCTCAATTTGAAGTTTTCGTAAAAGTGCAGGAATAATTGACACCAGAATTTTTGAATCTACTGATTTTTTTTTAAATTGGCCTTATGATCTTGCATATTAGTCATAGTACGAATTCTTGTTCAAATTGGGGGTTATCGGGAAAAAAGGGCCAGAGGCGACGGTGGGAATCGAACCCACGACCGCGGCGTGAGAGTCTCTCATGCTAACCACTCGGCTACCGCGGTCCCCATTGAATCTACTGATGAACTACTGAACGCAGGAAAATATTTTAAAAAAAAGCTATCTTGTCCAGCGTAAAATTCTATAAAAGATGAGTCCTAACGCAGTTCTGTAATTTAAAAGGCTGAGAAAATATCCATTTCAAAAGTTGATCATTTTTTCGTGAGAAAAACATAAAAGCACATAAAAAATTTAATCTTATTAGGGATGGTTAGAATTTGGAACCTTATCTGCAATGTGACATAGGACTTATGCTTACACACAAAAAGTATATTACCGATCTTCTTTTTCAACTTAATAATTACGCTGAAAAAGCAAATTTAATCACAGAATATCTTGCCATGGTCTTCACTCTACACTCTGACATATTAAACCAAACAAACTCAGACAACATAAACGTACTTTAGACGAAACTTTTTCCTTATTTCCTCCCGCGAAATGTACCACTGAATTGCCTTAAAAAAATAAAAACAGGATACGACCTAATTACTCCGAACGTGCTATGCAATCTTCCTTAAAAAAACCCATATTTTTACCTTTTCAATTCAGTCCTTTAAACAACCCATTATTTCATGCTCTGGAAATATTCAATAATTTCTATGATCCCAAATCCCAATAAACCTTCCCACCTAGCGATGCAGGCCTATTTCCTTACTCTCATTTCTATCGAAAGTCTTAGATAAAATTTTCGTTAAACGTTTTCTTGACGTGGCTCAAATCTTCGATCGATCCTGGCACCTAAGGCATCTCTCCAAGTTAAAAACTCTTTTCCCCTCAACTTATTACCTGGTCTTAGAATCCTACCTGTACGATAGGTATTGCCAAGTCTGACGAGATGCAGATTTTTCCTCTTTCTTCTTTATCGAGGCTGGTACCACAAGGAGGCATCCTAGGTCCTCTCATATATACGATATAACACATTCCTTGCTATATTCGCAGACAACACGCTTATTCTTTCATCGCATCAAAACCTAGACCTGCCATCCTGCCAAGGCCATCTAAACGATATCCATCAATGGACCAAATGATGGAAAATAAAAATTAATCAAAATAAATGCATCCACATATTACCCTCTGCAGTTCGACATATCCAAAACTGCTTTAACAATAGCGATCGTACCAACTCTTACTGATGCACACGTTGCCTGAGGGGTGAGGGTTACCCAACCTTTCCCGTTACAGTCTTTACCGTATACTCGGTCGTCCTAAAAAGGACAATGAGGATCTTTAACGTCCGCACCTAGCCTATTCGGCCTTATCGGGCTTTGATTCTCAAGATGAGAGTTGACACACCTCCGCATACGACAGAAGGGTGTTACTGCCGCAGCGTTGGTGTAGAGGCAGCTCAGCCCCGAAAGGCCAAGACTTCGCTCCCCGCTTGCCCATTCCGAGTGGTCGGGCCTGCATTAAGTATCAGACCGTATGCCGCGCGCAAAGGGCTACCTAAGCCGAAATACATCAGCCCGGTCTCCCCGACACTCCCTAGATAGAGAAGGCCACTCTACCTCCCAGAGTAGATAAATAGATAGATAACATGCTTTATTAAAGAGAAGCATTACATAATATACAATATTAAAAGCATTTTACAGCATGGATGCTTATCCGTCTGCCGGAAGTTGGCTGTTCTTTTTCAGGCGAGCGAAAAATAAAAAATAAACTATATAATAATGGTAATAATAGAAAACTATAAGTAAAATCTATATTATAAAAACTAGGTGATTTTAGATACAAGTTAAACAATTATGACTCGGTATTATAATCGTACCTACATTGCCAGGCATGACGTGCATAGTGTGCTAGACCTTTCGACTTCTCCAAATCCACGATATTTAACAGATCAAGCAGCTGAGACCTGGAAAGCGATTTATAGCCTAGATACAGGATACGGAGTTCAGACAGTATGGGACACTGGGCAACAAAATGAAAGATATCTTCCCTAACTCTTAGGTTACAGAGCGTGCACAAGAAATTTCCGTCGTCTTCTTTCCATGGCACAGAACTGAGGAACACTTGCTCGCATCTGAGTTTAAGAAGCCATCGAAGAGTCGGAAGTTTTATAGACCCACTAGCTTGAACATTTAGGTTAAAAGTTTCCTTAGAGTGGTCTAGGTCCTTAAAGAGAAGATGCCTGTTGGAGACCTGAGCTCGATGCTCTCAACTCACACGATATTGATCACGTAGTCTGCACAAAAGTTTCTTGGTATAATTGGGCCAACTCGAGAGGTTTTCTACACAAAAAGAAAAATCGCAACCATATTGTGAAGCTAAAGTATTCCATTGCCGAAACCAAGAACCATTAGATTTAATAACCTCGAGAGCAGTAATTTTGGAGATTCGGGCAACAGGGCCCTTAAGTACCCTTAAAACAAATGAAAAATGCAGGGAAAGCGTAAAAAGGAAAATTTTATCCACTGCCGACTCCATATAAAGCATATAGTTTGGAGTAGAATTAGGCAGTGAGAAGATCTTCCTAATAAAAAAACGTTGCACTCTTTCTATCACTTCATAATCCTGAAACCCCCACACCTGGCCTGCATAATACAAAATAGAACGGCACATTGCATTAAATACCTTGTACTTAGAGTAAACCGGGATTAGATTCTGGGCCAAAACGTAACACCATGTTCTATTCAAATCAACCTTCGCCACTGAAGCTTTGGATTTTAGATGAGGGGTAAAAGAGAGTCTGGATCTCCCAGAGTATTAGGGCTTCCCAAGTGTTGAAACTACTGGATCCACTCCGACCGAGGTTTTGTTTATAGTGGAATTGCTAACCACCTTAGTCGAAGTACCGCCTAAGGTACAAGCTTCCAATCGAGCTCAGCCTACACCTACGTGCAAAGCATACTCGAGTAGGAGCAAACGATTCACTACCCGTTCCCATCCGCTACTACTCAACGCATTCGAGGGACATTACAGCATAATCTTAGCGTCCTCAACGCTTGTACGCTGCCGTCCGATCCGCCGTATGCCGGGTGTTTAACGGTGTCATACGCAAGTTTCGAGCGAAGGTCACATGTATAAGACAGCTTCTTCTCTAAGTTCCCGCCAGGGGCATCACCACTTACCACTACGAATCCATTCCCATTGTAACAGGGGCTTTGGGTTCCCGATTACTCATCGTCAACAAGACAAGAGGATCTTTAACGTCCGCACCTAGCCTATACAGCCTTATCGGACGTTTTGATTCTCAAGATGAGAGCTGACGCACCTCTGCATACGACGGAAAAGTGTTACCGCCGCAGCATTGGTGTAGTGGTGTCCCGGCCCCTAAGGGTCAGTAGCCACGCTCTCCGCTTGTCCACTCCGAATGGTCGGGCCCGCATTGTGCGTCGGGTCGTACGCTGCACGCGAGGGGCTAACGGGCCGAAATACATCAGCCCGTCCCCCCCCCCTCGCGTACTCCCTAGATAGAGAAGGCAACTCTATCACTCTGAGTGTAGAGGTTCCTCCAGCGTAGAAACTTCCGGGAACGCCCCGACAACGGTTTCGGATTATAATGGGATTGCTACCCACCCCCTAGATGAGCACTGTCTACGGTAAAAGATCTCTTATCGAGCTCAGCCTACACCTGTTGCGCGTAATCGAGGGACGCCATAGGTCTAGCCTAGGTGGTCCGATCCTTCGCTTCCCCAAGGGTACCACGCCGGTCATACGCAAAACAATGCAAAGCATACTCGAGTCAAAGACCGCCGATATCACTACCCTTTTCCAATCGCTTACTTACGCATTCGAGGGACTGTAGCATGATCATGACGTCCTCAACGCTTACATGCTGTCGTCCGGTCGCAACGTCTCCCGTGAGGAACGAGGGGTAATACATTGGCCATACGCAAGCTTCACGAAAGGTCCCAGATAGAAGACAGCCTCTGTCTAAGTAACAGGGGCTAGATTTTGGATGGTGATGGTTATGCACCCTCCCCTGTCTATGCAGACAGGATCTGGTACCCTGGTGGCCTCTGATAAGGCACCGGCCGCCCATGCCGACCCGAGGCCGACACGAGTACATCTTGTGCTTTAAAGAGATTACCACGCCCTCTGGGATACACTTTATTTTGCCCCCGGACACCCCCCTTGTAACCAAGGGTTGGGAGGTGATTACAGGATAGAATGAAGGAACCTGGATTGAGAAAGGGACGTGGATGAGGACACTAGGTGCACCTTTTCAGGACTCCGAGCCTTAACCACATTCGTCACTGTAGTTCCACATTGAGTGGGCTTCAACTTCCTGAGTGGGTGACATGGCCGTTCAAGAGCCGAACGAATCAGCTCTGTCCCGACCAGTCACCTCGAGTGGACGAATCTGAGACTGCGTGGCCTCACGGCCCGCAGGTCAGATTGGGATTGTTCAATCTCAGGTATTCATTCTCCACAATGGTGCGCTCTTGGTGGGCGACCGAATCCCCAGGCTTTCACAAACTCCCTCTCGGGTGCCTGCTATTCCCCAAAGACCGACTGCCCCTCACACCAGAGCTTGAGAGAATCCGAGCCCAGAATCGCAGTGGAGTTATGGGAGGAGAATGGACTAGTTCTCCCCCTTTCCCGTTACACAAAATTCCATAATTCCATAAGTATACACACTAACCCACTTGTCCAAAAGATATGCTCCCTACGAAATCCCGCCTGGTCAACCCGCCGCCTAAATCTACAGTGGCCAAGAGACCTACTTAATACCAACTACGTTAGGCCATCATTATGTGTCTGACCTTTATCAGTCTTCACGACATTTATTTTTTATTTTACTCTATTTTTTTAATATTATATGTATGTATATGGGTGTATATCATTTGTTTGTTCCATCTCTAGATGTAGGTACAAATTTCGCACAAAAATAAACTTAATAATTTTTCGTTGCGCTCACAATTTCTATTCTTTTTTATCCATTTATAATAGGGCGTCCGGATTGAGTCCTGAGTAATTTAATAGGCTCGCGCTATTGTAATTAAAAAATTTTTTCCTCCAACATCGCAAATGCAATTAATACAAGATTGCCCTCTATAGATCTAATCCGGGCTGTTCAATTTTCCCGTTGGCTGCCCCGATGTCTCTGTTATTGCAATCTTCGGCCTCGCCGATGATTACAACAGTCTGTCGACGCCATTTGTCCGTAATGACAATGGGTAATTAAACATCAGCCTTTTCCCCCATTGATGAAATATTTATACAAGAATTTAAAGCAACATACTGTTTGTAATATTGCAATACAAAGAGATAAACGGATGGAAATAAGAAAGGAAAAAATCGGAGATGTCTGTTTCCTTTGAAATCAGGAATTTTCGGCTTAGGAGTCACCGGGCTTTGTGGGACGGCCGATCCTTATCCTTTGTTGAATAAGGACGGTCTGACGAACGGTTTTTATTTGGAACATTGATCGCGCATGAGGATCCAACCTTCGTAAAAAGATACTATTGTAGGTATTTTTCTCAACATTGAAAGCTTTCAAAACATATTCAAAGCTACATACAGTGCATAAAACGACAATAAATGATTCTATTATATTCTATGCGATCGGTAATATTCGATACTGTACGCTGACAGGCACAAAATTCCACCCACCTGTAGTATAACTTCATTTGTATACATTTTTATATATTAATCAGTTTTACGTTTTTTAACGTTTAATAAAAGTAATAAAAAAAAAGTAAAAAAGAAGAAAAGTAATTAAAAAAAGACAGACAGATAAAAATTGTTTAAATTTTGTTTTAGATTTTTAATTAACTTTCAATTAATTAAGGTTTTCAGTTGAAATAAAAAAGTCAGTGTCACGAGCGGGATTCGAACCCATGACCTTCGGCTAGATACGCCGCTGCTCTACCACTTGTGCTATCGTGACCTCGATCCCATCTTTACCCCACCTTTTGAATTTTCCCTCCTTTTTGTCAATTTTCATGGAGGTAGATCGAGGTCACGATAGCTCAAGTGGTAGAGCAGCCGAAGATCTTGGGTTCGAATCCCGCTCGTGCCACGGGCCTTTTTATCTCAACTAAAAACCTTAATTAATTGAAAGGTATTAATTGATCAAGCGGACCACGAAAACGAGTGAATTTAAGAAGTTAAAATGAAGTATACCTTCACTAAAGCTCTCCGTGGCCATTCGTTTGTCGCCGAGAATCAAATAGATTACACGACATTTGAAAAATGGCAAAAAGAAGGAAAATTCAAAAGGTGGGGTTGAGATGGGACGTTAGTGTCCGAGTGGATCGAAGTCACGATAGCTCAAGTGGTAGAGCAGAAGCGTATCAAGCCCAAGGTCGTGGGTTCGAATCCCACTCGTGCCACTGACTTTTTTATCTCAAGTAAAAACCTTAATTAATTTAAAGATATTAACTGGCCAAGAGGACCACGAAAATTAGTGAATTTTTAATTAACATTTCAATATCATATTCAATCCTCCTCTTGCCTTAATTATATCTCGAAGAAGCCTCGGCATACTTTCTGCCAGACTGGAAATGCCTCTTTCCTGGAGGTTAGACTATTTTTCACGAAGAGACCGTTCAAAATCGTGGAGTTATCAGGAAGTGAAGGACGTGCTCTTATTCGTTTTTTGAGGTTATCCCATGTCTGGAAGACGGGCTGGCCAGGCTAAGACCCTGATGTTATGTTGTTGAAGGTGTGTACTATGCGAGCGACAAGTCGACGAGCATTATCGTTCATTAGAATAAGATTGTCGCTGATTTCATAGAGGAAGGCAACTCATGATGTGGCAACATTTCATCCGCATAGGGAGTGGCCGCCAAAGATCATCCACGAACGACAACCAACTCTGTTCGACCCTTAACTGAAATTCCCGCCCACACCATCACTGAAGTACGTTGAAAAGGTTAGCTCTGGGAAAAATTACAAGCTTCGTACCTTTCATTTCGCCTTCTGACACTCTTTCACGCCTATTTGGAGATGGTATTGCCATATATTGCCTATTTTTATTTTATACCTGAAATTAAACTTTGTACCATTTATTATTTTACCAAATTGGATTTTTTTTACCCCAAATGTTTTTCAAATCCTTATTCAATTTAAAAAAGTCACTTAAAAATTTTTTAACTTTTAAAAATTCAATTTTGTTATTCTTTCATCATAAGTACCGCATAGAAAGTACATTTAAGCTTATAAAGAAAAGATTTTTAAGGTCTACATTTTTTTACCAACAAATGTTCGATGAGTTTACCACATTTTCAAAAATACCCGATTTTTCTTCTCAGAAAGTTAAAAACTATTGTTCACTTGTTTATAATTTCTTGTTTATACTTGTTGTAATTGGTAATGAAGTCATGCTCTAATAGGAAAAAGTGTATTTTACATGTTCAATCTTTTATCTTGTTTTGTCAGTGAAGCTGAACTAAATTGATTATTTTTTTAGGACAACTTGCATTTTTTACCATGTTCATTTACATTTTACCGTGTAATGTATGTATAAGGAATCTTAGTAGACTTAAGAGTAGAGTAAACCAAAAAAACTGAAATTAAATCAAAAGTAATGGAAAAAGACGAAAAATGTCATTTTTTAAATTCAGATAATGCAGAGATTATTTGGCGTTCAGAATAGGCAAACCCGCAACACAGTCCAGACTTGCCGAAGTGTTGCCGCAGCGCCGTGTTGTACACAATAATAAAAATAATTTATTTGTTATTAAACTAGTTTTTTACAGATCATTTACAAAAATACTTAAAAAGTACATGTCATACAAATATTTAGATAACTTCGTGCAGCGAAGTATTTCGAATGTAAGTTGAAACATCGTGAGCTGAAGATGGGATACTGAAATTTGCCCAAAATTTATTTATTTTAATAAAAGAAACACATTAAAATACTGGATTTCTTAAATGAAATAATACTAATGCCCGTATACAGAAATTCTTCAGTTTGCTACTCGCTCTCTATATGGAGCTTCGCTCGCTTGCAACGTTAGAAAATAAACTAAAGTGTGTGATGTGCACAAAGACTAAAAAAAAACTGCTTGTGAAGAATTCTTGTCGGGTGGTGCTCAATTTAACAAGGTTCATTACGTTATAGTTTACATCTTGCCTAGTGAAAAGGATACCAAAAAATAACTTTATACTTAATTGTTGAAAGTACTTTTCAATCATAAGAAAATATTCTCTTTTCCTCCCTAAATTCTTTGTAACCATTTATAAGATTTATTTGATTCAATTATTTGTTATTAATATAAGAACCTTTTATTTTTAACGGTTATAGACTTATTTTTATTTTATTTTTTATAACTTTATTAATTCCCAACGTCATAAATTGACGCTCCCACAACGTTATAAATATGTTAAATTAATTAAGGTTTTAAGTTCAGATAAAAAAGTCAGTGTCACGAGCGGGATTCGACCCCCCGACCTTCGGCAAGATACGCCGCTACTCTTCCACTTGAGCTATCGTAACTTCGATCCACTCGGACACCAACTTCCAACCTCAACCCCCACCTTTTGAATTTACCCTGCTAGTGGAGTTATAAATATGGAATTACACCCACACATATTGAGGAATTTTTCTCTGTTTGCCGTTCATGAGGGAATTTGGCTCAAAAGTTGTTTTTGAATTGTAAATCTTTTATCTTGTTTTGTTAATGAAGCTGAAGTAAATTGATTGTTTTTTTAAATTCAACTTTTATTTTTTTTCAGGTTCATTTACATCTTACCGTGTAATATATGTATAAGGTTTATTAGAAGTAAACCAAAAGTAATGGAACAAGTCGAAAAATATCATTTTTGAATTGAGATAATACAGAAGTTATTTGGCGTTAAGAATAGGTAAACCCGCAACGCAGCTCAGGCTTGCGGAAGTGTTTGGCCCAGCGCCGTGTTGTATACATTAATAAAAATCATTTATTTATTATGAAACTATTTTTTTACAGATCATTTACTCGGAGCTAAGGAATTACACCCACACGTATTGAGGAATTTTTCTGTGTATACCGTAGATATAAGGGAATTTGGCTCAAAATTCGTTTTTGAATTGCAAATCTTTTATCTTGTTCTGTTAGTGAAGCTGAACTAAATTGATTCTTTTTTTAAATTCAGCTTGTATTTTTTTCCATGTTCATTTACATCTTACGGTGTAATATATGTTTAAGGTATCTTAGAAGTAAACCAAAAGTAATGGAAAAAGTCGAAAAATGTCATTTTCGAATTGAGATAATACAGAAGTTATTTGGCGTTCAGAATAGGCAAACCCGCAACACAGCTCAAGCTTGCGGAAGTGTTTGGCCCAGCGCCGTGTTGTATACATTAATAAAAATCATTTATTTTTTATTAAAGTATTTCTGTTTCAGATCATTTACAAAAAAAAAAAAAATTACATGTGTGATACACATATGTAGATAACTTCGTGCAGCGAATTATTCCGAATATAAGTTGAAACATCGTGAGCTAAAGATTTTTTTTTTTTTTTTTTTTGGCGTTATGAACTATGCATATTAGCCATGTGACAAATTCGTATATGTGTGTTCAAATTTGGGGGTTATTGGGAAAAAAGGGCCAGGGGCAACGGTGGGAATCGAACCCACGACCGCGGCGGGAATCGAACCCACGACCGCGGCGTGAGAGTCTCTCATGCTAACCACTCGGCTACCGCGGTCCCCCTGAGCTAAAGATGGGATACTGAAATTTGCTCAAAATTTATTTATTTTAATAAAAGGGAATTTGGCTCAAAATTTGTTTTTGATTTGTAAATCTTTTATCTTCTGTAGTTAGTGAAGCTGAAATAAATAGATTCTTTTTTTAAAATACAATTTGTATTTTTTACCATGTTCATTTATATCTTACCGAGTAACGAATTAATAAGGTATCTTTCTACAGTAAAAAAAAACAAAAAAAAACTGAAATTAAAATTAATTAGTTTAGGAGTTAATTGGAGTTAAGAATAGGCAAACCCGCGACGTAGTGTAGTCTTACCGAAGTGTTTGGTGAAGCGCCGTGTTGTATGAAATAATAAAAATAGTTTATTTTTTAAACTATTTTTTACATATCACTTACAAAAACAATAAAAAATACATGTCTGATGCACAAATTTTGATGACTTCGTCCAGCGACATATTCCGAATGTAGGTTGAAACATCGCCAGCTGATGATGGAATATTGAAATTGCCTAAAATCTATTTATTTTAATTAAAAAAATCAAATCAAATTTTATTTCTTAAATAATATACTACTAATGTCCATGGATATACAAAAATACATCAGTAAGTAATTAATATCCGCTCTCTATATGGAGATAAGAAATTACACCCTTCAATTGAACATATTGGATAATCTTTCTCTGCTTGGCTGATTTATGCGGGGATTTAGCTCGAATGGAAAACCGTGTATGTATAATTGTCGGTCTGCGTAGGTTAATTGTTCTTGTAAAATTTATTATAAATAATACAGTTTAATTTTTCTTCAGATATAAAATGACTTGTAAATGGATTGATTGAGATAAGAGCATTGATGGGTATAATGTTTCGAGTTAAAACAAAATATATTCCGTTAATTGGATATATTTAAAATAAATAGGACAATTGCTTAAAAAAGAGTGCGGGAAAATTAACTTGGTATTCCTATGCCCGTCGAGATACCTAACTGAAAAGTTCGTTACAAATAAATTAGGATTGTCATCTCTCCGAGGCAAGGAGAACTAGGGCTGTACCGTCTTTATGAAAGCTCTTCCATTTTCTTTATCGATTTTTTTTCCATTTTGATTTATATCCCTTTTCAAGGCGGAGCACAATATGCGTAATGAATCAGGGCGAAGTGCAAAGAAAGGAGCCCCTTTCGGTTTGATTCATGTTACTCGCTGTCAGTTAGACGGATAAAGCGGTTTCCACTCCGTTCCTTTTTTATCTTACTCCTAGAGCTCAGGAATTCCGGCTTGATCAACAATTCATTCACATCTGCCGATACTAAACGCCTTCCGGTTAACATAGATTTTTTCAAGAATGGGCACATTTTTCAACAACAACCGAGATTCTGGAAAAATCATCGACACCCTTTCGACTATTACAAAGAACCATAGACTGCCAACGATAAATTTGAAGTGTTGTGTTAAATGTTGTTCTCTCCCCGCTTGCCCATTCCGAGTGGTTGGGTCCGCAACGGCATCGAACCGTATGCCGCGCGCAAAGGGCTACCTATATCAGTCTGGTTTCTCGCGCACTCCCTAGATAGAGAAGGCCAATGTATCTCCCAGAGTATTAGGGCTTCTCAAATGTAGAAACTACCGGATCCACCCCGGCCGCGGTTTTGTTTAAAGTGGTATTACTAACGACCCCCTAGAGGAGACTGCCTACGGTAAAAACCGCCAATCGAGCTCGGCCTACATCTGAGTGCAAAGCATACTCGAATAGCAGCAACCGATTCACTACTCATTTCCATCCGCCACTACTCACGCATTCGAGGAACTATTCAGCATAATCGTAGCGGCATGAACGCCGTATCCCGTGAGACCGGGTGTATAACGATGGTCATACGCAAGTTTTCTGAGAAGGTCACAGATAGAAGACAACCTCTTCTGTAAGTTCCCGCCAGGGGCATCACCACGTACCACGTACGAGTCCATTACCAATGTAGCAGAGTCTGAACTTTGGACCATTTCTTCTACCCCGTAGTTCAGATGGTCCCCCGTCTATGCAGACAGGATCTGGCACCTTAACCCTCGTGTGCCTCTGATAAGGCACCTGCTGCCCCATGCCGACCCGAGGCCGACACGAGTACAGCTTGTGCTTTAGAGGGGTTGCCTCGTCCTCAAGGCTACACCATTATGCTGCGTCTGAACACCCCCTTGTTACCAAAGGTTGGGAGAGGTCGCAAGGAAAAGAAACAAGGAACCTGGAGTGAGAAATGGACGTGAACGAGGACACAAGGTGCACCTTTTCAGGGCCCCGAGCCTTGTCCACACTGAACCACCCAACACCCCTCCAACACGTGCGACACCGTGAGTCTGTTATCTTGGCATGCTGGGCACCTGGGTCGACTAGCGCCGATTAGTCGCACGTGTGTGACCGATCCGCATGTGGGTCAGTACAAAGCTTTCCCTTCGGGATATCTCTTCCGGGATCCACCGGTTGACCTTCAAGCCCGTCAGTCGAGTCGGCCCAACGACGCTTCCACATTTCTAATATCATATTTTTCACTATTCTCTTTACGTCGTAAGGCCGAATCGGAATGGTCACAACATCATCACTGCGACAGACGCGAGTATCCGCCTTCGCGGCCAGGATCCAGGCCTTACCACCCTTTTCCCGGCGCGCACGATATCCGCATATTTTAGAAATAAGAACTAATAGTATTTTTAATTATTTATTTAATTTAATTTAAAAAATCAAATTTTTTTTTATTTAAATGTTTTTACTTTACAACGCAATTATTGGATCTTAAGATAAATTTCACTTATATAAAAATAAAAATATAATTCACAAGAAAATAAAATTATTTAACTAATAAACAACCATAAATGGAAAATGTAAGATAAAAGGAAAATAGATCTTAATACTTCTGAAATAACAAACATTCTTCTTGGGCGTATGACCAAATAAATTCTTTTCAATTAATTAATATTTAATTAAGGCTTTGGTTGAGATAAAATGTAAGTGTCACAAGCGGGATTCGAACCCAAGACATTCGCCGCTGCTCTACCACTTGAGCTATAGTGACTTCGATCCTCTAGGACACCAACTTCCCACCTCAACCCCAACTTTTGAATTTTCCCTCCTTTTTGCCATTTTTCAAGTTAGTGGGAAGTCAGTGTCCGTGTGGATCGAATATTATAATATATTTAAATTTTATTTTTAATGCATTCTTTTTTTTGGAGCATCTCTTTTTAAGGGATGTACCATTTCTAATACGGAAACCAAATTAATAGATTTGTAATGCTGAAATATGTAAATAAGTATAATAAATCGTTTTTAAATTATGAAAATATTTTAATATATAAAATGGAATATTTAGGTGGAATATTATTGTTAATAAACTGTGAATTTAAAGCTTTTTGTTTTATAATATTATAATATTTCTTTTGAACTTCAAAAAAATCGTGCAGTATTGTCGAGTTTGTATGGGTTTATTTATTATAGTGATCACTGATTACAGATATTATGTGTGCTCAGTTAAGCACGCTCATATGCACTCGGGTCATATGCAATCAAGCCCTCACGCGTGGAAAGTTGTATCTAGTCCAGCTTTTGTGTAATTGACAATAAATTACCGGCACGCTTCGAAAATCACATACCTCGGGGATTGGCTGTCAGGGGTCAGAGGTCTTATCCGACCAGCATGCAAGTGAAGAAACTCTGTGAGTAGAATTATCTTTTTTGAAAAGTGACTTGCCATACTCACTCTACTGAAAAAAGTTCTATAAATCGTACTGACCGTTCCTCATTGAAGATGGTGCAATGCCGAAACGCGATTGGGTAGTTCAACAAACCCACGAAGACGGACCAAATAAGTGAAAGAAATACCATGTAGCGTCTTGGCAAAACGTTGGTTGTTGACTGGGTACCCGGAGACTTAGGTCTGGAGGACGAAAAAACGCCGGAAGCGGCTAGGACAAAAGGAATGTTGAGGTCTTGTGGATAGAGATATAATAAGATGGTTTGACAATTTGTCTAAGGACTTTCGATGGATGGACTGGATCCGTTGGATATTGGGTGGCTTGGCAGTACTCCACAGTACGTCCATATTTGTCTCAGTAAAGTCTTATACAGTGTTGTTTTGTCTTAGTTGTCCAAGTCGATTTTGGTCTTAGAAGCCTTCAAAATAAGATACAAGTGAAAGTATAATTCAAATTCTCCCTCAGCAAAATCGAAAGGAGAACGATTGGTTTCTGCCAAGCAAGAAATATTTTATAACAAAATATATGTTTATTGCTCCAATTATTTTTTCAGCTTCCGCATTTTCCTTTTATAGAAATACTTATTTGCAGCTGTAAACAAAATAAATAAAGAGAAATATAATTCCCACCCCCGTATAATTTTGTAATAGTCCAAGTCTTGTAATAAGTTTAAGTCATTCAGTCTGCTGTCGAGATATAGTCCCAGGTATTTAACTTGAGTGGAAACTGGTATCACTTTGTTGTTGATGTATAACGGAGGGCAAAACTACTTTTTAAACGTAAAAATACACTGAGCGCATTTTTCTTCGTTCAAATTGTCCTCCACTTTTTTACACCAGTCTTCGATAAGCTCAAGGTGTTCCTGGATGTTGGAAGTAGCTTGGGCAGTATTCGAGTTAAAGGATAGGATTGCGTTATCGTAGGTGGTGATAATAGGGTCAGGACGTATTAGGTCAGCAGTATAAATGATGTAAAGGATAGAACAAATGAAATTAAAATAATTCATGAACACTCTAGATCAAGGTCTTGAAGATAAAAGCAAATTCGGTTGTTACTGCCAAGTTTCGACCTATTTTAAAGTCACCATTAGGGCCTATATTAATGTGACATTAGGAAAAACATATTTGCACAACTGTTTTTTTCATAAAGTGAAAATTTGACTCCAGTACTGCATTAAATGCTTCACTAAACAAGGAAAAACAGACAACTCGAAATTTGCCACTTTTCCTGATAAATACATACATCTATGCTTTAAAGCTCGACAAAGGACTAAGTTACGCCACTTTTCGTCAACGGTGACAGTACTTTCTTGCCACTCCAAAAGTGACGCGTATTGCTGCTTACCTGCTAAGAGTCCACCTACAGTTGGCCGCATTTTTTCTATTGCATCACACCCGAATATTTTAAAAAACTGAATAATCTTTTGTTTTGAAATTTTCGAAGCTATTAATGAAGTGGGACGTTTATGGGCCGATAAACAGCTGAGGTCATCGCCGGCCCTCTGCGTGTTTTCCTTCTTTTTCTCTTCATTCACGCGTATTTTGTTTTAAACTCCAGCCATTTGAACGTCTCGATCTGGTTACTGACTCTCTGATTTCAAATATATTCTACGTATCCTAGAATGCTAGTCTCTCGTTTGTACCTCAGGTTGTCAAATACAGAATAGGAACAAAACATAAAATACATATATGTACATCACCACAAACATGGATATCTGGTCACATTCACTCTCCCAGAGTATTCGATATTCCTCGGGGCGGGGTTGTCAACAACCCCTTCCTTTCATGCTAATAAATTACATTCCTTCCAATAAATTAACACAATTACAGCACTCGATAAAAACATAGAAGTCTGGTCACATTTACTCACCCGTACTCGCTATTCCTCGGGGTAGGGGTTATAAGCAACCCCTTCCTTTCACGCTAATAAATTACTTTTCTTCTCCAGACTCATACACTCACCATAGAGTACTCGATAGTCCTCGGGGTGGGGTTGAGCCCACTCCATTCTCGCTAATAAAATACTTTTACTCTCCAAACGTCAGACATTCACCTCAGAGTACTCAATATTCCTCGGGGCGGAGTTATAAGCAACCCCCTTCCTTTCACGCTAATAAATTACTTTTATTTCCCAGACATCACACACATTCACCTAAGAGTACTCGATAGTCCTCGGGGGGGGGGTTATCAGCAACTCCCTTCCTTTCACGCTAATAAATTACTTTTACTCTCTAGACACCACACACTCGCCCCAGAGTACTCGATATTCGTCGGGATGATGTTATAAGCAACCCCTTCCTTTCACGCTAATAAATTACATTCCTTACAATAAATTAACACAAACACAACACTCGATAAAAACGTAGAAGTCTGAGAAGTCTGGTCAAATTCACTCACCCCAGAGTACTCGATATTTCTCAGGGCGGGGTTATAAGCAACCCCTTCCTTTCACGCTAATAAATTACTTTTACTCTCTAGACACCACACACTCACCCCAGAGTGCTCGATATTCCTCGGGGCGCGGTTATCAGCAACCCCCTTCCTTTCACGCTAATAAATTACTTTTATTTCCCAGACATCACACACACTCACCCCATACTACTCGCTATTCCTCGGGGCGCGGTTATCAGCAACCCCCTTCCTTTCACGCTAATAAATTACTTTTACCCTCTAGACATCACACACTCACCCCATACTACTCGCTATTCCTCGGGGCGCGGTTATCAGCAACCCCCTTCCTTTCACGCTAATAAATTACTTTTACTCTCCAGACATAATACACACTCACCCCAGAGTACTCGATATTCCTCGGGACGATGTTATAAGCAACCCACCCTTTCACGCTAATAAATTACATTCCTTACAATAAATTAACACAAACACAACACTCGATAGAAACGTAGAAGTCTGGTCACATTCATTCCCCCAGAGTACTCGATATTTCTCGGGGCGGTCGAAGCTGTCAGTAAATTTGTAAATTTTCAAAATCAGGAGTTTTTTATACTGTTCGTTAATACTTTGGACGTGCATGTCCACCATTAATTTATGATCCAATCCGTTTTTTTATATACCTCACTACGCCAAAACCGACGTTATTATGTATATATATATACATATATACACAGGGTGAGTCATTTTTTGATGCACCATTGGAAAATCAACGTGGGTGCTTTAAATCTGACTCGAGGCTTATTTCCTATGATTAATACGTTAATAAAAGAAAGTGAGTCAATTTTCCGTGCACCGTTGGAAAATCAACGTTGGTCCGTTTAAATCTGACTCAAGAACTATTTCTTTTGATTTTAACATTAAAAAAGGAAGTGAGTTCGGTGCACGATAGGAAAATCAACGTTGGTGCGTCTAATTATGACTCGGCACATTTTATTTTGTTAGTCTCGTACCAAAAAATAGGCGAGTCATTTTTCGACGCACCATTCGTTACAATTTAATTTTAGTAGGTTGGAAGGAAAATAAACGAAACCAATATTATTAAAACATTATTCAAAGTGGGCACTCTCAACACGACACGCAAGAATGGCACAATTATACAGAAGACAAACACTTTGAGCTCTGAAGATGATCTCAATAAAGATCGAAACGTTGGCACAATAAAGAAAACGTTTTTCTGAGACCTACATCACACCAGACCGCATCTCACGATTTCTGAATAATTATAATAATTGTTCGAACAGACCTCCATTTGCTGCAACACAATAGCCTAGTCTATCTTAAAACGATGATCGGACGAAAAAAAACACTCTTAAACCTTAATCAGATTAATTTGTGAAGATTTTTTTTTAAATTTTTAAATTGTATTTGAATAATGTTTTAATAATATTGGTTTTATTTATTTTCCTTCCAACCTACTAAAATTAATTTGTAACGAATGGTGCGTCGAAAAGTGACTCGCCTATTTTTTGGTACGAGACTAACAAAATAAAATGTGCCGAGTCATAATTAGACGCACCAACCTTGATTTTTCTATGGTGCACCGAAAATTGACTCACTTTCTTTTATTAACGTATTAATCAAAGGAAATAAGCCTATTCTTGTACTGAGTTTACTCGCCTCAAATCGCTTATGCTCATAGGAGGCTCGAGCATCCATTTTTTCCATTTTTTTTGTAATGATTTTTTAACAAAAACACGCATATTTCATAAACGGATAAATATTTGGTGACCTAATTCACAAATTATCTAAGTGCGGAATATCCGATCGTTATCTTATTAATGTTAAACCAGCACAACTGTAAAGTTCGTTCACCATTTGCCACGGCCTGTAGAGACAAGTCGGGGTGAATTAGAAAAGAAATGGGTTGATGAATTATTGAAGAAGGGCATCGCTTCTGGACGAACCCTTGTACTTTCACAGGAACGATTTGGAGTGAGGTTTCTCATTATGCTCCCCCCTATCGAGAAGTGCGAAAACGGTTATGGGTAAAAATAATAAAAGGGGTACCGACACCCGGATCAGCATAATATCACAGCTGAATCAATATTTGAAAACCGTATCTCTTCTGTTATTCCGAAATGGTTTGTTAAGACATCGAGGAACACGCCGCCGATAATTTCCGGATTTTACGCAAGAAAACTTGAAAAATTTTAAAATAAACTTTCTTCCTAAAAAACAAAGAAAATAGATTTTGTTTGGCTTTTTTGAAAAAAAATATTACAGATGTCTTTTATGGGAAAAATTAGTCAACAAACGGATCCCAATCAATTATAAGATTCCCCATTTCAGAAGATTCCCACTTTTACTTGAATTTACGACATAAGGTCAAGATCGTTTAGTAAAACGACAAATTTTCAAAATAGACACCGATCCAGTCCAAGGGATTATTTCGATTGACGGTCCAATTTTTCAAAAATTAAGGAAAGTCGTAATTGACACTCCGGGCACGAAGTGAGGATCGAGAATTTTTCACTGTGCCCTCTCACTTTATGTTCAACCCAAAGTCACGTCAAGTCCACCCACACTCCATCATAATTCCTATCTCTTGAACGACAAACAAAATAAATTATATAAACGGGCTTTTAACGAAAACAACGTAATATTAAGGCAGCTTTGTCATAATTATTTAAAACATATTTTTATTTTAATTAAGTTCGATCTAAATAATTAATTTAATATACAAGCTTAAGGTAAGGTCTTGGTCGAGATAAAAAAGTCAGTGTCACGAGCGGGATTCGAACCCACGACGCTAAATTCGCCGCTGCTCTACCATTTGAGCTATCATGACTTCGATTCTCTTGAACACAAACTTTCCATCTCAAGCTCACCTCTGAAAAATGGCAAAAAGGAGGGAAAATTCGAGAAGTGAGGCTGAGATGGCAATACTGCACATTCTCGCTAATAAATACATTCACCGTCAACACTCGTTGGACAATGGACAGGATCAATACTCATACGATAAAACTGTTTCTACCAAAATTCGGAACATAGGATCAACATACTTCCTGCCATGCGAAAGAACAAAAATTAAAATTTTAAATTTTTCCATTGGCTTAGTTTCGAATGATTGAAATTGTTGTTTATATTTACCTTTTGAATATTTTCGCCGTTGCAACTTCTAACAACTTGAGGTTGAGAGTGTCATAAAACAAAACAAAACGGATTCAGTATTTACAGGATGTTGAACCCGAACAGCGGCGGTTGCAAAGTTGAAATTTATGTCAGCTCTTCCAGCGTTGGGCAGCTATTAAAAGTTTGTTCAAACAGATTCCGGCAATTTCGCCCGGCCATATTCAGAAAAATTATAGACTGAGAATTATAGCCTTAGGAAAAATTAAGTGAAGGTTGCAAATTTATAACGAACAAGTTTATTAAGTCCCACTTTGAACGGAGCTGTAGTTAAACAACCCACCCACCCTTCCAAAAAGATAAATTATAGTGATTAATAGCTTTTTAAAACCTCTAATCCCTTTTGAATCAGTTGTTTTTGACCCAGACCTGTTAATTACGGCAACATGTAATTTATATTCTAAAAGGTATAAATATTTAAGTCAAAGTAAAAAAATGCATGTTTCTTAGTGATCAAAGAAGAGCGGGCAAGAAAGAAGAATTATAGAAAAACTCATTTTTCATTTTTTTGCCGAAAAACCGCCAGATTTTTTACTGCTCCTCACGACTTCAACAAATTATGAAACAACTGATCACTAAAAAACATGCATTTTTTAAATCATTTTTTTTTATGTCAAACTGTGGTCCTTTTTTTGATAAATACAAAAGAACTCAAATTATCCGGATTAATTTGGACTGGACGAGGTCAGATTAATCAAATATGCAGACAATTGGATTTCTTGAAAAAAAGTTTTAAGCAAAATTACAAAGATAAATTAAGTACTATACTTTGTTGAATTCGTGGCGAACGGACAAAAATGAAGTATTTTAGAAAAACTCCTTTTACATTTTTTTGCCGAAAAGGGTGTTTTTCTATACCCCCACATTTTTGACCGCTCCTCACGACTTCAACAAATTATGAAACAACTGATCACTAAAAGACATGCATTTTTTAAATCATTTTTTTATATCAAACTGTGGTCATTTTTTGATAAATACAATAGAACTCAAATTATCCGGATTAATTTGGACTGGACGAGGTCAGACTAATCAAACATGCAGACAATTGGATTTCTTGAAAAAAAATTAAGCAAAATTACAAAGAAAAATTAAGTACTATACATTGTTTCGTGGCGAACGGACAAGAATGAAGTATTTTAAAGAAACTCCTTTTTCGGCAAAAAAATTAAACAAAGTAAAAACGTACTTTTTCTTTGTAATTCAACACAGTATAGAACGTAATTTGGCTTAAAATTTTTTTCTTCAAGAAGTCCAATTGTCTGCATATTTGATTAATCTGAACTCGTCCAATCCAAATTAATTTTCTAGTCTTTAGAGTCTTTAGTTAGAATATGAAATACTTGGTTCAAAATTTATATTTACAGCTTAAATTGTATTTTTTCCAATCAACCTGAAGATGACCCGAATAAAGGTCGAAACGTTTTTCTAAACTACCTCATTCTTGACCTCCCGACTTCAACTTATTGTAAAAAATGCCATGAAAACAAGCATGTTCTTTTAAAAAAATCATATCATCTAATTTTGTTTATGCACCTCGTAGATAGATTATTCTTATGAGCCAAATTTTTCAGTCATACGATGACAAACGGTGCTACAATAAAGAGGAAAGATCTTAAGTTTTGTTAATTCTTTTTTAAGATCAAAAATTCAGTTTTACAAAATTGCCAAAAAGGTTTTGATCATAATCGTAAAAATAATAATCATTAAATCCTCTTATTGGTCAAATTTTTTTATCTATTTAGACTAAGAGGGATTTACAAATACGAAAATACACCTAGGCTTTGTTTTCTTGAGACAACTCTAGGTGAGTATTCACAGGATTTCCTGTTTTAATTGTGTTAATTAATAAATCGTATAGTCAATCAACGTGGAGAATCCGATGATGGAGTCTCCGGCTGGCTCGTAGGAAATGGTTTTGATTGGCCAAATGGAAAATTGCGTGAATTATTCATGATTTGTTCCGAGTTCCGCTCAGCCCTGAGTTGTGACGAGAGGCCGATCTTGTCATTTTGAATTTCCGTCAGATTTGAAATTTAAGATGGGCGAACTCTTTCAGTCCCGTCGGTACTGGAATGTTTTAATCATCAGGCTTTCCAAAAACAAAGATCCGATGAGGTGAGAAAAATTTATTTATGTTAAACTAAAACATACCAAAATATAAAGTTTTGTGGCCTTGCCTATGCCATCCATCCACTAGTTATTTATTTGTAACTTAATTTGATCTTTTATTAGAATATTTTTTTACCTTACTAGTTTGTTAAATCATTCACACTTCAATTTCGCATGCTTTGAAAATTGAAAAAATAGACCTATAAGAAAGTACTATCGCTATCATCGGCAAGCAGCGACTTCCCGTTATACGTTCGTTTTATGACTCCTTTCATGGCATCGAATGCCTCGAAAACTTTCCTTTTTTGTTCCTACTCATCGCGCATCGGTCATGTCACAAGTTGAAGAGTTTGAACTAGATCCAACGTTTAATCTTATGGACAAACGCCCGCAAGGACCAAGGTCAGCTCTTATTCTAGTGATTGTGGCAAAGTTTGAGTTTTGTGATTAACGAATCGCAGACGGGAGTTTGCAAATCTAGTATCTCTATTATGGATCTGAGACATGTACTTAAATTTCATATATAACCATCACTGACAGATCGAGAGGGGGAGAGAGAGAGAGAGAGAGAGAGAGAGAGAGAGAGAGAGAGAGAGAGAGAGAAAGAGAGAGAGAGAAGGACAAAGAAAAAGAAGAGAGAATGAGAAATAAATGAAAGAAAGAGTGAGGGAAAGGGAGAGAAATAAAAGAAAGCGTGAGAAAGAAAAGATTGCGCAAGAAATGAAAAGCGAGAGAAGTAAGAGAAGCAGGGCGAGAGAGAAAGGAAAGAAAAAGTGAGAATGAGGTAGTGAGCGAAGAAAAATTTATAACAAAAATTAAATTTAAGTCAGTAAATTTTTGGCATCAATCATTGCTTGATATTAGGAGATTTTTAAAACTATTCTGAAAATTGTTGATAATTTTACATAGCATTATGTTCATAGTGATTCTTGAAAAAGAGAGAGAGAGAAGAAAAGAAAAGCAAGTAAGAAAGATAGAAAAGAAAAACATAGAAAAGAGAGAAAGAAAAGAAAGAGAGCAAAAAGAAAGAAAAGGAGAGAGAGAGAGAGTGAGAGAGAGAGAGAGAGAGAGAGAGAGAGAGAGAAAGAGAGAGAGACAGGGGGAGAGAGAAAGACATGGTGCACGTGAGGAAAAGAAAAGCAAGTAAGAACGATAGAAAAGAAAGACATATAAAAGAGAGAAAGAAAAAAAGAGAACAAAAAATAATGGGCGAGAGAAAGCGAGAGGGAGAGAGAGACAGAGAGAGAGAGAGAATATGTGTGTGTGTTTTCATTCCTTCTTTTCTCTCTCTTTTTCCTGTTTTTCTTTTCTATCTTTCTTATTTTCTTTTATTTTCCCCTCTAGCGACCTTTCTCTCTTTCTCTCTCTTTCTCCCATTCTTTTTATGTTCTCTTTTTTCTTTCGCCCTTTTCTATGTCTTTCTTTTCTTTTTTACTTGCTTTTCTTTTCCTCACTAGCACCATTTCTTTCTCTGTCTCCCTCTTTCTCTCCTTTTTTCTAGAATCACTATATACATCATACTATATAAAATTATCAACGATTTCCAGAATAGTCTTAAAAATCACCTCTTGTCAAGTTATGATTGATGCTAAAAATTCACTCAACTCATTTACTCAATTCATAAATTTAATTTTTGTTATAACTTTTTCACTTAACTCACTATCTCATTTTCACTTCTTTTTTTTCATTTTTTCATCGCCCAGCCCCTCTCACTTCTCTCGCTACGATTCATTTCTTTCGCAATCTTTTTTTTCTCTCTCTTTTTCTTATGTGCCTCTCATTTTCACTCTCTCTTTCTTTCATTTATTTCTCACTCTATTTTTTCTTTCATCTTCTTATTCTCATTTTTTCTTTCTTCTATTTCTCTCTCTAGCGTACACACGGTCTCCCGCACGTTCCGTTCTTTTCTTTCTCCCTTTCCTATGTGTTTTTCTATCTTTCTTATTTTCTTGTATTTTCCTCACTAGCGACCTCTCTCTCTCTCTCTCACTCTCTCTTTCCCTCCCTTTCTTTCTTTTTGCTCTCTTTCTTTTCTTTCTGTCTTTTCTATGTTTTTCTTTTTCATCTTCCTTACTTGCTTTTCTTTTCCTCTCTCTCTCTCTCTCTCTCTCTCTCTCTCTCTCTCTCTCTCTCTTTTTCAAGAATCACTATATACATAATACTATGTAGATTATCAATGATTTCCAGAATAGTTTTAAAAATCTCCTCTTATCAAGCAATGATTGATGCTAAAAATTCATTATCATAAATTTAATTTTAGTTATAACTTTTTCGCTTAACTCACTACCTCATTTTCACTTTTTCTTTCCTTTCTCTCTTGCCCTGCTTCTGTCTCTTCTCTCGCTACGATTCATTTCTTTTGCAATCATTTTTTTCTCTCGCTTTCTTATGTTCCTCTCCTTTTCACTCTCTCTCTTTCTTTCATTTATTTCTCACTCTCTCTTTTCTTTCATCTTCTTACTCTCATTTTTTCTTTCTTTTATTTATCTCTCTAGTGTACACACGGTCTCTCTCACTGTTCGATCTTTTCTTTCTCTCTTTCCTATGTTTTTTTGTATCTTTCTTATTTTCTTTTATTTTCTTCACTAGCGACCTCTCTCCCTTTCTTTCTTTTTGTTCTCTTTTCTATGTTTTTCTTTTCTATCTTTCTTACTTGCTTTTCTTTTCCTCTCTCTCTCTCTCTCTCTCTCTCTCTCTCTCTCTCTTTTTTTTCAAGCATCACTATATACATAATACTATGTAAAATTATCAACGATTTCCAGAATAGTGTTAAAATCTCCTCTTATCAAGCAATAATTGATTCTAAAAATTCACTGACTTAAATTTAATTTTCGTTATAAATTTTTCTTCACTCACTACCTCATTCTCACTTTTCCTTTCCTTTCTCTCTGGCCCTGCTTCTCTCACTTCTCTCGCTACGATTCATTTCTTTCCCTCGCTTTCTTTTATTTCTGTCCCTTCCCCTCACTCTCTTTCTCACTCTCTCATCTTTTCCTTTGTCCTTCTCACTTTCATTGTTTCTTTTTTTTATTTCTCTCTCTCTATCGTACACATTGTCTCTTTCATTTTCCGTTATTTTCTTTCTCTCTTTCCTGTGTTTTTTCTATCTTTCTTTTATTTTCCTCACTAGCGATCTCTCTCTCTCTCTCTCTCCCTTTCTTCCTTTCTTTCTTTTTTATCTCTATCTTTTATTTCTCTCTTTTCTTAGTTTTTCTTTTCTATCTTTCTTACTTGCTTTTCTTTTCCTCACTAGCTCTCTCTCTCTCTCTCTCTTCTTATGGAATTACTATATACATAATGCTATGTGAAATTATCAACTATTTCCAGAATAGTCTTAGAAATCACCTCTTATCCAGCAATGATTGATGCTAAAAATTCACTCTCTTAAAACTTACTTATTTTCTTTTTTGCTTAATACAAATTGGTGATTAAAATGTATTGAAAAAGCATTTTTTCACTTACAATATTAGTAATTTACTTTAAATTGTGCAATTATTCTGCAAACTAGAGTATTCATTTCAATTGGCAATTTGAAGTGAATACGTATGTAGTTCAATGTAAAACAAATAGATGTAACTTATTGACAACAATAACCAAGTAATTAAAAATAATTAATTTTTAAGAAATTAAAAGTAGAGTAAATTTAGTAATCATTATTTCACATTAGGTATAAGAATGGTCCTTGAGACCAAATTTTGTGCTGTGATTGATAAATTAATCGTTCATCATGATGATCTAACTCTTTCATTCCTTAATATTTAATACCACATGAGTTAGGATAGTAAGAAAAATTTATGTTATTAATTATGTTGTTAATAAAAAATTAAATCCACTTAAGTTACACACTGAGAATCTTGTTCGCTGAAACGTTTTCTGATATTTTTCATGTCACAAAAAGTTGAAAGTGTATAAGAACACTCTATACGTGGAAAAAAATTGCCAAAACGTTCTTCAAGAGGAAGACTATTAACTCAAGAACGGAAAGGAGAAGTTTAGATTGTATCTAAGAACATGAGTGTTAAACTTATACGGATACCAGGTCATAAAGATGGAAATGAGAGAGCAGATGATCTTGCTAAAGGGTTCTAGAATCCCTTTTACTGGCCCGAACCTGCAATACTTCATGCTTCGGGGCTTAGCCGAAGGGGGGGGGGAATTGCCGAAAGTATAAATCGAATCTTTTTATATTTCATTTACCACCTTGTAAATAAAAGAAATATTTATAAAATTATTTTCGAATCGGAAACTAATAACTTACACGGTTTAATCAAATAATTTTGAATCGTGTTTTTTAAAAAAAATTCCAGTAGTCTTTAACATTTTCAAATTGTTTTGTGGCAAATTTATAGAAGGATTTTAATGAATGTTAATCCTTCTGAGAGTTAATGTTTACGCTTAACCTTACTTTAGTTTATGCAAATTTATACAACGGATCTGATGACAAAGGGATTTTAGTGTGTTTTAACCAGCAAGACACCACGGTCCCTCGTTAATCTCACGGGCAACGGACTACCTTCGATTGCGGTCAAGTTCTAAACCTCTATCAACCGCAAGGTGAGATAACTGGTAAAACTCTTGTCTTTTAGTTAGTACGTGATAATCATTTGTACAAACCGGAATTTCTTAAATTTTTAATTAGAGAAAAAAAATTAAATATCAACCTAGAATTGAACTGTATTTACTTTATACTTATAATTTTTTAAATAATTTTTACTATTAAAAATTCAAATTATAAAGTAAATTTAATTAAATGACCATAAATCGTTATTCATAGATTAAAAAATATTATTTTGCTGTAATAATGTCATTGCTCCCTGCAGTAAAACGTTCTACGACGAAGAATATTTTAATTTGTTACGTTTTAAAAAGAAAAATCATCAAAATACTGTTCTTTTTCTACATTTTAACCAACTTTGTAAAATTCTGTAAGGTAAGTAGGTCAGATAAAGGTCAAAATTTGGATGTGACCTCATTGTCGAGAAATTTTTCTAAACCCAAATCGTACCGTATTAAATCAAATTGAATTTTTTGAAAATCAAATTGCACTTTTAAAAGACAAACAATACTTTTTACAAATCAATGGAAATTTTCCCAAACCCAAATCGTATAAAAAAAAAACAGAATTAAAAAAAAATAAAATTACTTTTTTTGAAAATCAAATTGCGCTTATCAAAAGATGAAATGGTACTTTTTCCAAATCAAATGGAAATTTTTCCAAATCCAAATCGTACAGTATCAAATAAAATTGAATTTTTTCTACAACAAATTTGAATTTTTTGAAAATCAAATTGGGTTTTTCAAAAGCCAAATTGAAACTTTTTTAAACACAAATCGTACAGTATTAAATCAATTGATTTTTTATATAAGTAAATGTAATTTTTCAAAAATAAATTACGCTTTTTAAAAGCCAAATAGTATTTTTTACAAATCAAATTGAAATTTTCCGAACCCAAATCGTACAGTATCAAAAAATATTGAATGTTTTGTACAAGTAAATGTAATTTTTCACAAATCAAATTGCACTTTTCACAAGCCAAATGGTCCTTTTTACAAATCAAATTGAAATTTTTCCCAACCTAAATCGTAGAGTATCAAATCAAATTGAATTTTTTCTACAAGAAAATTGAATTTTTCGAATATCAAATTGCGCTTATCAAAAACCAAATGGTACTTTTTCCAAATCAAATTGAAATTTTTCCAAATCCAAATCGTACATTATCAAATAAAATAGAATTTTTTCGACAGCAATATAGAATTTTTCAAAAATCAAATTGCGCTTTTCAAAGCAAAATGGTACTTTTTACAAATTAAATTGAACTTTTTCAAATCCAAATTGTACAGTATCAAATCAAATTAAATTATTTTACAATAAAATTAAATAAAAAAAAAATCAAATTGCGCTTATCAAACACCAAATGGTACTTTTTCCAAATCAAATTGAAATTTTTCCAAATCCATATCGTACAGTATCAAATAAAATTGAATTTTTTCTACAACAAATTTGAATTTTTTGAAAATCCTATTGCGCTTATCAAAATCCAAATGGTACTTTTTCCAAATCAAATTGAAATTTTCGAAACCCAAATCGTACAGTGTCAAATAAAATAGAATTTTTTCGACAACAATATTGAATTTTTTGAAACTCAAATTGCACTTTTCACAAGCCAAATGGTCCTTTTTCCAAATCAAATTGAAATTTTTCCAAACCCAAATCGTACTGTATGAAATCAAATTGAATTTTTTCTACAAGAAAATTGAATTTTTTGAAAATCCAATTGCGCTTATCAAAATCCAAATAATACTTTTTCCAAATCAAATTGAAATTTTCCAAACCAAAGTTTTACAGAATCTAATCAAATTGAATTTTTTGAACAAGTAAATGGAATTTTTCAAAAATCAAATTGCACTTTTCAAATGCCAAATGGTCCTTTTTACAAATCAAATCGAATTTTTCTACAGCCAAATGGCGGATTTTGCAATGCTGCGCAAATTGAGCTTTTCAAAAGCTTAATTGACTAATTGGCCTTTCTCCTAATTAAATTGCACATTTCTAAATCCATAATAAGGTATTATGGTATTAGTAATGACTTGATACATCTTTTAACATTTTGACGCCTGGTTTATGTATGCCTTTGCTTGTTGTATTTTTTAGGTTTAAGATTATTTTGATGTGATCAAACCTGTGATCACTTACTCCTCAAATGTACCTTATTTAAAAAAGCTAGATTTATGTTTGAACTTCAGAGTTCTAGCAATAAAGTTGAAATGAAAATTGATTTAATATGATAAAAATTGTTAGTTTTGTATACAGAGGATGTTATAACAACTGTACCTTAAGGATGGATTTTACTCAATTCGTAAACATTCCTTATGGGAAGCAAAGGGTTGCAAAAGTAAAAAGGCGTTCTGACCGTCTGAGATTTAAAGTCCCATTCGATTATCTCCAATTGCCCATTAATTACAGGGGTGTTTGTTATTCGGCAAAAGTGTTCTCCAGGCACACAGCCGCTGGTAATAATTTCTTCCATTGTACACACGCTCGCTCAATATGTCTCCCCTTATCGCTTGGCTTATTTCATTTTTTGACAAACGCCTCTACGCCTGTTATGACTTTCGACCCGGGAAACCTTTATTATTTGATCCTAATCGTTTATACTTTGTCTGCTTTATTAAGTGTAAAAGAGTCCTTTGAACAAGGACGTTTAGTTTTGAAGCTTTTAATTAAAATTTTATTACGGGTCGGATGTTGAGGTACTTCGGGATGGGCATCGATTTAATGTTAAAAAAATTGATCTTGATATTGAAGCTATATAAAAAAGACATTTATTAGTTAATGATGATCTACGATAAAGATTTGAATCGGTAAAATAAAGATCAATTTGTTTTGTAATATTTAATTTACCTTTTTTTTAGAAAATTCACATTAAAAAATATATAAAATTAAAATAATCCACATAATTGTTTAGAAATGAAAGTTATTACTAGGTTCACATATATAAAATAAGGCCATAAAAAATAAAACTGAAATTTTTCCAGACCCAAATCGGACTGTATAAAATCAAATTGAATTATTCGAAAATCAAATTGCACTGTTCACAAGCCAAATGGTCCTTTTTACAAATCAAATCGAAATTTTTCCAAACCCAAATCGTTCAGTGTCAAATCAAATTGAATTTTTCGAAAATCAAATTGCACTTTTCGATAGCTAAATGGTACTTTTTACAAATCAAATTGAAATTTTTCCAAACCCAAATCGTACTGTATCAAATCAAATTGAAATTTTTTACAATAAAATTGAATTTTTTGAAAATCAAATTGCAATTTTTATAAGCCAAATGGTACTTTTTACAAATCAAATTGAAATTTTTCCAAACCCAAATCGTACAGTATCAAAAAATATTGAATGTTTTGTACAAGTAAATGGAATTTTTCAAAAATCAAATTTTATTTTTAAAAGCCAAGCGGTACTTTTTACAAATAAAATTGAAATATTTTCAAACCCTTATCTTATAGTATCAAATCGAATTGAATTTTTTATACACGTAATTGGAATTTTTCGAAAATCAAATTGCACTTTTCAATAGCTAAATGATACCTTTTATAAATCAAATCGAAATTTCTCCAAACCCAAATCTTATAGTATCAAATCGAATTGAATTTTTTATACAAATAAATGGTATTTTTCAAAAATAAAATTGAATTTTTTATACAAGAAAATGGAATTTTTCGAAAATCAAATTTTATTTTTAAAAGCCAAGCGGTCCTTTTTACAAATCAAATTGAAAATTTTCCAAATTCAAATTGTACAGCATCAAATAAAATTGAATTTTTCAAAAATGAAATTGCACATTCCCAAAGCCAAGTGGTACTTATTCTAATTCAAATTGAAATTTTTCTAACCCACATCGTACTATCAAATCAAATCGAATTTTTCAAAAATCAAATTGCACTGGTCCTTTTTGAAAAGCAAATTGTACTTTTTCATAGCCAAATGTCAAATTTTTCAACCAGGATAAATAGAACTTTACAAAAGCTAAATGGTACTTTTTGCGATTCAAAATGAAAATTTTCCAAACCAAATCATACTTTAACGAATCACATTGACATTTCAAAGTCAAATAGTGATTTTACAAAAAAGATTAACTTTTGAAAAGGTAAATGGTACTTTTTGCAAATCAAATTGACATTGTTTCCAAACCCATAGTGTACTTTATCAAATAAAAGTGAATTTTTTCTGGAACGAAATTGAATTTTTCGAAAATCGAATTGCACTTTTCAAAAGCTTTCAGAAAATCAATTTGTTTTATAATATATAATTTATCTCCTTCTTTTAGCAAATTGACATTAAAAAAGTATGTAAAATTAATATATTCCACATAATTGTTCAGAAATATATAAAACATAAGGTCATAAAATAAAATAATAATTTAAAAACTTGTACCTTTATTAAACCTCGGCGGGCTTTGGCCCAAAAGCATGTGACCGTGTGTCAACCGCGCCAACTCAGTTGTTCAATGGGTTTGAGGTCGGGAGACAATGGTGAAAGGGGAGAAGGAAAATTTCCAGATTTTTTGAACTTTGTTGAACAACTCTGCTTCTATGAGGTCTACATTGTCATCCAGAAATCGAAAATCCCTGCCAATGAGATCTCTAGGTTGTGGGATGTATACTTCGATAATTTCTTGGACATAACGGACTGCGTTGAAGTCGCCTTCAATAGTATGGCGTCCAGTTCGTCCTCTAGTATAGATCACAGATCAGACCATTGCACCGCAACCTCAAAACTGCACTGAAGGGAGACAGACTGTCGTATGCATCCTTTATCCTTGGTAGACCCTTCGTATTCTCCTGAGTTGCTAGTGACGTGCTGTTGCTGCAGGTCATCTCAAAGGAGTACAAGATGTGCGGCCAACTTCCCACAAACGATTAATCGTTTGTGTTGATTATGGCCTTGCCAAAACATCTTGTTAAGACAACATTTAGAATCTAGCTGGCACTATGGAAAGGCCACCGTTTTGGACAATGACAATATTTCTGTCCTCTCATATCGTCGTAATTTTTTATCATATAATACCATATAATTCTTCCAATTTGTATTTCTTATTTTTTAAACCTAACCACAATCTAATAAATAATTTCATGACGCTATTAAAACGTGCCATGTACGGCAGAATTTCAGCTGTAGTTTTGGCTATTTTAACAACAACGCGTTAACCAGTACAAACTCGGACCGAGGGCGAAACTTTCGAGGAGTAAATAATAGGAGGGACGACGTCGTTTTCCAGTCGGAATAGGATGCACAAAGTTCTGCCGTACTTGGTTGTCCAAGCATTTGGGTAGATAATGTAATAAGGTCATCACAATATCACATAATAGGATCACGGTCCTAGAACTTTTCGAAATGATTTAATTAGTAGTTCGGGCCAAGAAGAGAATTAACAATAAGTAGTTTTAGTAATAACAATATTATTTCTAGTTTGTATATTTGTAATGTTTTCAAACAAAATATAAAATTTATTCTGTTTCAATTTTTGTCGTAAAATAAACTATCATGATTTACTTAAAAAACGTTTTCGTTTTTGAACATTTTCGTCCAATTCGGTGAGTATCTGTCATTTTTGGATTTAGCTTTGATGCCAAAGAGTATAATGATAACTTAGCTGGAATGACACGAGGAACGGTACTCGAGCTGGGAAACCGATTCCACCCTGGGTCCTTACGGTTGGCGACCCTGGCTAAATCGACTGCCTCGATCCATATCTCGCTGTTCTTGGAATAGAGAACTTCGTGGACCTCACCCCTGCATTGCAGTGTGTCTCTTGGACTCGTTCAATCCGTGGAGAACTCTTCTTCATTGATTCTTTAAGTGTGGGCCCTAAATGACAGATTCTAGGTGGATCCGCTCGTCCTCTTTTGGTAAGAAAGATATCAAAAAATCAGTGTTAGTTTTCTGGGTACCTGGAGAAGTCGGGCTAGACGGCAAGGAACGTTCAGACTATCGATTATCGTGATCCGACCCGCTGCTGAACTAGCAATAAAGAATATAGTATCTAGTAGGAGGAGGCATCTGTGAACCTAAACCAGAAGAAGGTTTATCCTAACCCGACTTAATATTGGCCAAACTTTTGGTCAAAAGCCCGGTAGTCAAAGCAAGGAATGTGTTGGGTAACCCTGGAATAGAGGGCTCCTTATATGGGGCGAGTAGGAATTCGGCCTGGTATAAGAATTGTACTTGACCACGGCTGCGATTCTTTGGGTCTCCTATTTTGAAGTATGGAGGATTTCTGTTTATATAGATTTGTTTATTACAGGTACAGTGGTTGTACTCTAAATTTAGATATAGGTGTTTTAACTATTGCCAGAGAATGTATTTATATGCGTGAATCTGTAGTATAAGAGTGTCGATGGCGGAACATCAAGTACGCCATCGACCCTCAATCAAACTAGGAATTTAAGTATATGTGTCTACACGCCTGATAAACGTGAATATCTATTATAGCCATCCGACCCGCTGCTAAACAAGCAGTAAAGAATATAGTATAGGAAAGTTGGCGTGGGAGGAGGCATCCGAGAATCTAAACCGGAGAGAAGGTTTATCCTAACCCGACATAGAATTGGCCAAACCTTTGGGCAAATGTCCGGTAGTCAGAGTAATGTTGGTCAATGTGTCCCAAGGAATAGAAGACTCCATATAGGGGGCGAGTAAGAATTCGGCCCGATATAAGAAGTGTGCTTGACCACTGCTGCGAATCTTTGGGTCTCCTATTCCGAGTTATGGAAGATTTTTGTACATATAGAACTTTTGTTTCTTACAGGTTCTATTGTTGTACACTAAATTTAGTAAATTCACTAGTTTCGTGGTCCGCTTGACCAATTAATATCTTACAATTAATTAAGGTTTTCAGTTGAGATAAAAAAGTCAATGGCACGAGCGGGATTCGAACCCACGATCTTCGGCTTGATTCGCCGCTGCTGTACCACTTCAACTATCGTGACCTCGATCCACTCGTACACCAACCTCCCATCTCAACCACCTTTGAAAAATGGCAAAAAGGAGGGGAAATTCGTACGGTTTGGTTGAGATGGGAGGTTGGTGTACAAGTGGATCGAGGTCACGATAGCTCAAGTGGTAGAGCAGCGGCGTATCAAGCCGAAGATCGTGGGTTCGAATCCCGCTCGTGCCATTGACTTTTTTATCTCAACTGAAAACCTTAATTAATTGTACTAAATTTAGATATAGGTGTTTTAAGTATTGCCACGGAATGTATTTATATGCGTGAATCTGTAGTACAAGAGTGTCGTCGGCGGATTATCAAGTATGCCATTGACACTCAATCAAACTAGGCACTTAAGTATGTGTCTATATGCGTGATAAACTATGATAAAGTGCTTGTTATTACTGCTTGAGTGAAAAGTAAGTGAGAGGCAATGAATTTAAAAATAACTGACAGAGTGAGCAGGTTAGGTTAAAACTGCAAAATTGGAGGTTGATATGACCTTGGTGTCCATTTCCCCTTAGCCTAAGACGACGGTGCTAAGGATGTGACCATGATCTGCCCCCGGACCTGCAAAACTCTTCTGTTCTGCACAATTGCATATATGGACAGAATTGAACTTTAATATTTTTTTTTTTAGTTGGATACTTAATATTATGATGGCTCATATTGTTACGTGTATAAATTAAAACAACATTCACATAAATGTAACGATGAGCTAGATTATCGACCTGCTGGAACCATGAAGTCTTTTCGGAGGATCTACGGAAGAGGTCAAACACAGAGAAAACTTCCTTTCGGTTTTTGCCGAGCTTTCGACAATTTTTATACTGTCATCTTCACGGCCTGTTTTATTACCATAAAAAAACCATAAAAACATGAAAAACAAATTGCACAAAAATTGAAATATCTTACTTAAACCTTAATGGGGAAATAAAAGACATGGTGTTTTGGGCACAGAAGTACATTACGTTTGTTGGGGCTCAGCATCTAAACATTATTTAAATAGAATAAATTAATAATTAAAAATTACAACTAAAAGTACAATAAAAATTAAAAATTAAAAAACGTGGTCGAGAAAAGGTTAGCTCATAAAAGTCTAAAAAACGAGTAAAATCTTCCTTGCTTTGTTTTCAGGTACATGCGATCACAGTGCGTTTCTTATATATATATAAACAAAAAAACAAACCCTCTTCGACGAGAGGAACAAAGGCTACGGGATAAACTCGTTTTTTTAATTTTTAATTTTTTGATTTTTTTATTATTATTTTTTTATATGATAATAAAACAGGTCCTGAAGATGACAGTATAAAAACTGTCGAAAGCTCGGCGAAAACCGAAAGGAAGTTTTCTCTGTGTTTGACCTCTTCCGTAGATCCTCCGAAAAGAATTCACATAAATAATAAATAATGATAGTAAATAAAGATCAGGAGTTGAATCGAGATTCAGTTGGATTTTTGGATTATTTTTAATTCACGAAATTTGAAAGCGATGTTCGCAGCTCATAACCGCTTTGACTTAATAACAGTAATAATAACGAAACTGGGTTTTATCCGGGAGGGTTTTGTCAGTCAGGTTCACACTTCTTTGCACAAAGCGCTAAACGTTTTCGGGGTGAAGGTGAAAGAGATAAATCCCCGGCTGTTGGACCAGGTAATTAGGGCTTGGATGAAAGCCATCTCTTTCAACAATGAAATCCATCCAGTAGAAAATTAGCAACGGTTCTACAGACCGGAAGGACTAATCAAAACATAGATCCTTTTTTGTGCTTCGGGCAAGGAGGGAATTGGCTACAGATGGATTTCACTTTTCAACATTTTTCGTCTATTCCTTCAAAATTGTAAATTTTATAACGGATTTTATTTAAAATCTACCCATAAAAATATTCGAAATTCTACGCATATTAAAACAACCAAGTAAATCACAATTATTTAACTATATAATTATTTCTGGTGGTCGGCGAGATGATGAACCTGTAATTTGATATTGACCTTTGCCTGCCTATCCTCTTTGTGTTAGTCTGTAAAACACTTTCGAGCTTTTGCCATCTTCAGTGTGTCCGTGCTTTCTCTCTTGTAATAAATAGTGAATAATGAGTGAGTGCAGCGACAGTCTTTGCGAAACTAATTCTAGTGAAGATGGCGTAATGAGGATATCTCTCTTTTTTTCTAACTCCCTACTTCTCGCTCTCTCTCTCTGACTCCCCCACTCTCACCCCCTCCATTCTATTTTGCCTACATTCTTCATTATTTTTTGATTTCTTGACTCATTAATTCGATCTCACTCGCACTCTCCTCACTATCTTTCTATGTTTCACTTTCTCACCGTATCAAGTTTCCATTTTTCTCTGTTTTCACTTTCTCTTTCACTCTCTCTCTCTCTCTCTCTCTCTCTCTCTCTCTTACTCTTTCTCTATCTTTTACCCTTTCCAGCTCTCTTAGTCTCTCTTTTACTCTCTCTCTCTCTCTGTCTTACTCTTTATTTCTCTCTTAGTCTCGCTCCCTTTCTCTTACTCCTTCTCTCTCTCTCTCTCTCTCTCTCTCTCTATGTCTCTCTCTCTCTCTTACTCTCTCTCTCTAACTCTCTCTCTCTCTCTCTTACTCTTTCTTTCTCTCTTACTCTTTCTTTCTCTCTTACTCTCTCTCCCTCTCTCTTACTCCTTCTCTCTCTCTTTTACTCTCTCCCTCTCTCTTACTCCTTCTCTCTCTCTCTCTCTCTATGTCTCTCTCTCTCTCTTACTCTCTCTCTCTAACTCTCTCTCTCTCTCTTACTCTCTCTCCCTCTCTCTTACTCCTTCTCTCTCTCTTTTACTCTCTCCCTCTCTCTTACTCCTTCTCTCTCTCTCTCTTTTACTCTCTCTCTATCTTTTACTCTTTGCAGCTCTCTTAGTCTCCCTCTTACTCTTTCTTTCTCTCTTACTCTCTCTCTCTCTCTCTCTTACTCTCTCTCTCTCTAACTCTCTCTCTCTCTCTCTTACTCTTTCTTTCTCTCTTACTCTCTCTCCCTCTCTCTTACTCCTTCTCTCTCTCTCTTTTACTCTCTCCCTCTCTCTTACTCCTTCTCTCTCTCTTTTACTCTCTCTCTATCGATTAACGGTCACTAACCACCACACAGTAATAATAATAATAATTCACTAATTTGTGGTCCGCTTGACCAATTAATATATTACAATTAATTAAGGTTTTTAGTTGAGATAAAAAAGTCAATGGCACGAGCGGGATTCGAACCAACCATCTTCCGCATGATACGCCGCTGCTCTACCACTTGAGCTATCGTGACCTCAATCCACTCTGACACTAACTTCCTTTCTCAACCCCACCTTTTGAATTTTCCCTCCTTTTTGCCATTTTTCAAATGTCGTGTAATATATTTGATTCTCGGCGACAAATGAAATGGCCCCGGAGAACTTTAGTGAAGGTATACTTCATTTTAACTTATTAAATTCACTAGGTGTGTTGTGTTTTGGAATCATGATACTGAGCAAAATTTTCATAGGGTTGAGAAGTACGTACTTTTTGCGTTAAAAAGGAAAAAAGTGCTTTTTCTTGAGTGTTTATGAACAAATGATTGTTGAAAATATATATTTTTTCTATCATAAGCTCTCAGTTTTGCATAAACACAGATGTATTTTCAATTAACTAATCATTAAATTTGTTTTAAGCGGAAGGCTGGAAGACTTGTGCTCATCTTAATCCTCATTACCTATAGTAGAGAAAACCAAAGACTAAGTAATCCCAGGTTGTTTGCTAAAAAGTCCATTAAAACTTTACCCAATGCCGTTGTTTAAGCACTTAGTTGAGATATTTGAGTTCGAGAGCAAAGAATTTGCCGCTACATGTCCTTGTAATCCTCACAAGTTTTCTTCCACAAATGAGGTATCGATCTAGTTGTTACAGGGTATTTTCTTCTAATACGGTTTATCGGATAAGAAACGATCCAGCACGCATGTACCCTCGGGCCCCAGTCCTGACAAACTTTCTTTTAAATTTCATTTCCAATCATAGTTTTGAACTTTCCTTCTGAATTTTCTCGGAAAGAGTACGTGTCGGTAAATCAATTCGGAGATATATCTTTTGTGGAATAAAATCAATCCAGAAGTCAGGTAGGTACAATTGACACATCTAATCACTAAAGCGAAAGCAAATGCTAAAAATATAAAATTTTAAAAATGAACTAAACAAATATAAATTGAATTGTAGGATTGCATGTAATTTATAAGCGTGAATGATAGAGTTTAATCTCGTTTATCCCTAGGAATATCGAGTATGTACTCTGGGACAGTATCCACACAATAAATGTGTGAATGTAATTTATTAGCGTGAATGCAATGGCTTATCCCCAATTTAATTGAGAAATAGGAAAAACTATGGAGCAGTGGGAATGAATGTGGGAAGGTAATTTATTAGCATGAATGGAGGGTTTTTCCCCCAATTACTCCGAGAAATCTCAAATACTCTGGGGTAATGTAAATTTAATTTATTAGATTCACTAATTTCTTGGTCCGCTGGACCAATTAATATGTTACAATTAATTAAGGTTTTTAGTTGAGATAAAAAAGTCAATGGCACGAGCGGGATTCGAACCCACGATCTTCCACATGATACGCCGCTTCTCTACCACTTGAGCTATCGTGACCTCGATCCACTCGGACATCAACTTCCTATCTCAACCCCACCTTTTGAATTTTCCCTCCTTTTTGCCATTTTTCAGAAGTGAGGTTGAGAAGGGAAGTTAGTGTCCGAGTGGATCGAGGTCACGATAGCTCAAGTGGTAGAGCAGCGGCGTATCATGTGGAAGATCGTGGGTTCGAATCCCGCTCGTGCCATTGACTTTTTTATCTCAACTAAAAACCTTAATTAATTGTAATATATTAATTCGTCCAGCGGACCACGAAATTAGTGACCTAAATAATTAATTTAGTATACAAGCTTAAAGATTATTCATTTACGTTTTAGTGGTCAATTGACCAAGTTACATCTTTCAATTAAGTATTATTTCCATGTAAGGTCTTGGTCGAGATAAAAAAGTCAGTGTCACGAGCGGGATTCGAACCCACGACCTTCGGCTAAATACGCCGCTGCTCTACCACTTGAGCTATCGTGACGTCGATCATCTCGACCACCAACTTCCCATCTCACCTCACTTCTGAAAAATGGCAAAAAGGAGGGAAAATTCGAAAGGTGAGGCTGAGATGGCAATAATACACATTCTCGCTAATAAATACATTCACCGTTAACACTCGTCGGACAATGGACACGATCAATACTCATACGATAAAACTGCCCTGTTTCTCCCAAAATTCGGAACATAGGACCAACATACTGCCATGCTCAAGAACAACTCTCATATCAGATGGCATTACAAGATTATAATGTATATAATAAGTAATTTATTAGCGTGAATGCAATGTCTTATCCCCAATTACATTGAGGAATATCAAATACTACGGGGTATTGTGAATGAATGGGTGAACGTAATTTATTATCATGAATGAAGGGGCTTATCCCCCATTACGTTGAGGAATATCAAATAATATGGGGTAGTGTGAATGAATGTGTGAATTTAATTTATTACGATGAATGAATGATTGTCCTCAATTGTCCTCAATTACCCCGAGGAATGTCGAATATTCTGGGATAGTGCGAATGAATGTGGGAAGGTAATTTATTAGCACGAATGAAGGGGCTTATCCTCAATTATCTCTAGAAATATCGAGTATTCTAGGGTAATGTGAATGGAATTTATTAGCGTGAATGCAATGGCTTATCCCCAATTTAATTGAAAAATATCAAATACTATGGGGCAGTGCAAATGAATGTGGGAAGGTAATTTATTAACACGAATGAAGGGGCTTATCCTCAATTATCCCTAGAAATAACGAGTATTCTGGGGTAATGTTAATGTAATTTATTAGCGTGAATGCAACGGCTTATGCCCAATTTAATTGAGAAATAGGAAAACTATGGAGCAGTGGGAATGAATGTGGGAAGGTAATTTTTCAGAATGGGGCTTATTCCCAATTACCCCGAGAAATATCGAAAACTCTGAAGTAAGGTGAATATAATTTATTAGCGTGAATGCAGTGGTTGATCTCCAATTATATCTAGGAATATCGAGTACTCTCGGCTATTGTGAATGTAATTTATTAGCGTGATTGGAGGGGCTTTTCCACCATTTCCCCGAGGAATATCGAGTACTTTGGGGTAGTGAGAATGAATAACTTATAAGCGTCACTGGCAAGGTTTATCCCGCGATTACCCCGTGGAATATGAAGTATTCTAGGGTAATGTGAATGTACTTTATTATATGTAATACTAAACAAACAAAATTGAATGCTGATTTAGACACAGTTTAGACAGTTTCAATTTTTTGCTATGTGGTAGTATTTTGTACAACAATAAAAAGCATTTTACGTTGACTTTACATTTTTCGGGAGTTAAATGTGTTGGATGTGCACAATATAAACTGAGAACAATTGTATTCTTCACAACAACAGACATTCCTTTTTGAATGTAGCTTTGTAGGCCTTTAAGCTTTTTGTCGCGGTCTGTGGGTAGCTTTAAAAAAGGGGGGGAAATGTGGAAAAACAGCAATTCCAGCCGAAGCGTTATACATTTTCGCCTCGGCGCACGTAGGGGTTGTAGATCTCGGGTGAAAGGCTCATTGTACCGTCTCTTCATCTCTTTACTCATAGGACAGGGAGGAGAGGGCATTGAAAGGACACGTATTTGAAGACCGGGAATGCTGAACAACGTAATAGCTCATACTTCCGCACAATCACCTTTTGTAACCTAACCATTTACAGCATTCTCTCATTTTCCCCTTTAGAAGCACACTGCTAAGTCGCGATCGTAAGTTATAACAACGACGGTGAAATAGTAGAGCTATTGTGTGACTACCGATATTAAAATAATGAATACGACAACTAAAAATTAATTTCAAAAGACCAAACATTTATTGTCCATTATTCAGTTACGTTTCTCACCAATAGATTTATTAATAATATAAATGTCGTAGATTTTGAAAGAAAATTTAGTAGCAGAGGTGAGAGACGGATATCTCAGATTTCATAAGTCGCTTTTCTTCCCATTCCACCATTTGGGCTATAATAAAGTAATCGCCATCTTCAGTGTGTCTGTGAGAAACCAAGTCTCTTTTCTAAGGTCGTGTGGGATGGGCTGATTGTGTCAGCGTTATCTTGGTTTGTCGGTGCCTTTGTTTTATTTTTTAATTATTCGAGTCAGTCTTTTTCTTTTTAATTTGTGTATTGCTCTCAATGATGTTTTCGAATTGATTTTAATTTGTTAAATGTCTAGGCAAAGAAGGAGCTATTCAAATGACGGCTGTGAGCAGAAGAAACCCCATGGTATCGGTGAGTAACTGGAAACTCAAAAATTTGGTTTGGAGTTAAAAGAAGTGAGCAGTAAATAATAATAAAAATAAGTAATTTAGACAAACAAACATTAAAAGTAAAACAAATGTTTATACAGTTAATATCGAGAACTCTGGTGGAGTGAGTGTGACTATATTTCTATGTTTTATCGTGTGTTGTGTTTATGTTAATTTATTGGAATAAATCTAATTTATTAGCGCGAAAGGGAGGTTTTTTCGACCCCACTGTAATGAAATACTCTGTGGAGGTTGTATGACGTAGCGAAAATGGAGTGGGTTCGACCCCCACCCCGAAACTACCGAGCAATCTGGGGAATATTACCAGACTTCTATATTGTGGTGATGTATATATGTATTGTATGTTTTATAAAATTATAAACTATCCAGGAAAACGAATGACACTTTTCATAATCATATGACTCTTATCTCTCAACAACATCTCCTGTTTATTGAACAAAAAACGGCCAGATATACTGTTTAACGTTAGACAAAATGTTTATCAACTTTTTTAAAAATAAATTAAATAAACATTGCCCAATTAGAATTCCGTTTCGATTTATTAACAAGAAATGAGTTTGTTGGCACTCACTTTGACCAACAGGTTCAAAGATCGGGAAGATGAATTGTACCAACTTAAATTGCTCGAATCATTTGCTGCCTCGTGTCCGCTAGGAAAACCGACGATGCCCATTTTAATTTACTCCCCTAAACTGTGTTCAAGAAAAACCTTAGACCCTTAAAAAACATCAGACCTACGCCCAACTTGGTCAAATTGCCAATTTTCTTCCACTATTTTAAACAAACAGGTTGAACATTTTTTATGTGAAAAGGCAAATTTATAATAAACATGATATTTGAACGAACTAAAATAGATTTTCTCGAATTGCCCAACGCTGCTTCAGACACCAAATTTATCAAATTGGCTAAAGCTTCGCAAATACCACATATTTAGATCGGGTGCAGTGTTTTGCCTTCAATATTTTTTCCGTGTATTGGCAACACTGATTTTTTTAGCGCTAATCTAAAATATCTATCTTGGAATCTTTTATCTTCAACATGGCTTTCACCCCACCACAGCATCTTGTTTAAATCGTTATATTTGCCAAACGAAATTTTTTTCATCAATTTTACAATTTAACCTTTTCTTGTCCAATGTTGCTTCAAGTCATTGCCAACTTTAGCCCTTTGTTTTAAGGTAAGCAGGAAATACCGTGAGTTGAGAGTTTAGGGCGGGCGCAGCGTTTTGCCTTTAATATTTTATTCCATCTGTTGGCAACACTGATGTTTTTAGCGCCAATCTAAAATATCCATATTGGAATCTTTTATCTTCAACATGGCTTTTCACCCCACCACAGCATCATGTTTAGATTGTCGTATTTGCCAAACATAAAATTTTCGCATCAAGTTTACAAATTAACCCTTTTTTGTCTAAAGTTGTTTCAAGTCAATGCCAACTTTAGCGCTTTGGTTTAAGTTAAGCAGTAAATACCGTGAGTTTAGAGTGGGCGCAGTGTTTTGCCTTTAATCAATATTTCATTCCGTCTATTGGCGACACTGATTTTTTTAGCGCCAATCTAAAATATCAATCTTGTAATCTTCTATCTTCAACATGGCTCCTCACCCCACTTACAGCATCAAGTTTAGATTTTTATATTTGCCAAACATAAAATTTTTTCTTTACCCACAATTTATTTTAAAAATATTGCCTAAAAACTCTAAACCTGCTGGGCCACCGTGTACCAAAAACTCACTGCCTTGGAAATTATTTAATTTCTGTTTCAGTTTCAATTTCAGACTGCTTCATTTTGCGTAAAGCTCTCTTAAGAATTTTAAGGATAAAAATTTCCTTAAAAAAACAAACAACAAAAATCTCTTCGAACGTCATTGACTTTTCAAAATGAGGGAGATACTGTTGTTTTTAAACCACAAACCGTGTCTCCAAAAAGATTTCACTGATTTGACTTATTAATTAAGATGTTTCTGAACGAACCAGTCGAAAAGGGCAATATGGTTTTTTTTTGGTAAAAAAAACCTTTTATCAACTTATGATATGATTTATTTACATCGGGTTGTAATATTGAAATGTATTAGCAAATTACATGTAAACTACCAAACAAAATGTACCCTTTTATACATTTATCTATCTATGGAATCGATCTTATCAATTATGACCTAACTAGTTTTTGATTAAATTTTTACGTTTTCTTTTTTATATGGCTATCATATTACTTATTATATGGTGCACAATTTTTTCCTTATTTTTTAGCAAATTTACATTATTATTATTAAATCGATTAGGCTTCGTGATCCGATCGACCATATAAATTCTTTTCAATGAATTAATCTTTAAGTAAGGTACTGGTTGAGATAAAAAATTTCAATGGCACGAGCGGGATTCGAACCCATGACCTTCGGCTAAATACGCCGCTGCTCCACCACTTGATCTATCGTGACATCGATCCACTCCGACACCAACTTCCCATCTTTCGAATTTGCCCTCATTTTTACCAGGTCGTGGGTTCGAATCCCGCTCGTGAGACTGAATTTTTTATCTCAACCAATACCTTACTTAAAGATTCATTAATTGAAAATTATTATTATTATAAATATTTTTTCTAATCAATTTAATCTTGTCTCATTTTTTACTTTAAATATCTTTTTACGTTTTTAAAATTTACATAATGGTTGATATTATTTTTGTCTGCTGAAAGACCTGTGTTATCATTATTCTTTTTTATGCTACTTTGATGTTGGTATTTTTTTAATAATTGAACTGTTTTTTCAATTTATATTTTTAGTGTAAGCAAATATACGTTGAGAGGTACAAAAAAGTGTTTGTATATAAATCGTTGAATAGTCAATTTCTCCTTTGTTGGTGTGTCTGTAAAGCTTCTTTCTAACTAATTAAAATTTTTGGTTGATATGAAAAAGTCAGTGTCACGAGCGGGATTCGAACCTACGACCTTCGGCTAGATACGCCGCTGCTCTACCACTTGAGCTATCGTGACGTCGATCATCTCGAACACCAACTTCCCATCACAACCTCACTTCTGAAAAATGGCAAAAAGTAGGGAAAATTCGAGAGGTGAGGCTAAGATGGCAATACTACACATTCTCGCTAATAAATACATTCACCGTCAACACTCGTTGGACAATGGACAGGATCAATACTCATACGATAAAACTGTCCTGTTTCTCCTAAAATTTGGAACATAGGACCAACATACTTACTGCCATGCTCAAGATCCACTCGGACGCTAACTTCCCATGTCAACCCCACCTTTTGAATTTTCCCTTCTTTTTGCCATTTTTCAACGCGTCCGGTGTTTTATTTTTTTTTGTTTGAAGGTGTACCATTTTTAAGTTTCTATTTTTTTTAGTTATACAAATTTAGCAAGAATAGAGTTGGGAGATGGAAGAAGTCGAACGTATGTGGCCAGAGTGCTTAAAGAATCCATGAAGGCTTCGAACTATGTGAAAACAAACAATAATACAGCGATTGAATATTTTTTAGATCGTTCTTCTACTTCGCCCAAAGTGTCGAGTGTTTGTGCAGCCGGAGGTTCTGCAACTTGCAGAAACTTAAAAAGTTTTAAGGCCTCTGCGACCAATTACTTGTTATGAAAACGAATGTATTCAGCAAACTTGTTTTATGTACAAAACTAATATGTTAAAATATAACTTTTCAGCTATAACTTATAATTTTTTAATCATATTACCTTTGGTTATTTCAGGATATACTGATAGCATTTAGGAAAAAAATCATAAATTTTTGTGTGAAAACCCTCTTATTACAAATTTTTTTTATCATTTGTGGTAGTAGAGAAAGCGAGCATTAGCGAAAAGCGGTGTGTGAATAAGAATATGAGATAAGGATATTACGGCGTTATTAATATTACAGATCGCTCGGGGAAGTTCCAACCCCCTAGATTTTATCTCAACGAGGAGCGATTACGGTCCAACTTTACCTATATATGTCCGACAACAATAAAATACTCCCTTAGGTACGGAAATTAAAGAACGATTCAAATGGAAGGCGGCTTAGAAGACCTTATGCCTCCCAGATTGTTGTTCAACGAGTTTTTAATTGAACCGGCCTTTTATTGCTTAAATCCTATGGCAATAAAATCCTCCCAAGATAAAATTCCTGCCCTTAGTTACAACTTTCTCAATTTTCATTTTACATGATCGGTTTTAAAGGCTAATCAGTTTTTTAAAATCTTTTCATTATGTAAAAAATACCTAGTAATATAACATAATGTTTTATTCGTATATTAAAACATTTAAAAATATATGCCCATATGTTCATGAAACTGACATTATTGCTTGTACTGCACCCGGAGAAAACATTTTCTAAGGCCCAAACCAGATCGATAGTGAACTTCGAAAAAAATGAATAATTACAAAAATAAACGTAGATTGAATAAATAAAATTAAAAAATTATCAACAATGAGTACTGAAATTTATTTTATTTTATTTTTTTTATCAACAGGCAGATACCCACAGCCAGTGTATTATATATTCTAGAAAAGATAGATTTAGGAAAATACTATACACTTGTAGGTATACGAAAAAAAATACAACACAATATACGTATTAAATTCATTAAAGTTCGTGGTCCGATTGACCGAATAACGTTTTTCAATTAATTAATCTTTATATACTACATAATCTTCACAACTTGGATCAGGCGTTTTCTGTTCAAGCCCAAAACATGAGCAATCAAACTCATTAGAGAAGTACACTTCGGTCTTTCAAGCGGAAATACATGCCATCAATGCTTGTGCCTTGGAAAATCTAAAAAGAGGTTACACTGCCAAAAAAATCCTCATAAGATCAGATAGCCAAACTGCCATTGAAGCATTAGCATGTAAAAGAATCACATCAAAATTAGTCAGTGATTATTCAGAAATCATGAGATGCGGTCTGGTGATACCACGATTTCTGAATAATTATCGATTAACGGTGACTAATCACAACACATTAGTCAGTGAATGCATCCAAAATCTCCAAAACCTGGGGAAACGCAACAACTTGATGATACCTTGGGTGCCATGGCATAGGAGAATTTTGGGTAACGAGAAAGCAGACAGATTGGCCAGAGGAGGATCTGCAAGACCATACATAGGCCTCGAACCTATTCTTGGAATAACAGAAACAAATATAGAATCCTCCATCGCAGAATGGATCCAAGCAAAACAAAAGGAAAAGTGGATAAACTCTAGCGGTGCTGGACATAGTAAACTTAAGATGAAACAACCCTCACCGAGACTGGCAAAAACAGTGCTGCAATTGGAAAATGCCAACCTCAGAGGAGTGGTAGGACTACTAACCGGTCACTGGGATCTGTGAAAACATCCACACAACTTGGGTGATGATGTTAACAACGATGATCCCATCTGCAGATTATGTAATGAGGAGGAAGAAACAGCCACTCTTATCATCTTCGAATGCGAAGCAACAGCTCAATGGAGGTTTAACCTAATACGAACAAGACTCAGGGAACCAAATTGCAGCAATAACAGTCAATGACCTGATACTTCTGAGAAGAAGGATTGAGTCTATTGACTAAACTAGGGAACTGGGAAGGTACAATAAGCCAGAAGGCTGCAGTGCCTGGGGAATACAAGCCCCGTTTCCCAGCATCACTTCCACCATACCATACCATACCATACCATAGGGAAATACACTTGGGTCTTTCAAGCGGAAATACATGCCATCAATGCTTGTGCCTTGGAAAATCTAAAAAGAGGTTACACTGCCAAAAAAAATCCTCATAAGATCAGATAGCCAAACTGCCATTAAAGCATTAGCATGTAAAAGAATCACATCAAAATTAGTCAGTGATTATTCAGAAATCATGAGATGCGGTCTGGTGATACCACGATTTCTGAATAATTATCGATTAACGGTGACTAATCACAACACATTAGTCAGTGAATGCATCCAAAATCTCCAAAACCTGGGGAAACGCAACAACTTGATGATACCTTGGGTGCCATGGCATAGGAGAATTTTGGGTAACGAGAAAGCAGACAGATTGGCCAGAGGAGGATCTGCAAGACCATACATAGGCCCCGAACCTATTCTTGGAATAACAGAAACAAATATAGAATCCTCCATGGCAGAATGGATCCAAACAAAACAAAAAAGAAGTGGATAAACTCTAGCGGTGCTAGACATAGTAGACTTATGATGAAACAACCCTCATCAAGACTGGCAGAAGCACTGCTGCAATTGGTGAATGCCAAACTCAGAGGAGTGGTCGGACTACTAACCGGTCATTGGCATCTGAGAAAACATCTACACAACATGGGTATATACAGCGATGATCCCATTTGCAGATTATGTAATGAGGAGAAGGAAACAGCCACTCATATCATCTTCGAATTGAAACAACTGCTCAATGGAGGTTTAACTAACGTACGGAAAAAACTTAGGGAATCAAATTGCACCAGCGACAGTCAATGATCTGATACTTCTAAGATCAAGGATTGGAGTCTATTGCACTGAACTAAGGAGGTAGGAAGGTACAATAAGCCAGAAGGCTGCAGTGCCGGGGGAGTGCAAACCCCCCCTTTCTAGTAGCCTTCTTCATCATACCATACAATACCATCTTTATATAAGGCACTGGTTGAGAGAAAAAGTCAGTGTCACGAGCGGGATTCAAACCCACGACCTCGGATAAATACGCCTCTGTTCTACCACTTGAGCCATCGTGACCTTGATCCACTCGGACACCAACTTCCCATCTCAACCCCACCGTTCGAATTTTCCCACCCTTTTGCCATTTTTCAAATGTCGTGTTATCTATTCGATTCTCGGCGACAAATAAAATGTCCACGGAGGGCTTTCGTGAAGATATACTTAATTTTACTAATTAAATTCATTAGACTTCGCAGTCTGATTGACCGAATTACGTTTTTCAATTAATCTTTATATAAGTCATTGGCTGAGATAAAACCCGACATAAAAAGCTCGGTTTTTTAATGTTTTTTTCCATCTATCTAATTCAGACTGATGGTCAATTTTTTTTAACCAGACTTAGGTATGCCCGAGGTGTTCTTTGGAAATCACATGGAAAGGATTTGGCTTATTAAATTGCAGTATCATTCAACGGTCCAGCCAACCAACATGAAGGGACCAAGAATGCTTCCTTGTCGGAACTCCGCACACTGGTCGAAAAGCGGTAAAAGCCTAATGTCTTCAAATCTGATCATCATGAAAATTATCTGATGTAGTATGGTGTGTGTGTACTCTAGTCGAGAAAGTTACAAACAAGTAAAACCATCTAGACAAAAAAAAAAAAAAAAAAATTCACCGATTTCCGTAAAAGGTTAATACGAAAGGGCTTTATTATTCTAGAATCACGACAATGAAGTCAAATCCAAGTTTGAAAAATATTCTGACCTTAACTTACAAAATGTTTTTTAAAATGAGCAAAAAAGCAGTATTTTATTGATTTATCTTAAGATAACGTCTTATCAAAAATCTGAAAAATTTTAAGGGTTAAAATATCGATAAATTTTATTTCAAACCAAAATTTGTATTAATGTGTTTCTAGAGTTGCAGAAACTAAATTTTATATTTGTTTAAAAAAATCATGACGCATTTTACTTAAAAAATATATTTTTTAGACATTTTTTGGTTTAAATTTTGTACGTTTTAGTTTCTTTTTACTGAAATCTACATACAAAAAATAATGTAAAATAATATATTCACATAGTTGATTTTAGCAAATAGATCGGCGAAATAAAAATATTAAAAAACGTAAAATTTCAATAAAAAAAAAGAAATGGCAGATACGTGTCAAATATTTTGGAGGGCAGAATCTCCAAAACAAAAATTTTTTTGTCTAAATCCGTGAGCCAAGAATTTTGTCAACATTTTGTTAGATAAAAACAAGGTAAGGGAAATAATTTATTAACATCTAGTCGCTAAAAATAATTCGCAAAAATATTGTTTGCAAGTTATTTCACTTTTTTTTAACAATTGTTAATCTGGAGTTTTAAAAATAAATCACATATTTTGAAAAATTATTGAATAGATTTTGTTTTGTTTACAACATCAATTGCTCGAAGAATAAAGCAGATTTTTTCAGGAAGGAAAATTTATTCTTAAAATAAAATTAGGTGTCCCGCCCGGATCGATTTTAGGACCATCTCTTTTCCTTATTTTTTAAATAGCTTATATCAGATCCCAATGTTACTGGATTTTCTAGTAGTAATGCCTCAATAAGGCAATACCCTAACATCAGATTTTAAGCTCAACTTTTAAAGGCTTGAGGAAATGGAATATCCTTGACTAAAGAAAATACAAATACTATAAGGCCATGGGTCTAATATGTTCCCAAAGCCTTTAAGTTTCTCCAGTAATTACTTAGGTCGATCAAAGACAAGTTGAATAGTCATATAAGCAACATGGTATAAAAACAAGATAAAGTAAATAATTTATCAACATCTACTTGCTAAAAGTAATTCGCGAATGTGCAGCTTGCAGGTAATATCACTTTGTTTTAATGAAAGGGTTAATATGAAAGTAAAAATGGTTAATTTGACATTTGACGGAAAAAGGCTGTATTTGCCATCTTATTTCAGAACAATTGTTAATATTGAGTTTCAAATATAAATCAAATATTTTGAAAAATTATATTGATTTTGTTTTGTTTACAGTATCAATTGCTCGAAGAATAAAGCAAGTTTGGTGTATCGAAATCAGGAAACGTCGTCTCTGGAAAAAGGGGTGAATAGTAATTTGTTCACTCTTCCTCCAACCTCTTGCCATTCGGATAAGGCTCTGATTGAATTGTATCTGAAGTGTCGGATCGATGCAACATGTTGCGTTCAATGCAAGCTAATGCCGGCCGGAAAAAGATCCAATTCCATTATTTATTCAATCCATGAACGGTCAGCAAAAGTGGCCGAATTGTCGCATCGTGTTTAGATTTTTTAAACTCTCGAAGATGCATTCGACATTAATGGTTTGTTTATCGATGACTTGGCGCTGAAACCTCCATGAAATTTATAAAAGGGATTCTTCATATTTTTTAAATTATTTAGCCGAAGTTCACATAAAATCATTCTACCACCAGAATGGTGGTTACAGATTTGGCTTTTGATAGCTTTGACAACAATCAACGCTAAAGTTCAATAGTACGAGAATACATCTAACGAATTAACGTTATTGCTTTGGTGAACTAAAATGACTTCATTTTAACTTATTAAACTCACTATAATTAAAATAAATATCGTTCAATTAATTAAGGTGTTTAGTTGAGATAAAAAAGTCAGTGTCCACGAAAAATGGCAAAAAGAAGGGAAAATTCAAAAGGTGGGGATGAGATGAGAAGTTAGTGTCCGAGTGGATCGAGGTCACAATAGCTCAAGTTAAAGCAGCGGCGTATCTAGCCGAAGATCGTGGGTTCGAATCCCGCTCATGACACTGACTTTTTTATCTCAACTAAAAACCTTAATTAATTGAAAGTCAGTAAACATATTTGTTCGTTTGTATTAATTATACATGATTTTGTTTTTCTTTTGTTAAGGATATATTATAAACCTCGTTCAGTATCTCTCATTTTTTATCTCAACCAGTAAAGTATTGGTTAAAGATTAATTAATGGAAATAAACGCTAACCTTTTTTCGTTAACGTCGTTTCGTTTCTCACCATGAAGATTGGCACCATGTGATCCCTCTGCCTGAAATCATAATCATGTGTCCTTGATTGATATGAAGAGTTCCAGCCGGTAATATCGGAGAGAAAATATTTTTGTGAATGGAGATAAAAAAATGTAGAGAAAAACACAGGAATGAGGATATGTGGCATTCGAGGTAGGTAACCGCATTTAATTTCAAATAAATAAACAATTTATATCTTTCAATTTATATTTTTTAAATTATTGGGTTGTCCGGAAAATAATGCAGGATTTTAAGTTTTCATTAAAAAAAATCTATATAAAATATTCTGTTTACGTTTACAGGATTACTCATTTGTATGNATAATAAGTTACCAACACGTTGGGAGAAATGTATTGAGAGTATGGGAAATTATTTTGATTAAAGAACATTGCTTTAAAGTAACTAGTTTCTTTTTTTTTTGTTTAATACCAAAATCCTGCATTATTTTCCGGACAACCCAATATAACTAAACTGAGTGAACTTCAACGTAACCCCCCTTAATGTGAAATTAAAGTTTTGTAATTTCTAATTAACCTTATTAAACTTTAAATGAACATCAATTAATTAAGATTTTTAGTTGAGATAAAAAAGTCAGTGTCACGTGCGGGATTCGAACCCACGATCTTTGGGTAATTACGCCGCTGCTCTACCACTTGAGCTATCGTGACTTCGATCGACTCCGACACTAACTTCCCACCTCAACCCCACCTTTTGAATCCCCTCCTTTTTGCCATTTTCCGAGTGAATCGAGGTCAAGATAGCCGAAGTGGTAGAGCAGCGGCGTATCTAGCTGTAGATCGTTGGTTCAAATCCCGCTGGTGACACTTACATTTTTATTTCAACTAAAAACCTTAATTAATTGATAGATATTAATTGGTCAAGCGGGCCGCGAACACTATTGATTTTAAATGAACACTTTTCTATTTCTATTTAACTTTTCTTAAAGAATGAAAAACATGATAAATTTATAAGTATGCAAAGGAAAATGTCTAATCATTACAAGCCAAATTAAATATAAAAATAAAAAATAAAATATATGTACGGAATTTTTGTTCTTTAAGTGTTTACATTTTCCCATCTCCAAAATTTTTTTTATTGAATTAAAGAAATATATATTTTGATGTTAAATAAATTTGAATTAAAAAAAGGTTCATTTCAAATTGGGAAAACTTTATTTTGAAGTTAACCAGATTTAATTCGACAGAAATAATAATTTTAATAATAAATAATAATAATTTTTCTATTGTGTTCAGATTTTTAAAAATGCAAACTAATAATTTTATTAAAGAATTATTTCATATTTAAACGAAATACGCAAAACATTCACGACTTTTTACATTGTAGGTCCATGTTTTTCTATTGCTTTAAAGAAAAAATTAATATGACATTAAAAATGGTTAATTTTAAATTAAAAAAGAGTTAATTGTTCTGAAATTAAATGTGGTTAATTTGAAGTTAAAAATGGTTAATATTAAATTGTAAAAAGCTTATTTTGAAGACAAAAAATTTAATTTTACAGAAAAAATAATTTTTCTAGTATTTTAAGATTTTTTAAAATATAAAATAGTTATTCAGATATCGTGAGATGCGGTCGGGTGTGATGTAGTTTTCAGAAAAACATTTTCTTTATCGTGCGAACGTTTCGATGTTTTGCATTGTATAAATTCACTTTTCCACATCCTAAATGTATTTGTTAAGTGTAAACATTGTTTGTAAATCCCAGCCCCTGAAGATGATCTCAATAAAAGATCGAAACGTTGGCACGATAAAGAAAATGTTTTTCTGAAACCTACATCTCACCCGACCGTATCTCACGATATCTGAATAACTATCGATTAACGGTCACTAACCTCTACACAAAAATATAAAATGTTTATTTTATAAACTCATTATTTTACATTTAAACGAAAATGGCAAATATAAAAGAATGTTTCTTTACCCGCATTTTTATTGCTCATCGCTTGTTTTTTTTATTGTTAAAGTTTAAGTCGATTTTAAAAACAGTTAATTTATTTCAAATTAAGTAGAGTTAATTTGAAATTGAAAAAGGTTATTGAGAGGTTAAACAGATTTAATTTGACAAAAAATATATACATATATAAAAGCAAATAATTCGTCTATTATTTTACGATATTTTAAAATATAAACCAATTATTTTATTAACGTTTTATTTCATATTTAAATGAGCGCGATAGTTTTACATTCTTATATTTCCTACCATTGCCCAAATTTTTGTATTGAGTGAAAGAAAAGATTAATTAAACATTAAAAATGGTTAATTTAAAGTAAAAAAACAGTTAATTGATTTATAACTAAATATGGTTATAAATGTTAAAATGAACAAAGTTTATTTTGAAGATAAAAAAATTATTTCTTGATCCATGAATTATAAAATTGTTATTTGATAAGCTAATTATTTTATATTTAAACGAAAATCGCAAATGTACATGAATGTTTCTTTGCGTGATTTTTTATTGCCCATCGGTCATGCTTTTTTTAAATGGTTTAAAAAAAAAGTTTAATTTGAAATTAAAAAGAGATAATTTGAAATTAAAATATTTATTTGAAAAGAAATAAGGTTAATTTTAAAATGAAAATCATTATTTTGAAATACAATAAAAATAAAAATATAAAATATAAATTAAATTTTATATTTAAACAAAAATCGCATATATACACGAATCTTTCTTTGTATGCTTATATTTCATACCATCTCTCAAGTTTTTTATTGCTTTAAAGAAAAGCTTAATTTTGAATTAAAAAGGGTTTCTTTGAAGTTAAAAAAGAGTTATTTATTTTGAATTAAATAGGCTTAATTTAAATTTGAAAAGGGTTAATTTACTTGTAATTTTAATTGAGGTTAATTTAAATTTAAAATATGGTAAATTGAAATTGAAAAAAGGTTACAAAGGGTTAATTTGAATTTTTTTTGCATTATTGCTTGAACCAGGGTATGTCAACTACGAGATTATGTGAACACTTGGGGGTGCTGGCCCATTTGGAAATCGGGTTCGAACAGGGCCACTGGATTCGAACCCGGGACCTTTTACCTTACAGTGACAAGCACCGTGTCAAACCGTTGCGTCCACCTATGCTTCCTAATTTGGAATTAAAACATTTAATTTGAAGTTAAAAATAGTTAATATATTGGAAATTAAATAAGGATATTTTGAAATTAAAAATGGTTAATTGGAAATTAAAACAGTTTAATTTGATATTAGAAAGAGTTGTTTTGACAAAAAAAGCACCAGTATGTTGCTAATATTTAAAATAATTAAAAATTTATTTTATTTTATTTTGTTCGTTCAAGTTAACAGAATATTTGGCATTTATTTTTTGGAGTTCAATAGACAGTAAAGTTTAAAAAAATCGTTGTGATATATCTTGATCAAACTGTCCAAGTAAGAAAAAAGTCTGTTCCTAGGTGGGCTCCCAAGTACTTTCAATATCAAACTGTCCAAGGGAAGAATTCAGAGAAGCACCTTTTCGAAACACTACTTTCAAGTATTTTCAATTCAGACCAATAGCAAGTTAAACATCCATGTACTTTCAATGTGAAAGTAAAAACAATAACCAAAGCCTATTCACTGGATAAAACGTTTATTTATTTATAAATTGTCCTTTTTTGAATAATCGGACGTCGAACAAATTGGCCGTTGTTTGGCTTCGTCGGGATCGTTTTCATCACTAGCCGACAATAATTGGCTGTAGGTTGCCGAGGTTAATTTACTATTATTGCCATATGTGCGTTTCATATTACCTTCTGGCTCAAATTTTACTTGCCTGTATGTTTGAATATCATCCAACAAATAGTCCGCACTATCAGTCTCTGGTCCGTTAACGAATGATTATATAAGACCTGGAGAAACAACCCGGCGCAAATTGTAATCTGTTGCGTTTGCAATTGCCAATTTAAATTACACAATGTTAACGCTGTTTTGAATTTGTTCAAGCGAGTAAATCATCATTTACTTTAGACAGACGGCCGGATATTTTCTATGTAAACTTGTTTAATTATGGTGAGAAAATATAATGAAACGTGTTAAAATGTTAAATTATAGAAATTTTTAAGGATTATACAAATCATCTTTGACATACTTTAAACCTATGCGCTACTATTAATGCTTTCAAAGTTCATCGTTTCATAAACAATAAAATTAAAAATGAAAATATACAGAACTAGTCAAACATAGCCAAAAGATAAGTTTTCTGGGGTAGTCATTTATTAGCGTAAATGAGCAGCTTATCCCTAATTACCTCGAAGAATATCGAGTTCTCTGGGATAGTGTTAAAGTCATTTATTAGCGTAAATGGAGGACTCATCCCTAGTTGCTGGAAGAATATGGAGTTCTCTGGGGTAGTGTGAAGGTCATTTATTAGCGTAAATGGAGGATTTATCCCTAATTACTCGAAGAATATGGAGAATCTGCATGTGCCGTCTTTGATTATTCCGATCTTCTTTAAGTTTGCTTGCAGTGTTCTGTTAAGAATCCTATTAGGATTCGCAGTTTGTTTCTGCTTCCTTTGACATATTCTGTAATTTCTTTTCTTCCAAAATTTGTTAAGAGATTCTTGGATTGCCTGTGTCCAATGAGTGAATTCCATTGTTCCTTCATTTTCATTTTGTCCTTCTGTCTAAGATACTCAATAATAGTGTGGGATCCTATGCCCCAGAAGGGTTCAGGTTCTGTCAGAGGTGTGGCAGCTCCTTGTCATTTTCTCGTTGCCTTCCACTCCCATGTGTCCTAGGACCCAGCACAGGCTGAGTTTATTCTGCGTACCTAATATGTTTAATTTGGTTTTGCAGTTCAGCACCATCCTAGAACTAATCATATTTGAGCTTAGTGCTTTGATGGCTGCTTGGCTATCTGACATGATAGCTATATTCTTGTTTTTGTACCTTTTATTCAGGTTGAGTTGGGTACATCTCTCATCAGCTTGGAAGGTACTGGTGTATTTTCCCATGGGTTCTGAGTATTTGGTTCCAGGGCCGAATACTCCTGCCCCTGTACCTTCTTGTATTCTATATGCACCTGTGTACCAAAGGATGATACCATTGATAAAGGAGGTGTTTCCATCTCTTTCCTATTCTTTTTTGGTACCTAAGCCAGAGCTCATAGAGATAGAGTTGTTCAACAAAGTTTAGTAAATCTGGGAATTTTCCTTCTTCCCCTTCCACCATTGTCTCCAGATCTCAAACCCATTGAACAACTGTGTCGGACGCGTTGCAGGCCTTTTGATCACCAACCTTAACCAGTTGACCTGCAGTAGTGTGGGTTCCTATGCCACAGAAGGTTCAGGTCCTGTCAGCGGCTCCTTGCCTGTCAAGGGTATCCGCTTTGTCGTTGCCTGGCTGACGTTGTTCTGCGTACCGTGTTTAATTTGGTTTTGCAGTTCATCACCATCTTTGAGCCAATGATATTTGAGCTTAGTGCTTTGATTGTTGCTTGGCTATCTGACATGATAGGCTACATTCTTGTTTTTGTACCCTTTACTCAGCTTGAGTTGGTTACATCTTTCGATTGCATGAATCTCAGCTTGGAAGATGCTGGAAGTAAATAATACCTGTCAACGGCAGACCAAAAATATTTTATCGATGTCAACGAGCCATTTTTTACGCTCTAATTTTCATTCACCTACTTCGCTTTTATATAGAAACTAGGATAATTCACTAAAAGAAGGAAACTAAACTTTTTACATAGGAAAGCATGCGAAATGCTTAATTATAATCTATGTTACACCCCTTATTTAATTAAACTTGTCTCAAATAAAAAAAAAATATATTTTTTGAATTCATTACAATTTCATTTTAGCCAAAAAATAATTATAATAATAAATCATTAACAAATTGCTAGGTTTTCAAGGTTGGAGAAAAAAGTGTGTTTCCTTTCACATAAATTCTGTAGCAGACAGACCAGAACTTGGCTGACAGTCCGCCCAGGCGACGCCCTGTCTTTGGATTTCACGAAAATAGACAACCCTGCCACCCTATTGTCTAATTGCTATTTGTAAATTTAGAATATTTTGATTAAAGCAGTTCAAGATAATGTTAGTGAGAGCATAATTTAAATTATAAATCAACATTTAGTCTTTACTAAAAACACAGGAAAATTAATACATTTCAGTTTATCTCGATGTTAAAATTGACTATAATTTACTTTGTAAAGCGTTTTTTTCATCCAGTTTCGTATAAATACTGAATTTTCTTTTTGTTTCCAGTAAGCCGAGTTCCTTCTACGTGCATAATTCACGTTTCCGGTAATTTTCCCCTAAGACGTTTATATGTGGATCGTCTCTGGCATATAAGCTTTTATTTTTTGCTCATCTAACGGGTCAAGGTTTATTCCAACACTGCCGCAAAGGGCTTGTGTATTATCCGCCCTTTTATCTTCTAATATAAAAAAAATCTGTCAACGCTTCTTTTCACCCGTAGATAAAATTTTTAACGGCCGTGGGAAAAAATGACGATCTAGTCTTCTCTGCGGGAAAAATCCTAATGATGATATAGACAATTCCGTATTAAAGATCTCAAAGTATTTATTGACAGATGCAGTTAAAATGGCAGGAATATTTTCATAACGTATAATTGATTAAACTCCCAACAAAATTCATCAAACTGGCATAACATAAATTTCTAAAGATGATAAAAAGAAATAACAATTTGCAAGTAACACTTTTTATTTTGAATTATTAAAACTTATTTATTGAAAAGTGGAATCATACATGAAACAATTTTGCCAAACCAAATGACATTTCCAATAAAATTTTTGATATTGAAATTGACCTTTTCTCTACCAACAAACAACTCGAATTAAAAAAAAATCAAATTGAACTTTTTCTATTCAAATTCAATTGAAATTTTTCCAAACAAAAGAAAAGGATTTGATTTTTTTAAAATGAAATGAAGCTTATATCAAATCTAATTGGACTTTTCCTAAGTCATAAAGTACTTAAGTTAAAGTATATAAGTTAAATTTAATTTTTTCCAAACCCAAATCGTACTTTATTAATTCATATTGAACTTTTCCACAACAAAATGGAATTCTGAAAATCAAATTTAATTTTTCCAAATCCAGATGGTTCTGTTTGCGTTTCTAAGCCAAATAGTAATTTTGCAAATCAAATTGATATTTGTCTGTACTTTATCAAATCAAATTGCAGTTGTTAAAAGACAAATGGTACATTTTGCTAATCAAATTAAATTCTTCTAAACCGAGATGGTCCTTTTTTATAATCAAATTGAACTTTTTCAAAGCCAAATGTCAGATTTTTCTATCAGAATGAATAGAACTTTTGAAAAGCTAAATGTGCTTTTTGCAAATCAAATTGATATTTGTCCAAACCCGAAACGTACTTTATCAAATCAAATTGCAGTTTCTAAAAGACAAATGGTACATTTTGCAAATCAAATTAAATTTTTCTAAACGGAGATGGTCCTTTTTTCAAATCAAATTGAACTTTTTCAAAGTCAAATGTCAGATTTTTCGGCCAGAATAAATAGAACTTTTGAAAAGCAAAATGGTTCTTTTTGCAAATCAAATTGAAAATTTTCCAAACCCAAATCGTACTTTATCGACTCAAATTGAAATTTTTCTAAATTCAAATCGTACTCTATCGACTCAAATTGAAATTTTTTTGCAACAAAATTGAATTTTTTAATTTTTTGAAAATCAAATTGTACTTTTCCAAAATCAAATAGTACTTTTTACAAATCAAATTGGACTTTTCCAAAGCCAAATAGGAATTTTTCTATACCAATCCATTTAAATTTGTATTATTCTTTCCAATTAGCAATTTTCATAAACCGGGTTTGATCAAGTTAAAAAAATTATTTAGTATTATCATTATGAAGATAATGAAACTTAAAATGGAAATTTCTATCAAATATTGTTTTAACTTATTTTCATATCGTCATAAAAAATATTTCACTGGAATTGAAATAATACATTTTAACACAAACGCTTTTATGATACTGTTAATTAAATTCAGTCCGCTTTGTGATTCTAAAAGGTAATTATCACTTTCAATTACCAATATTTAAAGAAATTAGAGATAAGTACATTTAATGGGAAAAGTATTTCAGAAAGTGGTATTATTTAGTTAGCAGTAAGTTTTTTTAATTAGGCTCTAAAACCAGATAAATACTGAGAAATATAAATTATAAATATTGAAATTTGACATAGTACGCGCTTTGTTGTAATTCTTTTCCAAGGGATGTGAAATTGAATCAGGTCAGATATAAATTAAACTTATGGATTTTTTAAAATTGCACAATTACAGATTTCAAATGGTACGGACCAGTTCATATTTCATTTTTGTATTGACAATTGGACCAACATAACAACAATAGCAACAACAATAAATTAATTTCATTTTTTCCATAACATTAAAATATTGTAACATACTTATCTACTGTAGAAATAAATGAGTTCTGACATAAATAAAGAAATGAAAGTAACTACTTATAATAAAAATAATAAAAAATTACAGGATTATTATTTTCATCTATTAAATGAAAAAATTGAACTATCATTCATTAATTAAAATAAGCCCAAGGTAATATTTAAATGAAAACAAAATATACAGTATAAAAAAGCGACCGATGGCGTAAACTAATTAATTATAGAGATTATTGCAAAGTTGTTATACTCTGGCACGTTTATTGTTGAAGTAACCATGAACCAAGTTTGAGACCCTGGGTTTTACATTAAGCCTTTGGCCAATTAATAATGCAAATCGCTGAATATGAATTTTGGCTCAGGCGGATCGTAGGAAGTGTGGCCGTTCACCCATTCTTAAAATGGCCATCACTCATTGCAAAAATCCCGTGCAACATTAACATTTTCTAAGGGATTAGAAAGGGATGAAATCAATTGGTATGATCGTTGTAATCACGCTCCTTTGATTTATTTAACATGAATTATGCTGTAAAGTACGAAATTATGATTATTTCGCCAAGAAATAATACATTTAGATTTCGTTTGATATAATTTCCAGTCAGTCCAGTATAAAGTTTCAATTTTTTCTTTATTGTTTCTTAATGTTTAAGTCTGGCTGAATCGGGAAAAAATAAAAGTATATTTTGAGATAAATAAATTTAGATGAATTATTAAGTCTTGTTATTACTTTATAAATAAATTAAATTACACCGACTTCGCGAAACGTGAGCGAATGTACGGCTCTACAGACCAACAGTTCGGCTTGACTTGAAGGCATTGCGGGTTAGCCTAATTACAACGTCTAGGTAATTTTAAATAAAATCTATTATTTAAGTATTTAACAGCACGCAGGAAGACAAATAAAATTGAAAAAGTATTTATATTAATATAAGCATAAGTTTTAATATATGTGGCACCATTGATTATGTCGAGAAGCCGAAATGAGTCTGACAGTACAGCTGCGAGTATAACAGGCTAAAATGTTTAAAAAAGATCAACATTTTTTAATTAATAATTTTTAGCTTATAACACATTACAAATAAGTGTGTATATAGGATTTTTCTCCCGGCCGCATTACTGCACTGCGGTGAAAGAAGGCTGGAGGAAGTCTTGAGCCATCTTCCTTTAAAAGTCCTGGTAGTTTCTCAGGAAAGGAAAGTTTAGATAAAGCTTGGGTAGTATTAAATGAAATTTTTTAAAGTGGAAATGGATTCGCTGTTAATGGTTACAACATATGTAGTGTATATTGGTGAGCTTTTTGAATGATGCGCCAGCCTAAAAGAGGGCGCCACAAAAAAAGTCGACAGTTTTTCACGGATTCATCGAAACCTCTCGGCAGAGAAAAAAATATCTCTCTTCTCTTTTGGGGTCGACCACGTGAACTTAGGCAGTTACTTTCTTGTCTCTCTTAAATTTAAAAATTAATAGGTTGTATCTCAGCTGAGTATTAGTTGTGAGTGAAGTCTTATTTTATTATTTTTATTGCTTGATAATTACTGTATATATTTTTTTGTTATTTTACAAATTAGAAGGATTAATTTTTTATTTAAATTTTGTTTTTTCCTTTTCTTATGCATACTTTCATTTCAAGTTTTGAATGTTGAGACTGATTTCGGCCATTTAGATCGTTGTAGTTACCTAGGTCTTCAATTAGGTTTTTATCTCTTATCTTATCGGATTCTACATCAGTTTAACGTCACGGTATAGTTCTGAATATCTAATTTAATTTGAAATCTTTTCTTTTTAATTAGATTGGAAGGCAACAAGAACTTTTGGAAGGTTTTGAACTTCAATTCTTCTTTGATAAAACCAAGGTTTTTTGGATGTTGGAGGTTGGCTGGACAAAGCTTTTTGTAGTTGTCCAAGTCTTCCGTCAAATTGTCTGTTATGTCTTCTGTAGGGATTACACGTCAGTCTGCTTTCTAAATATAGTGATTAGACCTGACATGATTAGAAGCCTTGTTGAAATGCAGTGGAGGACAAGACAGTGGCTTTCAACTTTCATTGTAATCTTACACAACGTACAATGTATAAAATTTTATTAGGTTTCGTGGTCCGCTTGAACGAATAAAGTCTTTTCAATTAATTAAGGTTTTGGTTGAGATAAAAAAGTCAGTGTCAAATAGATTACACATTTGAAAAAGGGCCAAAATGAGAGAAAATTCAAAAAGGTCGGGTTCAGGTGGGAAGTTGGTGTCCGAGTGGATCGAAGTCGCGATAGCTCAAGTGGTAGAGTAGCGGCGTATTGAGCCGAAGGTCGTGGGTTCGAATCCCGCTTGTGACACCAACTTTTTGATCTCAGCCAAAACTTTAATTAATTGAAAACAATGTATAACCTAGAATTATACTCAAACGATATATTAATGCGTTCCACTACATTTTATTCTAAATTTTAATTAAACAATCGTATATTAACTCGACTTTCTAAAATTGTTTATTTATCTGTTTAATTGCCCTGGCTTTTTTCAATTTTGAACATTATTCCTATTAAATTATAAACGTTCAACTGAACATGGTTTTATTTGTTAATGCTAAGTGTTAACGAATAATTAACTAGGAAATATTTGAAGAGAGAAGCGTTTCTAATACATTAAGAATTTTTTTCTCCAAAGAACATCTTTTCAAAACAAGGCACGTAGTCGCCGAGAAAACCGCGTTGACGACGAGCAATTAAGAGTTCTACGTAAATCCAATCTTGCCCAGACGGAAAGAGAAGTTATGGCATTATACCTAACTGCTTCGACAGCTTGAAATCCACCCCTCCCTTGAAAATATGTGTCAAACTACAGTAATTTATTGTAAAAATAATCTTCACTGGCGATAATTTGGTTTAATTGTTTACATTATCACATGGGTTATTGCAATGAATTATTAAGAACTAACTAAATTATTTCTAAAAGGAATAAACATTGAAAAAATCAGAATCACGATCAGAATACGATCAAAGGGGCAGAAGGAAAATTCCCAGGGTTACTAAACTTTGTTGAACAACTCTGGCTTAGGTACCAAAAAAGAATGGGAAAGACATAGAAACACCTCCTTTAAGAATGGTACCATCCTTTGGTACACAGATGGATATAGAATACAAAAAGGTACAGGGGCAGGAGTATTCGGCCCTAGAACCAAATATACAGAACCCATGGGAAAATATACACCAGTATGTTCCAAGCTGGATTCACGCAATCGAAAGATGTACTCAACTCAACCTGAATAAATCGTATAAAACAAGAACATAGCTATCATGTCAGAAAGCCAACCAGCCATCAAAGCACTAAGTTCAAATATCATTAGTTCAGGGATAGTGCTGAACTGCAAAACCAAATTAAACATATTAGGTGCGCAGAAGAAAGTCAACAACTGCTGGGTCACATGGGAGTGGAAGGCAACGCTAAAGCGGATACCCTTGCAAGGCAAGGAACTGCTACAACGCTGACCCTTCTGTGGCATAGGAACCCACACTATTATTGAGTATCTCAGACAGAAGGACAAAAAGAAAATAAAGGAACAATGGAATTCACTCATTGTACATAGACAATCCTAGAATCTTCTAACCAATTTTGGTAGGAAAGAAATTACAGAATGTGTCAAAGGAAGCAGGAACAGACCACGAATCCTAATAGGATTCTTAACAGGACACTGAAAGCTAAATGGTCACTTAAAAAAGATTGGAATAATCCAAGGCGCCACTTGCAGATTCTGCAGGGAGGCAGAGGAGACACCATCACATCTACTGGCAGTCTGCGGGGGAGTGTTTTGGGATGTACAATGTGACCATAGAAGAGCTTCAACCACTGAAACCGGGCCTATTAATCAAGGTTCTTGATGAAATAGGACTCACCGGAGTGCTTTAGGTAGAGTACGGAGGCCGAATATTACATCTACATCTACGTGAGGTCTGCCTTTATCGAAAAATCCCTGTCAATGAGATCATTGGTTTGAGGGATGTGTTCCTCCATAAATTCTTGGACAAAACGGACAGCGGTCAGGTCGCCTTCGACAAAATGGAGTCCGGTTCGTTCTCCAGTGTAAATCCCAGCCCAGACCATTGCACCGCCTCCTCCAAACTGCTAAAGAGAGCACGACCTGGGGCATTGTACGCATCCTCTGTTCTCGATAGATTCTTCCTCGCCTGCTATCAATATACGGACATTTCAGTTGGTGATCTCTTCTAGGCGCTCCCTGCACCATATTCTTCAGACTTGCTGGTGGCGGGCAGGTCGTCTCAAAAGGATGTGAGGCCAACTTCCTACAAACGATTACGAATCGATTACGTTCATAAAGGTCTTGCCAAAAATCTAGGATCTGGCTGGGATTACGGAAATGGTTACGGCTTGCTGCAATGTATTTATAACATTTCCGTCCTTCCTTAGATTTGTGCACTGAGATCCACTACAAGATCTCCTATTGGCACTTTAAAGCTGGGTGCGCACTAGGTCGGTGGGGCGGCGCGGAATTGTGAAGGTCCGCACACTATGTAAGAACTGCTCTAGGCCACGTTGGTCGAATTTTCCCCCTCCATCTGACTAGCGCTGAGGTTTAGTGAAGATTTTACATTTCGAGGAGTCCCGACGTAACAATCCTTGGCTTCGTCTTTACAAATATGGCGTCCGAGGACACCCGAATATACCCGAACTCAACGATTTCCGACCGCCCCAGCGCACACTAAGTTTGTAGCGCGGCGCGGTGGCGGGTTCGAGAAGTCTGGCAACATTCTCCGGACCGCGCCGCGCCACCGACTTATTCTCTCTGCGAAACTCTGCATTATTCAGTTACCTCGATGATTCATTCTCACAATAATATTGCGAACTTCTGCTTCAGGATGATGCCTTTCCAAAGGTAAAGAGAGTAAACTGGTTTAAAATGGAGAAAAGACGAGAAAAGGTTTATGTTCACAAAATAAGTAATATTTACTATTTTCACCTAAATCCGTTTTTAAAAATAAGGATTAACATTTGTTTGTTGTTTGTTTGAATTTTCTATTTTTTCATCCAGCTAACAAGAATATATCGGGTAATTTAATTAAAATTAATAGAATAAGAATAAATTACAAATATCACTATTCATTTTTGTGCAGTTTAAATAGCAGTGGAAGAAAGTAATTTTAAAATCCTTATTTAACCACCTCTACATACCGAACGACGTGTCTATCCTACGATGCTGTAGGCCCCCAAGGGTGCAGTATTAGACCCTTACTTTACACGATATACGCTGCTGACAGCTACCGTATCCTCCCAGTGATAATTATTTTTTAATGATACGGCCTTTCTCTGCATAAACATCGCATTAAAAAAGCTACAAAAACAAACCACCTCAAAAAAAAAAAAAAAAAAAAAAAAAAAAAAAAAAAAAAAAAACTACAAAATAAAGGTTTGGCCTTTTTACTGTTGAGTGTACTATTGTAAATCAAATTTAACGTATTTTCAAATTTTTCGTATGTGGTTTCTTTATTTTTACGCAGCTCCAAGATATTTGGCTTTTAAGCCAACCAAAGTCTCAAATGGTTAAAACTAACGGCGGAGGTTGGTTCACGGGTGCAAGTTATTTGTTAAAGCGTGAAGGAAGTTCCGCCACCTTTGAGGTAGAGGAAATTATAACGGATCTCCAGACAAGGTGAAAGCCTTTGTACAATTAAACTTGTTCAGTAACGAACGTTGACTCATGTACATACATGCCAACTACTGGCAACTCATATGAAAATATTTTCATCACCTACTTCTATGAAAGTCATTCGCACAATATATTTGTCTATTTATAGACAAATTTGGATGAAATTGGATTGGTGCAAATCCAAGCTTAAAACATAGTGCTCTAATTCATATATTTGAGTTGAAATGAAAGGCAAACCTTTTAGTTTCAAGTAAGTGGACCACGTCTGAATACTGCTGCTACGTTGTTCTGTAAAAAAATTCTCTCCCACTTCCATCTTTCAGTTTCTCTCTCTCTTCTCCTTTTCTTATTTCACGGTTTATTTCTTTATTTCGTTTTATCTGTCTGTTTATTTCTCTCTTCCATTCTCGCCATCTTACTCTATCTATCTATATCGTTCATTTTCTTCCTTCTTCTATACTTTTGAGCTTATTTTTTTCTATTTTCATTCTTTTAAACTAGTTTCCTTATTTTACTTTTTACTTTTATTTTTCTATTGGTCTCTCTGCCTATTTCTCTCTCGCTCTCTCTCTCTTTCTCTCTCTCTCTTTCTTATATCTTATATATATATATATATTTATCTCTCTCTCTATCTCTCTCTCTCTTCCCTCTTCTCTACTTTTCAAATAAGTTTTTCATTTTTCTTTTTTTAATTAGTTTCCTTATATTACATTTTACTGTTTATTTATTTATTTTTTATTTATTTTTGTTTTTTTTTGTTTGTCTGCCTGGTTCTCACTCTCTCTCTCTCTCTCTCTCTCTTATATCTTATATATCTTTTTTTTCCTCTCATTCTTCCCTCTTCTCTACTTTTCAAATAAGTTTTTCATTTTTCTTTTTTTAATTAGTTTCCTTATATTACATTTTCCTGTTTATTTATTTCTTTTTTATTGCTTTTTGTTTGTCTGTCTAGTTCTCTCTCTCTCTCTCTCTCTCTCTCTCTCTCTCTCTCTCTCTCTATCTATCTATCTATCTTATATCTTATTTTTTCTCTCTCGTTCTTCCCTCTTCTCTACTTTTCAAATAAGTTTTTCACTTTGTTAAAAATTAGTTTCCTTATATTACATTTTCCTGTTTATTTATTTCTTTTTTATTGCTTTTTGTTTGTCTGCCTAGTTCTCTCTCTCTCTCTCTCTCTCTCTCTCTCTCTCTCTATCTCTCTCTCTCTCATATCTTATATATATATATATATGGGGGGTATATGTTGGGATACATATATATTTTTTCTCTCTCCCTCTCTTCTCTCCATCTACTTTTCAACTTAGTTTTTCAATTTTCTTTTTTTAGTTAGTTTCTTTATTTTATTATTTCTTTTTTTGTCTGTCTGTCTCTTTCTCTCCTTCTCTCTCTCTATTTCTCTCTCTCTCTCTACTACCCTTCTTTTTATTCTTCTCAAAATTTTCTCATTTTCACTAGTTTCCATATTTTACTCTTTCTTTACTGCTGTTTGCCTGTCTGTCTATCTCTCTTTATTTATCTCTCTCTCTCTCTATCATTTATCATCTAACTATCTTCTATCCAGCTCTCTCTCTCTCTCACTCTCTCTCTCTCTCTCTCTCTCTCTCTCTCTCTCTCTCTCTTTCTCTCTCTCTCTCTCCGAGTCTTTCCGTTTGATCAGTAATCTAAAAAACTAACTATCTTCTATTTGTTTTCGTTTTTTATGGGGTTTGGCATTAACATTTCTGACTTTTGAAGAATGAAGTTCTTCGTCGCGGGACGCATAAAGAAAAGTCGACAGCCAGAAAGTAACTTTAAACAAATCGCCATGCGGGAGAAATAAACTCTAAAAGTGCCTAGGAATTAAATCCAGGATCGTTTTAATGGCCGTGCAGAAGGGGCCGAGCTACACCTTCTTTACGACTGGACCCGTCCGAAGGACACTTCTCGGGAATTACATTGAATTTGTTAATTCGAAGGATCGTAGCTGGCGGCAATCAGCAAATGAAAATAAAAGGGAGTAAATTTCCCGTTGAATAAGAAATGTTTTGATGTACAAAGACGTTTATATGTGAAATGCGAATATTATTATTAAAATTGTGTATTTTAAGCTGTTATAAAAAAAGAAATGGTTAAAAGTTTCTTCTTACTACGACCGAAAACAATATTCGAAAAAGAAGTTAAAAAGTTAAACTTGCTATAAACCAGAATTTTTTTTGGAGGGAAATTAAATTGTTAAAAATAAGATCAAATTGAAAACAAATTTTTGTCAGTATTGAGAAAGACGGCAAGTTTTTCTATCCAGATGATAAAAGGATTTTTATGGATTTTCTGCATTCCATTTTGAGAAAGGAAAAAAATTTCGGTCGCGTTTTTTATTCTGTCTTTATGACCTTCTGGCATACAATCGATAAATACCAAATCACCGGATAATCCTCTGTTGGCGGACATGAAAATATGACAGGTGCATTCCTCCCTTTGTGAATCGAACATGATAGAAAGATTCTTGATATTCGGTGGGTGGGATTTATAACCCGTAAGATGGCCACCAATATAGGTCGTATTTGAAACCGATATATTATTTATCTTTTTTGTATAATTTTTAGTGACCGTTATGTAATAATTATTTGTGGTTTGTGAGATGCGGTCTGGTGTGATTCTTTTTCTTTATCGTGCCAACGTTTCGATCTTTATTGAGATCATCTTCAGAGCCTGGGATTTATTAACGTATAATTTAAACAACGTTCATAAATTCCAAGCCCTGAAGATGTCCTCAATAAAGATCGAAACGTTGGCAAGATAAAGAAAATGTTTTTCTAAACCCACATTATCTTTTATTTTATAAAATTCCAATTGCGTAAAAAAATCAGGTTTTTTCATTTAAATTCAGGACATTTTCATTGATTATTTGATAACTATTTATTTCAATATATTATTCCATACTTTTATTCATATGTTCCCTTTTAACGAAAACATTTGTTTGCAATAATATTGTTTATTTAAAACTAATTTTTATCAATCAATAACTAGTTTTATAACAAAAATAAACTACATTTTAAACTATATAAACAAAAGAGCCTCCAGAATTTTTCCTAGAAACAGCATAATGAGTTTAAGTAGTAGAGAGAGGGAACAAAGCAGATGGATATAAATCTATAAAATTCTGAATATAAAGAACTAAACATGTCTATACAGAAATTCATGGTTGAAAAGAGCGAGAGACAGACAGAATGAGAGAAAAAATGAATTTGAGAACAGAGAGAGATTAATAACTCCACACACAAACAGATAGACAGTAGGATAGAAAAGGCGAGAGAGAGAGAGAGCTTAGAAGAGACAGAGAAATAAAGAAAATGACATAGAAAGAGTTAAAGAAAGAAAAATAGAGACAGGGCGAAAAAATGATCAAAAGACAAAAGAGAGAGAGAGAGCTACAGAAGAAACAAGAGAAAGATAGAAAAGGAAGGTGATTCTCACTCTCTCTTTCTTTTATGGAGGGGTTTTTAAAACAGTGCTATAAAGATTTAAAAAATTGAGATAGTAACATAAGCAAAGATCCAGAGAGATGTGGAGTTATAAAAGACAGAGAAAGATAGAAAAAGAATGAAAGTGAAAGTTCATGAATGAAAAATAGAGAAAGAGGGAGAAATAAGTTTAAGAACAAAGAGAGACTGAACAAAAAATAGATGTACAAAAAAAACAAATAGACAACAAAATAGAAAAGTGAGCGAGGGAGAGTGAATGAGAGGGAGAGAGAGTGTGCTAGATGAGAGAAAAGTAAAAAAGAAAGAGAGATATAGAGTTAAGAAAGAAAAGTAGAGAAAGAGTGAAAAAAATGAATTGTAAAATAGAGAAACATTGATCAAAAGAAAAAAAGTAGGTTTGGCAAATAGCCATACCAACTTAGAGAGAGAAAGAGTTAGAACAGACAGAGAAAGATATGAAATGAATGAAAGAGTGAGAGCCGAAGAAAGAAAAACAAAGAAAAAGAGAGAGGGAAAATAGGCTTTTTAAACAAAGACAGACTGAGCAAAAATATAAGTGATATGAAGATTTAAAAAAGTGAGGTAGTGAGATAAGCAAACATACTACAGATAGACGGAAAGATTCATAAAGATATGGAGTTAGAAGATACAGAGAAAGATAGAAAAATAATGAAAGATTGAGAGTTGATGAAAGAAGATAGATAGACAAATATAAAAATATACAGCAAAATAGAGAGAGCGAGAGAGAGAGAGAGAGAAAGAGAGAGAGAGAGAGAGAGAGAGAGAGAGAGAGAGAGAGAGAGAGAGAGAGAGAGAGAGAGAGAGAGTTTGAGGGAGAGTGAGTGAGGGTGAGTCGGAGACAGACAGAAAAACACAGATTTGATTTGATTAACATTTATTTTTACAAATTTCGCAGTTAACTCAATTTGATCTTTCTTACATTTAACTAGAAACGAACATTTTACAACTTGAACGTTCATACATGCACGTCAAGATGATCATATGCGTATAATAATAAAACGAAAAAAAGAACGAGAGAGAGTGAGAGGGTGAGAGAGTGAGAGAGAAGGAGAGAGAGTAAGAATTAGTGCAGAATTGGTTGAGCATATGATTATTTTTATGTAGAATTGGTTGATTTATTAACTTAATCAGCCTTTTTCCATTTAGTTTTATTCCTCTTCAGTAGGAACTCCCCGAGTATTGTAGTCTGACATTTTATTTGGATTTAATTTTAGCTCGCAAAATTAGGTCTTTCAAAAAGAAAAGAGAAAGAATGAGAGAAAAAGAAAAAAGGCATAGAATATGGAAACGAAGATAATAAAATTAAGGAGAGTGCGGAAAAAGGAAGAAGTGACCGAAAGACAAGCAGAAACACCAACATTTTAATGTAGTCTATCTTTCACAGAGAGTGGTTGAAAGAGAAATTTGGATAAACATTTATCCCCCGGTCAGACTTTGAATGGAAAGAAAAACAACATAATTTACCAATAATAATTAATTAATACATTATTATGTTCAATTACGGCAAATTGTAGAAATGTTAAATGAAGCAAAACATAAAAAAATGGTCATCATGGAAACAATTTGTGGGTAGGAATACCTGTACATTACTGGCAGCACGTCGTCTAGATTTTTTTTTCTTCTGTGGTGTACCCATTGAAAAGTTGGCCCCCAAGGCCGCAGCTAAGCTTTCTCATATCACGGTTCATTAACTTACTCACTTTGTCTGCGAATAAGAGCGAATGAAAGGATTACTCCTCCTATCCAATCCTCATTTTACAGCTGGATGGGTTACTGTTTTTAAGGAATTCTAAACAAATTGTACATCTCAGAATGTTTTTTTTTTAAATATAGCAACTCATTATTTGTGATTATTTTGATGATTAATATAAAGACAGTTTGGGACAACCTTTGAAGAGAAATAGAAGGGAAAATTATATTCCAGTACATACGTGTGTGTGAGGTGCAGTCATTTAAGCGTTTCGATCTCTTTGACTTTGAATGACAACTAAGTCGATGCCCTAAAAAGCTTATTTGTAGATAAGATTGTCGCCGGCAAAAAAGAGGGAAAATTCAAAAGGGTGCGGTTGAGATGGGAAGTTGGTGACCGAGTGGATCGAAGTCACGATAGGTCAAGTGGTAGAGCAGCGGCGTATCTAGCCGAAGATCGTGGGTTCGAATCCCGCTCGTGCCATTGACTTTTTTATCTCAACTAAAAACCTTANGAAAAATAATGAAAGATTGAGAGTTGATGAAAGAAGATAGATAGACAAATATAAAAATATACAGCAAAATAGAGAGAGCGAGAGAGAGAGAGAGAGAGAGAGAGAGAGAGAGAGAGAGAGAGAGAGAGAGAGAGAGAGAGAGAGAGATAGAGGGAGAGAGAGAGAGTTTGAGGGAGAGTGAGTGAGGGTGAGTCGGAGACAGACAGAAAAACACAGATTTGATTTGATTAACATTTATTTTTACAAATTTCGCAGTTAACTCAATTTGATCTTTCTTACATTTAACTAGAAACGAACATTTTACAACTTGAACGTTCATACATGCACGTCAAGATGATCATATGCGTATAATAATAAAACGAAAAAAAGAACGAGAGAGAGTGAGAGGGTGAGAGAGTGAGAGAGAAGGAGAGAGAGTAAGAATTAGTGCAGAATTGGTTGAGCATATGATTATTTTTATGTAGAATTGGTTGATTTATTAACTTAATCAGCCTTTTTCCATTTAGTTTTATTCCTCTTCAGTAGGAACTCCCCGAGTATTGTAGTCTGACATTTTATTTGGATTTAATTTTAGCTCGCAAAATTAGGTCTTTCAAAAAGAAAAGAGAAAGAATGAGAGAAAAAGAAAAAAGGCATAGAATATGGAAACGAAGATAATAAAATTAAGGAGAGTGCGGAAAAAGGAAGAAGTGACCGAAAGACAAGCAGAAACACCAACATTTTAATGTAGTCTATCTTTCACAGAGAGTGGTTGAAAGAGAAATTTGGATAAACATTTATCCCCCGGTCAGACTTTGAATGGAAAGAAAAACAACATAATTTACCAATAATAATTAATTAATACATTATTATGTTCAATTACGGCAAATTGTAGAAATGTTAAATGAAGCAAAACATAAAAAAATGGTCATCATGGAAACAATTTGTGGGTAGGAATACCTGTACATTACTGGCAGCACGTCGTCTAGATTTTTTTTTCTTCTGTGGTGTACCCATTGAAAAGTTGGCCCCCAAGGCCGCAGCTAAGCTTTCTCATATCACGGTTCATTAACTTACTCACTTTGTCTGCGAATAAGAGCGAATGAAAGGATTACTCCTCCTATCCAATCCTCATTTTACAGCTGGATGGGTTACTGTTTTTAAGGAATTCTAAACAAATTGTACATCTCAGAATGTTTTTTTTTTAAATATAGCAACTCATTATTTGTGATTATTTTGATGATTAATATAAAGACAGTTTGGGACAACCTTTGAAGAGAAATAGAAGGGAAAATTATATTCCAGTACATACGTGTGTGTGAGGTGCAGTCATTTAAGCGTTTCGATCTCTTTGACTTTGAATGACAACTAAGTCGATGCCCTAAAAAGCTTATTTGTAGATAAGATTGTCGCCGGCAAAAAAGAGGGAAAATTCAAAAGGGTGCGGTTGAGATGGGAAGTTGGTGACCGAGTGGATCGAAGTCACGATAGGTCAAGTGGTAGAGCAGCGGCGTATCTAGCCGAAGATCGTGGGTTCGAATCCCGCTCGTGCCATTGACTTTTTTATCTCAACTAAAAACTTAATTAATTGTAATATATTAATTAGTCAAGAGGACCACGAAATTAGTGAAAATATGTGTATATTATTATCTTAAATTACTTTTTTCTTACAGCTCAGTGTTGTGGAACGGAAATTCCATTGTAGAATCCGTAGTTCATTTATGTTAGCGATCAGAATAACTATACGTTTATTTAGAAAACATGTAATTAGATTTATTAAAGTTTGGTATGGATTGTTGGAAATAATTTATTATAAGGGAAAGTTTTTGTTCCAGGTGTATAGAGATATCTTTTTTTTTATAACCGATATATTTTTGTAGAGCATTTATATACAGAGAAGAGTTATCTTTAGGATTCGTGTGCTTTTGAGGACAGGCGTTTTAGCCAAAGACTCTATTCTCCTTTGTACTAAGTGTGTCATTAAACGAATTTTCGACCTGGGGGTTTGTTAATTTTGATTTTTGATTGTTATTTTGTACTTAGTTTTAAAATGGAAGACTTTGTCGAAAGGTTGTAAGGTTTCTACCTTCAAAGCGATCTGTTTTTTTTGCGGCTCTGGTGCTTTTAATTTATAACAAAGTACAGTGCAATAAATGATAATAAAAAGATCATTCTAACATTTCTGGATGTTAAGAAAGCTTTTGATTCGACTAGTAGAGAACGGACTGTTAAATTGGGAAATATGTGTCCCAGGCAAACGTTACCTCTAGAAAACAAATAGTGAAAATAAATAACACATAAAGTCAAATAGCAGAAATTAAAGCTTAAGGAATTAGTCAAGGAACAGCACTGGGTCCAATTTTGTTTTTGCTGAACACCAACACATTTGGCCTATCTATGGCTGACCAATAAAATATATTTGTTTGCAGGCCTTGATCTCAACTGTGCCGGATGTGTTGAACACAGCTGAGCAGGATCTGGCTAAAATATCAAACTGGATGAGATGCAATCATTCAACTTTGAACAAAAATAAATTCTCATTCATGCCCATATCCTTACCCAAGAGACCACATGGAACTTCTCACTCTACATCATTGTATAGAACTGTATGCAAGGTATTGGTTGAGGTAAAAAAGTCAGTGTCACGAGCGAGATTCGAACCCACGACCTTCGGCTCAATATGCCGCTGCTCTACCACTTGAGCTGTCGTGACTTCGTCTCGGACACCAATTTCTTTTTGTACAGTGTAATACATCTTCATTAAAACTTTCCGCAAAAAGAAGGGAAAACTCGAAAGGTGGGGTTGAGATGGGAAGTTGGTGTCCGAGTGGATCGAAGTCACGATAGCTCAAGTGGTAGACCAGCGGCGTATTGAGCCGAAGGTCATGGGTTCGAATCCCGGTCGTGACACTGACTTTTTTATTTCTACTAAAAACTTAATTAATTGGTCAAGCGGACCACGAAAACTAGTGTATTCAAAAAATAATATATAATACAAATCGATTAATATTTAATGTAGAATTTAAAACATTGTAAAAATAATGGAAAATAAAAAAATCTTAATTGTAATGTAAGGGAAATTGCTAACTGAGTAATCTAGAATATCGAATTTGTTTAGAGGAAACTTTATTTCGTTTTTCTCTGAAAATTCGAGCAAATTCTGGACAAGATCTGTTTAAAGCTTTGTGTAAATCAATTCACTCATTTGGCCTTTTCTTTACACGAGGCTCCAACTTGGTTTAGCCCAAAATTAAACTATCTAACATCATTGATACAAAGAGATTGTATACATATTTGAAAATCCGCCTGCATTAAAACTAGGATAAGATTTGAATCACCTCTCCCAAAATTTTATCGCCCATCGTTTTGCATATTCCAAAGTTTGTCAGCATGTTCCGAAGAAAATATATGCGGGATAAAAAATAAATAAATAAAGATTTCCCATCGCGGTCCTCTTATTTGAATCGTATAATCAGCAGAGTGTTATTTAAATAGGAATCCTGGAAATGGCCCATATGCCGCACCCAGTGAGTCCGATATATTCCATCTGACGATTTCAAATTTAAAAGTCCGACAGTTGAGACTTGGAGGCATTTTTTTAATCATAGGAACAAAAATATTCAAAAAGTGTCTGTCGAAGTTAATAGTGATAAAGATTTATTTTTCTTGTGTTAACACATTCGTTCAAACTGCCGATTTGTCAAGTCACATCCACGGAAATTTTTTTTGTTACAGATTTGAAATCTATTTGGATGCATAAATGGCCCTTAATTAAATTTTTTGAGTACATATGGGGAATGTCAGGTGCACATTTTTTATTATTAATTATTAAATAGATTTTGTAATAATTTTAAAGACTTGAACATATTTTGATAACAAAACATACACCTGCGCGCACACACCCACCCACACACACACACACACACACACACAAACAAACAAACAAAAAACAACAAATGTTAATAATTTTTAATAACGGGTTTACTTAAGAATAGTAAACATGAAGATTACTCATTTTGTAAGGAAACACCTTTTCACTTCTTTTCTCCATTTTAATCCTGTTTTATTTTCTTTAACCTTGGAAATACATCATCTTGAACCAGAAATTCGCAAGTTTGTAGAAATTTTTTGGAAGGTGATTGATTTGTTTTTGAAGGTTTTTGAACGCGATGTTTATGCAGAGAAAGGTTGTATCATGGACAAATGTTTATTACTGGGAGGATAGTAATATCAGCAGCGTATATGGTGTAAAGTAAAGGTCTAATACTGTTCCCTTGTGGGGACGAAGCAAGGGTGGGATAGACACGTGTTAGTAACTATGTTGAGGTGGTTGAATACGGATTTTAAAACTTCTTTCCTCCACTGCTATTGAAACTGCTCAAAAATGAATAGAGATATTTGTAATTTATTCTTATTCTGTTAATTTTAATTAAATTAACCGATATATTTTTGTAAGTTGGGTAAAACAAAATAAAAAATACGTACCAAAAACAAACAAATGTTAAAAATTTCTAGTAACGGATTACTTAAGAATAGTAAACAAGAAGATTTATCATTTTTTAAGGAAACAACATTTCACGTCTTTTCTCCATTTTAATTCGGTTTTATTCCCTTTATCCATGGAAAGACATCATCTTGAACCACAAGTTCCCAAAAGTATCATCGACAAATGTTTATGACTTGGAGGATAGTAATGTCAGCAGCGTATATCGTGTAAAGTAAGGGCCTAATACTGCTCCCTTGGAGGACGACAGCATCGTCGGATAGACACGTGTTGTTCGGTATGTTGAGGTTGTTGAATGCGGATTTTAAAATCCCTTTCCTCCTTGAAATTTAAACTGCTCAAAAATGAATAGGGATATTTGTAATTTAATCTTATTCTATTAATATTAATTAAATTAACCGATATATTCTTGTTAGTTGGGTAAAACAAAATAGAAAATACGAACGAAAAACAAACAAATACTGCAAATTTTTAATAACGGATTTACTTAAGAATAGTAAACATGAAGATTGCTCAGTTTGTAAGGAAACAACATTTCACTTCTTTTCTCTATTTTAGTTCGGTTTTATTCCCTTTAACCATGGAAAGACATCATCTTGAAGATAAGTTCGCAAATTTGTAGTAATTTTTTCTATAAGGTGATTGATTTGGTTTTGAAGAGAAATGCGGTATCATCGACAGATGATTATTACTCAGAGGATAGTAATGTCAGCAGTGTATATCGTGTAAAGTAAAGGCCTAATACTGCACCCTTGGGGGGACTGAAATTTAAACTGCTCAAAAATGCATAAGGATATTTCTAATTTAATCTTATTCTATTAATATTAATTAAATTAATAGATATTTTCTTGGTAGTTGGGTAAAACAAAATAGAAAATACGAACCAAAAACAAATAAATTGTTAATTCTCATTTTTCATAACGGATTTAGTTAAGAATGGTAAATACGAAGATTCCTCATTTTTTTCAATTAATTATGCTTTCTATGTAAGGTCTTGGTTGAGATAGAAAAGTCAGTGTCACGAGCGGGATTCGAACCCACGATCTTCGGCGTGATACGCCGCTCCTCTACCACTTGAGCTATCGTGACATCGATCCGCTCGGACACTAACTTCCCATCTCAACCCCACCTTTTGAATTTTCCCTCCATTTTTGGGAAGTTGGTGTCCGAGTGGATCGAAGTCACGCTCGAAGTGGTAGTGCAGGGGCGTATCTAGCCGAAGGTCGTGGGTTCGAATCCCGCTCGTGACACTGACTTTTTTATCTCAACCAAAACCTTAATTAAAGAATAATTAATTGTAAAGAATTTATTTGGCCAATCGGACCACGAAACTTAATAGATATATTGTTAATAATTATAAGGAAACTTGAAACCATTAATTTGTTGTTGAACAAAGTTGGAAAATGTGTATTCAAGAGTCACAAGACAATTCGGCCCGGGCTGAATAATCAAAACGAGAAAACGCTTGGAAATGCAATAGAGCTATTTCCTTTTGTTGTCATCGTAAAAGAAGATTCCTCCGCTACAAACTTAATAGGTTCGGAAACAATATTATACTTCGCCATTTCCGGCGTTGTGCTTTGTTTTTCCCGTTGTGAACCTATATTAGATTATACGCGCACAAATAAAAACTGGAAATAAACGAAGCATTCCATACGAGGCGCTTCATTTAGTCCTGCCTTGCCAAGTTCTCCAACAGACGCAATAATAAATACAGAAGAATAATACATCTTGCGAAGTGTATTGAATTGTAAAATGTTGAATTTCCATCCTCCGCAAAGAACATTGTAGAACTAGTTCATTTCTTACAAATTAACTATACGACTCTAGTTTTATTCAATAATAATCGACGTAATTATGTTAAATTAATTAATATAAAAATGACATTTGTTCAAACAATTTTATTGATGTCTTTTAAAACAGAAATAAGATATATATTTTACATAATCAATATCACCTACAATGGGCCAAAAATGTCTACATACTGCAAAGATTGTCTATATTAAAAATAAAAAATATTAGGGCACTCTCTACACGACGGATAAGAATGACACATCTACTCGGAAAATAAACACTTTGAGCCCTGAAGATGATCTCAATAAAGATCGAAACGTTGGCACGATAAACAAAATGTTTTTCTAAAGCCTACGTCACACCAGACCGCACTCACGATCTGTAAATAATTAGAAATATTTAATTTGATAAATATTGGTCCCAGCTTTTACCAACGGTATGCCTGTGGTGGATATGAGCTCGAATTTACACATGGATGAAGGGTGTCTGGCTAATCGTGTCACACATTTGTCCGATGAATTTCACACCTTCAGAGAGACATAAAAGCTTGTATGGGCCATGGTCTGATTCACAACTGTTTCGCAGATATTTAACATTTTATTTAATAAATTCACTAGTTTTCGTGGTCCGCTTGACCAATTAACATCTTTCAATTAATTAAGGTTTTTATCTCAACCACAACCTTAATTAATTGAAAATAATTTATTTCGTCAAGCAGATTACGAAACCTAATAAACGTAATAAGCAAAATTAAGTATACTTCACTAAACCTCTCCATTTCTCGCAGAGAATCAAATAAATTACACGACATTTAAAAAATGGCAAAAAGGAGGGAAAATTCGAAAGTTGAGATATGAAGTTAGTATCCGAGCGGATCGACGTCACGATAGATCAAGTGGTAGAGCAGTGGCGTATTTAGCCAAAGGTCGTGGGTTCGAATCCCACTCGTCACACTGACTTTTTTATCAAAACCAAAAACCTTAATTAATTAAAAAAAAAAATATTTATTTATTTTACTGTTTTCGTCATAGATCTGTCGATAGACATCCCGTGGGTTTAACCAAAGAATTTTAGTTTGTTTTATAATCAATTATGTGCTTAGTTTGAAATTTTGATTATATAAGTCCTAAGGTACTAGTCAAATAAGTTACAGCTATAGTACAATATACAGGTGTCCAAGCTAATGCGCCCACCCAGTTTTTTTTGCGGTTATAAATAGTTAAAAAGTATGAATTGAGACTCACCTTCACTTTTCATGCAGTTTGTTCATGTAAGGTCGATTAATTTTTTTTACCTAGATTCGCATAAGACGAATTTAAATTCTTAATTTTAAATGAGAACACCAATTTTTCACATTTTTTCACACACAACTAGATTATTTGGCGAGAAAAATGAGCACTGAGTTATTAAAATCGGTTTAATAGAACCGGAGATGGGATTTTTTGAAAATAGCCTGAATGCTGTTGTAAAGCGTTAGATCGAAACCACTTTCTTTGCCTTCTACTGCAAATATTTCGAAGAGGAGTGGAAAATCAGCCAAAGTGGAGAGAAAAGTCTGAAAGCTTACTAAATTTCCTGCCAAATCCCATAAATTTTGTGTTTTGTATATTTTTTCTCCTCCACCTATACCTCCAGCGGAGTTAACAATCAATCATAACTATTGCTCTCTGGAAATAAAAAGTTTAAATAGCAAATCAAAGGAATGTAGGAACTAACTGTGGGGTTGAGATTGGAAGTTAGTGTCCGAGTGGATCGAGGTCACGATAGCACAAGTGGTAGAGCAGCGGCGTATCTAGCCGAAGGTCGTGGGTTCGAATCCCGCTCGTGACACTGACATTTTTATCTCAACTAAAAACCTTAATTAATTGAAAGATACTTACTGGTCAAGCGGACTACGAAAACTAGTGAATTTAATAAGTTAAAATGAAGTATAACTTCACTAAAGCTCTCCGTGGACATTTAATTTGCCCCCGAGAACCAAATATATTCCACGACATTTGAAAAATGGCAAAAAGGAGGGAAAATTCAAAAAGGTGGGGTTGAGATGGGAAGTTAGTGTCCGAGTGGATCGTAGTCACGATAGCTCAAGTGGTAGAGCAGCGGCGTATCTAGCCGAAGGTCGTGGGTTCGAATCCCGCTCGTGATACTGACTTCTTTATCTTAACTCAAAACCTCAATTAATTGAAAGTCAGTAAATATATTTGTTTGTGTTAATTACACTTGATTTTGTTTTTCTTTTGTTACGGATATATTATAAACCCCGTTCAATACCTCTCATTTTTATTTTCACCAAGACGAAATCCTTTCTGTAATAGTTACACAGCTGGGGTTGATTTTACAGCACCACTATAACCAGCAGTTCATTACCACTAATAGTCTTACAAAATACTTTTTTTTCGCAACGGTTTACATGTCATACACGCATGACTATTTTAAACTAAATATTACAAACAAGCTATGTTATAAATAAAAGAAGCTTTGTCGAACCAGATGAAAATATGGAAATGAACCTTCCAGAGTTAAAGTTTTGCAGGCTTATTTCCATTTTGGGAATGGAGGCGTTATGTCAAAAGGTATGCGGATGTCATGTTAATCCTGATGTTAATTGACAATTAAATTAGATAAGACAGGGAAAAAATTCCCTCTCTGTTAATTTTTTAAACTTCAGTTCATTCTGCGTCTTTATATAATAAGAGAAAATATAAAATCTTTTTGCCAAGAGTCTTATTATTATTATTATTATTAAATTCATTAGATTTCGTGGTCCGATTGACCAAATAACATCTTTGGCGCTAAATGGAAATAAAAGAGGGAAAATTCGATAGGTTGGGTTGAGATGGGAAGTTAGTGTCCGAGTGGATCGAGGTCACGATAGCTCAAGTGGTAGAGCAGCGGCGTATCTAGCCGAAGATCGTGGGTTCGAATCCCGCTCGTGACGCTGACTTTTTTATCTCAACCAATACCTCACATAAAGATTAATTACTTGAACCATTATTATTATTTTTATTGTGCATTATGAAATAATAATTACACATGGTTTGACATATATAATAATGTGAATTCTAGATTATTTGAGAAAAAATACTTTGTAATTTTGAAGGTATGTATTTTTTGTTGTATTTCAGTGGTTTTTCAGCACATACGACTAAATAAAAACTGTTTCATCTTTACTAAAGTTTAGAGCCGTTTGGTTTGCAAAAATGTCCTCTCAGACATTGAGAAAAAGATAAAAATCACCGTTGTTTTAGTACAATGGTTTAGACAGATAAATGTTCAACAAAAAGGCCAAAAAAATTACTAAGGAAAGTTTTCTCAAGACATCTTTACTCTCTGAAAACTTTGTGACATTCTAATTTTAAAAAACGTAGTTCACTTAAGGGAGAATAAGTCTTATTTCAATTTGGACGTTTGTCAGGACAGAGTCGAAAAAGGTCGGTTAAGGAAAATCCAAGAAACCGTAGGACTACTAAATCTGGTAAGTGGGAGACTGCTGCTTGGACAATTCGGAATCAGGAGGCATATGAATAAACTTAGTGCAGTAGAATGAAGCATTTACATAAATATGTATATAAATAATATCAAACATCCAAATAATTAATCTAATTATTTTAATTGTTATTATTTTTATAGTAATATTAAGTATTTATTATTCTAATATTTATTTGTGTTATAATTTCCGCGTTTCGCACGTTCAAATTGAGCGTCATTAAAAAAATCAGCTGATAATTGGAACGTCGCGTTGGCGGAGGTATCAGCGGTTCACTTTGGCAATTCATGTCGAGAGACGTGGTTGTAGAAGTCCTTCAACCTGATGATGAGCTAAAAGGCTCGAAATCCGGGAAAAAAACTTACTGTGAGTAGGAACTATCCGTTTAAAAAGTATTGAACACCACACTCACTCAATCATTTATCATTTCTATGAAGCATGTCCTTCTTGGTTAGAAGAAAAAATAGAGGAAGTATGTCTTCTTCAGTCACTCCGCATCACAATTATGTTTTCTTTTTTCCAGTAGTTGGAGAAATGTTAGGGAATCATTACATTCCTTTTCGTAGATGTAGATTCTTTTTAGAATAAACTTTAATTTCAATCTTTCTATTAATTAAATATTCTAGTTGAAATAAAAACGTCAGTGTCACGAGCGGGATTCGAACCCACGATCTTCGGCTAGATAGGCGGCTTCTCTACCACTTGAGCTATCGTGACCTCGATCCACTCGGACACTAACTTCCCACCTCTTCGCCACCTTTCAATTTTCCCTCCATTTTGCCATTTTTCAAATGTCGTGTAATCTATTCGATTCTCGGCAATAAATGAAATGGCCACGGAGAGCTTTAGAGAAGGTATACTTCATTTTACCTTATTAAATTTACTAGTTTTCGTGGTTCGCTTGACCTATTAATATCTTTCAATTAATTAAGGTTTTTAATCGAGATAAAAAAGTTAGTGTCACTAGCGGGATTCGAACCCACGATCTTTGGCTAGATACGCCGCTTCTCTACCACTTGAGCTATCGCGACCTCGATCCACTCGGACACTAACTTCCCATCTCTACGCCATATTGGATCGAGGTCAAGATAGCTCAAGTGGTAGAGTAGCGGCGTATCTAGCCGAAGATCGTGGGTTCGAATCCCGTTCGTGACACTGACTTTTTGTCTCAATTAAAAACCTTAATTAATTGAAAGATATTAATCGGTCAAGCGGACCACGAAAACTAGTGCATTTAATTTTCATCATTGTAGAAATTGCCACTAATAGTGTTTATACTTTAATAATGTGAGTTAAATGAAGCTAGAGGGTGGCTCAGGCGTAAGACTTGGGATTATTGTTTGCGACGTAGTGGTCCTTAGTTACTGCGTCAGTTGGTTCTGAAGCTTCGACTGTAAAGTCGGTTCTTTAATAAACTGTGTACTAGAAATGTTTTTTTATTCATTACCTTGAGTAATAACTACATCCAACGGTGACAAGGTTAAATATATGCGCGAATTTTATGCTTTACGGTCTGTTGAAAAATATTTATAAGAATAAATCCCTAGGGGATGATCTCAACTATAATTTGTGGGCGGAATTGAACATCCACATGATCCATGAGGAGAAGATTGGATTGTCTATAAAGACAGGGTGAAAATATGTTTCTTAGCATATCGACACAAATAGTCGCTGACGTTTTGACGGTAGTTGGAGTAAAAGTTTTCGGAATTTCGCGTGATCTTTACGATCGAGAGAGCGTTACAAGAGTTGTGGGACTTATTAGACAACCACTTTTCTCGAAAAGTACCAGCATTTCGAAAATTGTTGAATTTTATTCCATTTTTTTTGCATTGCATGAATTTGAAGTTGTTTCTGTAAATGTCTGTTTCTTAAGAGTGAAAATGCCTGCGTTTTAGAGAAATATGTTCAAGTTGGCTTTGGCTCGATTAATGCCGAGCCCCAAAATCAAGATTTGGCGTACACGAACCATCCAAGACAAACAAATTTTAATCCTTTTTAAAAAGATAGTTCCTACTCACACTACGTTGCTTTGTAACGATCCGGAATTCGAGCTTTTCGCTCTTCATCAGGTTGAGGGAGTTTTACAACCTGATGATGAGCTAAAAGCTCGAAATCCGGATCGTTGCAAAACAACTCACTGTGAGTAGGAACTGTCTTTTTAAGGATTCAACACCGCATCACTCAATCATTAAGCATTTCTATAAACAAATTGTACATTTAGCACTGAGTAAGAGGGCCGGTGTCGAGTCGACTTATTTAGTAGTGGGATTTTTAAATACGAAACCCAAATCTAATAAACTTGGCCACAAACCTGACAACCCATGGTGGTACCAACCATGCTTTCCCTTAATACAAATTTAAAGCCGGTATTTAAAACAGAAAGAAAAAAAAGAGGGGATAAATCGCATAAAGCGCACTATATTTTTTACTTACAATTAGATTAACGGCGAGGTCGTCGGAGAGGCTCTTGCGAGTCATGAGCACGACCGGTAGATGGCCCTCAGAGAACCTGAGCAGGAGACGAGGGATCGTACTCACCCGACTGAGGATTGGCCATACGCGGTTGACACATGGGCACCTCCTTTTAGGCCAAAGCCCGCGTAGGTGCCCCTTATGCAGAGAAAGGTTGCTCGATGTGTCCCACATAATACAGAGAGCGAGTTGCTCGGTAGCGAGTTTCAGAGTCCCCTGTTCCGCTTTTTAGAGGAAATTGGGTTTTTTTTTGTTGTATATAGTATGTCTTATGTGTTGTACCTATATGTTTTGTCTGAGTGAATGTATTTATTATCGTGAATGGTGAGGGGTTAGGGTGAAATATAACGCCATCATCGCCCCTTGAACGATTAAAGCGTGTGAGAGTATGTTCGGGGTTGATGGCGGAATATTTATAAAAGTACCCCATCGACCCCAATCTAGTTTAGTTTAAGTATATTTCGGTGGAGGAATATCAAGTACTCCACCGACCAAATGGAATCCAGTGTACTGTATGGATGTAATTATTTGTACGAATGTAGTGTTTGAACGGGTATAGAATATAAACTTAGTTAGGGGCTGAAATGACCTAGATGTCGAAAGCCCCAGCAAAAAAAAAAAAATTAGATTAACAGATTATTGTAAAATCTGTTGTTTATTTGTTTGTGTGTGGTGTTTAGTGACCGTTAGTTAATGATTATTTGAAGATCGTTGGATGCGGTCTGGTGTGATGTAGGTTTTAGAAAAACGTGTGGTGTTTAGTGACCGCTAGCCAATGATTATTCGGAGATCGTGAGGTGACGTCTGGTGTGACGTAGGTTTTAGAAAATCGTGTGGTGTTTAGTGACAGTTAGTCAATGATTATTCGTAGATCGTGAGATGCGGTCTGGTGTGACGTAGGTTTTAGAAAAACATTTTCTATATCGTGTCAACGTTTCGATCTTTATTGAGATCATCCTCAGAGCCTGGGTTGCTTTTTGTTTTGGTTTTTTGCAATCGCATATGTTGCTTTACTCTCTTATCCAGATATTGGGATGTAAATTTCCCACATCCTACATGTATTTGAAAAATTTAAACAATGTTTATAAATCTCAGGCCCTGGAGATGATCTCAATAAAGATCGAAACGTTGGCAAGATAAAGAAAATGTTTTTCTAAATCTAAATTGTCTATTATTTTGTAAAATTCCAATTATGTTAAAACAATAAGGTTTTTCATTTAAATTCAAGACACTTTCATTGATTATTTGATAACTATTTATTTAAATGTATTATTACATATTTTTAGGTAGTTGTTCACTTTTAAGGAAAACATTTGTTTGCAATAATATTGTTGATTTAAAACTAATATTTATCAAACAATAACTAGTTTTATAACAAAACCAAAGTACATTTTAAACTATAGTAACAAAAGAGCCTCCAGAATTTTTCGTTAAAACAGCATAATGAATTTAAATATCGGGTTGTCCGGAAAATAATGCAGGATTTTAAGTTTTCATTAAAAAAAATCTATATAAAATATTCTGTTTACGTTTACAGGATTACTCATTTGTATGAATGTCAANATTATTTTGATTAAAGAACATTGCTTTAAAGTAACTAGTTTCTTTTTTTTTGTTTAATACCAAAATCCTGCATTATTTTCCGGACAACCCAATAGTAGAGAGAGGGAACAAAGCAGATGGATGTAAATTTATAAAATCCTGGATATAAAAACTAAACATATCTACAGAGAAATTCATAGTTGAAAAGAGCGAGAGAAATTTTTTGTAAAATTTAAACAATGTTTATAATTCCCAGGCCCTGAAGATGATCGCAATAAAGCTCGAAACGTTGGTACGATAGAGAAAATGTTTTTTTAAAACCTACGTCACACCAGACCGCATCTAACGATCTTCAAATAATCATTTGTTTATTGTGTTATATAATGTGCATAATATTTTATTGCCTTTAAAGATTAATTGCTCGATTAGTTTTAATTAATTGGATTAGTGTACTGTTTGTAATTTAATAAAGTGAGTTCAGTGAAGGTAGAATATGACTTAAGTGCCTGGGGATTATTGTTTGCGACGCAGTGGTTCTTACCTATAGTTGATTGCAAAGCGCCGAATTGTAAAGTCCTTTGAGTAATAAACTGTGCTTTTCTTCCCTTGAGCAATAAATACTTTAAGTTTTTAATTTAAGTTAAATTCGTTCTATTTGATGAAAAATGGCAGAAACCTTTGATTTTTCAGATTAATCACATATTTACAATATAAAAAAGCATTTTTTTCCTTTTAACAACATAAAAAGTTAAAGGTTTATATTTAATGTGTTGATTTTACATTATTGCTTTTTATAGTTTTTATTATCCAGGGAAAGGAAAGCCTTGTAAGTGCCTGGTTTGTTCAAAAGCATCGGGCTTAATGGCCGATACGGTTTCGTACAATATTGGATGTAAACGAAAGAAAATAAAAGAAATTTAATTAAGTTTAACTATTGGCAGTTTGTGTACATTAACTTTCAACAATTACTGCAGTGTAAGTTTAATATTTGTATTAAAATTTTTATCTTTTTTAAATGGATTGAATATTTTAAATTGAACGCTTAGAAATTAATTTGAAATATATTTTTGCTTCTAGATTGGTTGAGTGTTTTGAAAGTATAATCTTTCTAATAGCTTTTATTTAATTCTCTGAATTTTTCCGTCTTTCTTTTCTCTGATGAAGATTTCTGTTCTAAATAATTACATTAGACAAATAGACAAAAAAAATGAGTAGTTTCATAAAAAAATATATACAACAAAGAAAAGACTGTAGTAGAAAATATAATAAAATCGTATATATAAAAGATTAAACAAAAATTAGTTTTAGCAATGTGAACATGCATTTAGAAGAACTTTTAAAACTGGTTAAAAGTTGCCAATAGTTTTATCGCAATTGTCTCATTAATTATAAAACCATCTTAAATTTAAAATTTCTGAAAGGTTTTTTTTGTTTAACAAAGCCAAGGTATTTAGTTCAAAACTTGAATTATTTAGTACCGAACTATTTAAAATTTACTGTATTAATATCTAGTACAACGGTTAAAAATATATGATCCCAACTTTCATCCAATTCTATTGCGTATTAATCATGGAGTTGTGTGGAGTGCCATTAAAAAAAATAAAATGCATTTGGCAACAAATCGAGTTTTTTCTTCATTTCTATGAAGGGTGTAAAAGGTTATTGTAAAATTTGTACTACAGATGTCTGAAAAACAAGCTAAGTTAAACCTAGATTTAAAACTGTTAAAAGATAATATGTAACAAATTTTATATATGTATTCATTACGTGTCCAATATTTAAATGATATGATTGAATTATCTTTGGTATGATTTTTCCTCTTGACTCTTAACGAGTCGTTATTTATTAGCAAAATTCGTAAAAAATAAATCTGCTTTTGCTGATTTCGCACACCTACAAGAAAAAGTGACACAAGTCGAAAATTCATAAAAATCGTTTTTTTTATTTTTTTTTTAAGTATTCGGGTATTTATTTGACTAAAGGAAAAATGACTCAACTTAAGGTGGACTCGTACCTTTAAGGCAGGACATACGTCACTTTTCGAGTGGCGGGAAAGTACGCCATTCAAGAAAAGAGGCTTATCTTAGTTCTTTGTCGAGCTTTAAAGAATAAGTGTGAGTATTTATCAGCAAAAGTGGCACATTTCGAGTTTTTTTGGTTTAGTGAAGGATTGTATTATTATTCAGAAATCATGAGATGCGGTCTGATGGGATGTAGGTTTCCGAAAAACATTTTCTTTATCGTGCCGACGTTTCGATCTTTATTGAGATCATCTTCAGAGCTCAAAGTGTTTGTTTTCTGCGTAACTGTGCCATTCTTGCGTGCCGCGTTGTGAGTGCCCAAGGAAGGATTGTTTTACTGGAGTCAAATTTTCACATTATGAAAAACAATTGTGCAAATATGTTTTTCGTAATGTGAAATTAATATAGGCCCTGATGTTGACCTTGAAATAGGTCCAAAGCTTGGCAATAACAACTGAATTTGCTTTTTTTTTCAAGACCATACTTTGGTTTAGAGTGTTCATTAATTTTTTTTCTTTTATTTTAATAACATACTTAACTAAATTTTTTTATAATATTTTATCAATGCTGTACTGTAACTTTAAATTAATTAAGGTTTTTAGCTGAGGTAGAAAAGTCAGTGTCACGAGCGGGATTCGAACTCACCATCTTCGGCTAGATACGCCGCTGCTCTACCACTTGAGCTATCGTGACCTCGATCCACTCGGACACTAACTTCCCATCTCAACCCCACTTTTTGAATTTTCCCTCATTTTTGCCATTTTTCAATGTCGTGTAATTTATTTGATTTTCGGCAGCAAATGAAATGTCCACGGAGAGCTTTATTGAAGTTATACTTCATTTTAACTTATTAAATTCACTAGTTTTCGTAGTCCGCTTGACCCGTAAGTATCTTTCAATTAATTAAGGTTTTTAGTTGAGATAAAGAGATCGTGGGCGTATCTAACCGAATATCGTGGGCACAAATACCGCTTGTGACAATGACTGTTTTATCTCAACTAAAAACCTTAATTAATTGAAACATTCTTAACTAAAATATTTTTTTTTAAATAATATTTTGTCAATGTTATATTGTAACCTTTACATTATTTTATAGTTTTAACGATTTTTTAATATTTTAATTACATTATTTTTAATAACCAATTTAACCATTATTTTTATTTTAAATAACTAATTAGCCCTGACTCTAGAAGGAAAACCCAGTTGAGCCAAAAATAATTTTCGAAAAACTTCCTACTACTTAATGCTCTTTTCTTAGGTTTGTATGTTGGCTGCCGATTCTGTTAGCACACGAAACTTTGTATTTTGCAATGGTAATAAATGACCCATGTTAATTGCCAATTTATAAATATCTATATATATATATATATATATATATATATATATAAACGTCGGTTTTGGCGCAGTGAGGTATATAAAACACGGAATGGATCATAAATTAATGTTAGACATGATCATGCAAAGTATTAGTGAACAGTATAAAAAACTCTTGATTTTGAAAATTTACAAATTTACTGACAATAGCTTCGAAAATTTCAAATCATGAGATTATTCATATATTCGTATCAACTATTAGTTCAGGTCGCGGGAGAAAAAGCATGTTCGTTATAAAAAATGGTCTCCCTAAGAGACAAAGTGTGTTGTACTTCAACAAACGTTATTGGCCTGTCAAAAAGAGAAGGGTGCCAACTACATTCTCGAAATGAGAAACACGCTTAACCACTAAGGTGAAAATGTTTCTCACCCAGAAATCTCATGTGTACGATAAATATGAAACTAAGGGAATGTACTCAGATTTGTTTCATGAATCATTAAAATATATGAAAATTATTTTAAAAAATGTACGTTGGTGTTAAATCATAATGATAAAATGGGAAGTTTATGGGCCGGCCGAGCTAAGGACATCGCCTCGGACCTCTCCGTGTTTTATTTCTTTTTCTTGTCTTTCATGTGTAATTTTCAACGTGCAGCCATTTGACCGTCTCGATCTGGTTTCTGACTCGCTGCTTTTAAATGTGAACCAAGGCGATATCATGGAATGTTAGTCTCGTTTGTACCTCAGGTTGTCAAATACAGAATAGAAACAAAACATACAAGACATATAAATATATATATATATATGTATAATGTCTTGTATGTTTTGTAAGTATATATATATATATATATATATATATGTTAGTATATACATAACCACAAACATAGATGTCTGGTCCCATTCACTACTCCAAAGTACTCGATATTCCTTGGGGCGGGGTCGAACCCACTCCATTCTAGCTAATAAGTTCTTTTTACTCTCCATACGTCAGACAGACCCCAGAGTACTCTATATTCCTCGGGGCGGGGTCGAACCCACTCCATTCTTGCTAATAAGTTCTTTTTACTCTCGATACGTCACTCACTCACTTTAGAATACTTGATATTCGATGGGGCGGGGTTGAACCCACTCAACTCTCGCTAATATCTAGCGACCTTATATTGTTTTAAATTATTATTTATTATTATTATTTTGTGTGATGTTTAGGGACCGTTCGTTAATGATTATTTAGAGATCGTGAGAGGCGGTCTGGTGTGAAGTAGGTTTTAGAAAAACATCGTCATTATCGTGGCAACGTTTCAATCTTTATTCGGATCATCTTCAGGGCTCAAAGTGTTTTTTTCTACGTAGTTGTTTCATTCTTGTCTGTCGTGTTGAGAGTGCCGTTTTTTAATTTTTGTTAGGTTTAGAAACCAATTGTTTATGTTATCAGGTGTTTGTTTGTTGATTAAGATTTTAAATTGTATAATGTATTTGTTTTTAATTATTCAAAGTGGAAATTGTATGCATCTTTTTGATGTTTGTAGAATTTTTTAATATTGTCTGTAGGTATTATGTTGGCGGCAGTAAGTTTTAATTGGTGTAATTTTTATGTTAGTATCTTAATGTTTTTAATGTTGGTAGTGATCTGTATGTTTAAAATATTCCTTTTGAAATGTATTGTGGTCTTATGTCCTTAATTCTGGTGTTTGGTTGTGTTGGTGTGGCATTTGTGAAGTGAAAGTTGTTTTTGATGTGAGTAGGAAATATGTTGGGTTGTCTGCATTTCAACAAAAAAAGTTCTCTGATTGATAGCCGATGCATGTTTCTTTTCATTGTTGGCGATGTCCTTCAGAATACTCTTTGCTTTTTGTCCATATGTAGTGGAAATATGTTAATATGTTAATAGAATGTTCTTCATTCTTATCGTATAGAAATGTGATGGGCACTCTCAACACGACAGACCAGAATGACACAACTACGCAGAAAACAAACACTTTGAGCTCTGAAGATGATCTCAATAAAGGTCGAAACGTTGGCACGATAAAGAAAATGTTTTTATAAAACCTACGTCAAACCAGATCGCATATCACGATCTCCAAATAATCATTATTATTATTCATGTTATATTTTACAAGATATGGCCTGTGATCTGTAATTTATGTTTATGTATATACATTTTTTAATTATTTATAAGTAATATTAAAAAAAATTACTTGCCAACAATATATGTCTAAGACGGAAGGAGTTTACCCTTTTTTTTAATAAGCACTTTTATTTTGTTAATTGTTTAGTAATCAAATTTTTTGATAAATTCTTATCATTTTTTATCTTTTGCATTTTTTCATAATAATTTTAATTTATATTATAAGTTTTGTCTTATATAAAGTTTTTTCAGCCTTAAAATTATTTTAAGTTTGCGTGAAAATTGACAATATTGAAATTTTTTATTTTATTTTAAATTATGTAATTTTTTAATATTTTTAAAAATATATTCAGTTGTTTTTAAATATTTTTATTTATTTTTGTAATATCAGAATATAATAAAGACATTTCGTTGTAAATTTTTCATTATTTTTATATATTTATACATTTTAAGATTATTCTTTAATGGCTTTATGTTCTAGCATATTAGTCAATGACAATATTATTATGCGTATTCGTTTTGGGGGAGAAGGGTAACGTGGAAAAAAGGCCAGAGGCGACGGCGGGAATTGAACCCACGACCGCGGGGTCTACGAGCCGAGAGCCTCTCACGCTAACCACTCGGCTACCGCGGCCTCCCCCCCCCATTTTAAAAGGGTTCAAAATCCAAAAATTATGGCTTATTTAAATTGTGTTAAGCGTAATTTACATTTTGAGAACGTGCTTTTGTTTTTCGGGTGTAAACTATTTATTTTATTTTAAGGTTTAAATATAAATTTTATATAATCAACGCCATAGGGTAAATGTCAAATAAAATAAATATCATAATTATAAATAACCGGTCAAATAAAATAAATATGGGTAACAGGTAAAAAAACCATAGCAATGATATAAAATATAGAAAATAACTCAGCCCTTTCTAAACATGTAAATTGCACAAAACATACACTCAATTTAAAAAATCCATACTTTTTGGATTTTGAAAAACAAAATTTTAAAGACAAATCTTAGAGTGTGTATACCTATGTTTTAAAATTTCTATTTTTTCTGACAATTGTTAATACAAGCAAGAAGAAAGTTTGTAATATGATAAATAATAAAAGCAAGGAAGAAATTTTTTAAATATTTTTTTCATCTTGGTTTTTCATGTTTGTATTCTTTGCGCTCTGACCTGGATTGTTTATTTTTTTTAAATTTTAAACTTTTTATTAATTTTTTAATTAGATGTAATCTTGCAGTAATGGAAAGGAAAATAGAGTTATCTTTCGTATAACCGAGAAATTTTCTACTTTTATGCGAAAACGGTAATGTTTCATGCCATCAGCAATGATCAGCAATGACTTTAACCGAAGGGCGAGAGGAGACCGTTAAACAAACCCCAATCGTCAATTGGGCGATTTTAAAAGCGAGACTAGGCGGCTACCGCGCACGAACGGCGTCGAGCCGCCCCGAACTTGACCGAGAAGCGCGAGTCAACCCTCAGTCGACAGCATACCCGATACAGACGCCCATCCAGCATAGTTTTCCGATATCGCACGTGGACTGTTCGAAAAGGTTTTGCGTATTTATTTCGGCTATTTGTGCGTTTTGTGCCAGCCTCCTTGGAAAATCGAAGAGGCAGAGTTGTGGTTTTGACTTTATTTTTTTAGGGGTAAGTCCTTTATTTACACGTCTAAAAAATATTTAACTTCAAACTCTTTGTTTACATTATTTCAATGCAGAGTGCTTTCAATTATTTTACTATAAAAATTAGATATATTAGTTAGACTTCATGTAATCGAAAAGTTCAAAAATTTTGAATGAATAAATCACAAAAAGGTTTATCGCATTTTTTAAAAATACTGATTTTTAAAATTTTACTACAAATTTCGCCAGGTTATACACCTCAAATGCAACAAAAAAATTCGCATGAGCTATGGTCCAATTTTCAACATTTTATGTTGCTTGGTTTTTTTAACGGTTTTCCTCATAAATCTACTTAGTAGTTCTTGCTATTTTCATTTTTCGAAAAATTAAAAAAAACATTGAAAAGAGCATTAAATAAGGCAATCTTTTAGAATTTTCAATTTAACTTTTGCTAAAAATACACCAAGCACTAAACTAAATTTTAAATTATTAAAAAAACTAAATTTTCAACCTTATTGGAAAAATTCTCAGTACAGCTTGTCAAATTCATAAAAACCGCTTCGTTACAAAAACTCTAACAATATAATTTTTTGTTTAATTACATCGAACCAAAATGCAGAAATTTCATGCTAAATGGGAAAAAAGTGGTTAAGGTGGGAAAAAGGATCCGCTAGGTTTATTTTCTTTTTTTATGTGCTTTGTTTCATTTTTATGTTTTTTATTAAGTTAAAGTTGGGAAATAAATTTTGCCCAGGACAAAAAGTTGAATTACTACATTAACCCCATTCCTCTTTTTTTCACACCGTCACCACTTTTTTCCCATTTAGCATAAAAGTTCTGCATTTTGGATCCATTTAATTAAAGAATAGAGTAAACCTCTAGAAACGTATTTAAACAAAAAGATTTTTATGAAATTTACCAAGCTCTACCCTGAATATTTTCCATGAAGTTATAAATTTTTTTTTACCGATTTTAATTTATCAGCTTTGAAAATTTTAGTGTTTATTTTTGATTAACCAAAATTAAATTGGAAGTTGTAAAAGGGTGCGTCTTTAAAAGGTAATTTGACGCTCTTTTCATTGCTTTTCTTTAGATTTTCCCAAAACTAAATAGTTCCAGAGATACGACTAGATTTATGATGACAAACGTAGATAGTTCAAATAAAAATAAAATGTTGATATTTGTGAAATGGTTGAGAAGTGGACCATGATTCGTACAAAAAATTTTGTTGTGTTTTTTTGGTTTAGAAGCACCTGATGAAATTTGTGGTACGATTAGCCAACCAATCTTTATATTTGATAGCAAAGTGCCCAGCAAAATCATTTTACCATTAAAATATTAAACGTAAATATATTCATAAAAAATACAAATTATCATTTGGTAAATGTTACGATGCCTTTTTAAGCATTAATCTTAAAAAATTACATGATGCTTTCCATTTTATATTGGTGAATTTATCAAATTTTTCGAAATTTATGTCTGATTTTTGAGTTATAGTTTATTTGCTGGAATTCCAGGATTATTCCATGCAAGGATTTTCTATGTAAGAATAAACCAATCATGACGTAATTGATGCATCAATATTATAATTATATACATGATTTCCCATGAACAGGTATAAATATTTAAGGAAATTATCCTGGAAAATTTAAATTCTTTTCGTCTGCTTGGCAACTATATTCGAGATATTTCACTTTTCAGATCTTTATTCCATAAAGTCCGTCCTACTTCATAAAATTTTAAATCTAATTGTTAAATTACATTTGTTTACACTGTTAGAAAAAAGACTAAAACCCCTATGTACGTTTGTTTTAGTAAATGCAACCTTAAACAAACAAAAACACAATCAGTCTGATTATAAACTTTGTCGAGCTTACTAGTTCTTGTCTAAGTTGTAGGATTTACTACAACTTTTCTAATTGGCGCATAGTTGCTCCTATTCATGACCTGTAAAAACATGTATTAATTTTTCAAAGGTCAATTATTAACTGAGTACAATTAAAGTTTAATACATGAAAAATTGATTTTTCGGTTGCAAAAAGTAAACAGAGTTTGAAACTTCAATTGAAAAAGAACTAAAGTAATATAAATTTAAAAAAATCTTTAGGGTAAAAAATTGAACATAAGAAAAAACTATTCTAAAAATTAAATGATATGTGCAAAATGTCTAACCTTTTGGATAATGCATATCGGGCATAGTTTTTTCACGTATTTTTCTTCAGTTTTTTTATTTTGTTTTGTTTCAGGTTACAATAGAAAACAAATAAATAAATGTATCTCCTAGTGTTTCTAATGCTTTTTTCATAAGTGTAATCAAATTTACAGTAAAGTCGATATTTTATGAGATAAGGTAAGTTTATGGAATAAATTTGTGAAAGGTAAAACTAACCTAAGAAGTAAAATATCTCTAATAAAGTTGACAATCAGACTTTTCCCAAGAATGAGAGAATTTTGAGTCTCATTTCACATACAAAATAACCTCCTGAAATATTCACGTATGTTTACAAGACACCCTGTATAATTAGGAATTTTTTTTTTTTAAATAAGTCAATCCTGCAGTTAATAAAATTCGCTCGTCATGCCTGGTTTTACCGCTGAAAACCGCTACAAGACTTTAATTTTTAATTTATTAGCATAAATTTTTGCTTGATTAACTGTATATAAATTTATCTTCTTCTGTATTCCTTTCCTTTACACTTTCCTGCTAGAAGGTGCCAGTGCGTAATTCTTGTTTGACCTATGCGTAGTCTTGTCAGTATGACCTTTTCCCTTTTTGACCCATTTTCTGTGAATCATTGCTAATTACACATCTCTTTTATTACAAAATTTTATGATCTAGTTTATTCAATTTTTAAAATAACCTAAGAAGTAAAATATCTCGAATAACTTCACTAATTTCGTGGCCCGCTTGACCAATTTTGAATAATTTTGAAAAATGGCAAAAAGGAGGGAAAATTCAAAAGGTGTGGTTGAGATGGGAAGTTGGTGTCCGAGTGGATCGAGGTCACGATAGCTCAAGTGGTAGAGCAGCGGCGTATCAAGCCGATGATCGTGGGTTCGAATCCCGCTCGTGCCATTGACTTTTTTTATCTCAACTAAAAACCTTAATTAATATCGAATAACATTGAGAATCAGACTTTGGCTCATAAAGAGAGACTTTTGAGTCTCATTTCACATGCAAAATAACCTCATGAAGTATTGACGTATGTTTACATGGTACCCCGTAAACAAATTAGTGATAAAGAAAATTTTTATTATTTTAATTCCTTTTAATAAGCCAAGCCTACAGCTAATAAAATTCGCTCGTCGTGCTGGTTTTATCGCCGAGAACTGGTACAAGACTTTAATTTTTAAATTATTAGCATAAATTTTTGCTTGATTAACTTTATACAAATTTATCTTGTTCTGTATTCACTAGATAAATTTATTTTTTTTATTTATTTATTTATTTTATTTTTTTGACTGGGGCTTCCGACATCTTGGTCAATTCAGCCCCTTACTATGTCTATATTCTATTTACCCTTTCAAACGCTACATTCATAGAAATAAATACATTTAACACAAAAACATATACTTAAACATATACACAAAAAATACATTCATACAGTACACTCATTTCGTTTGGTCGGTGGAGTACTTGATACTCCACCGACCTATACTTAAACTAATCTAGATTGGGGTCGATGGCGTACTTTTATAAATCTTCCGCCATCTACCCCGAACACACACTCACACGCTCTCGACTTTCGAGGAGCGATGATGACGTTACATTTCACCCTCACCCCTCGCCATTCACGCTAATAAATACAAGCACTCATACAAAACATATAGACACACAGCACAAAAGACATATTATATACAAAAAAAAAAAACCAATTTCCCCTAAAAAGCGGAACAGGCAATCAAGAAACTCGCTGAAGTGCTCGAGTACCATTTTCAGATTGGATGGCATGCCTACACGCTCCCTGTAGGGAGCCAAGTCATGACATGTTTCCAATATGTGGGACACATCGAGCAAACCTTGTCTGCATTTATTTTTTATTCTTATCGATTATTAACCATATAAAATATAATTATATTTTATTGACTTTTCATAATTTTATATTAATATTTCATCAGTATCCTCGACTCCAAGAAGACTGATATTCCATTACTGTAATTATTTGTGTGTTTTTGAAAGGGTATATTTTGTTATTTATATTATTTGTAAAATAAAATATTATTATCGTTATTATAAAAATTAAAACCTTCACTTTTATTACATAATTTTATGATTTTGTTTATTCAATTTTTAGAATAACGAAAGATATATTTCGTATGCTGCTAAATTAATTTAAGGCGAAGATATGTAAACAAACTGAGAATATTTTTACGTAATTACAACAGAACTCAAATTATCCGGAATTATTGTGACCTGGACAAGGTCCGGTTAAAAATCCAGAAAATTAGATTTCTATTAAAAATAATTTTTACGTAAAATTACAAAGAAAAAATACATGCTATCCATTATATTTCGTGGTTCGATTGATCAAATAACTTCTTTTAATTAACTAATCTTTATGTAAGGTATTGGTTGAAATGAAAATGTTAGTGTCACGAGCGGGATTCGAACCCACGACCTTCGGCTCAATACGCCTCACGTAACAAATATACCTCAGATGGTAGAGCAGCGGCGTATTGAGTCGAAGGTCGTGGGTTCGAATCCCGCTCGTGCCACTAACATTTTCATTTCAACCAATACCTTACATAAAGATTACATGCTATATTTTGTTGGAAGTATTTTAGAAAAACAATTTTTCATTTACTTTTTGTGAATTCTCTTCATGAATTCAACAAATTATTGAACAATAATTGGTCACTAAAAAACAGACATACATTCTATGTATATTGTTCAAGAATGTATATGTTTGAGTGTATAGAGGTTTCAATGAGTCACTGAAATCGGTTTTATGTATTAATTTTGCATTTTAAAATTCAATTTTGTTTCCCCACGGGTCCGGATATATGGATGTTGGATAATTGGTGGTATACTGTAATCGAATCGACCAAAAAGCGAACTTAATTTTTTTTCTTTTCCCTGTACTTTTTATCACTACACCTTTTAAAATGTATGAAAATTTCAGTTTTTTTAAGATTCTGTGTAGTTATAGCCTATTTATAAAATTTCTACTTTTGCCAATTGGGTCTTACATATCTTTCTCGTCTCGGCTTGTCCAACGTGACCGAGTAAAACCAAAGGATTTAGGCTTAACGTCTCCGGGGGCGGGAAAATAAATCAGGTAGAATAAGGTCCGGTGAAACGAGCAAATCTTTCCGCCGGTCTACACCAGTCTGTCTAAATCTCCGGAAATTACACACTAAACCATTTGGTTAAATGGATGATCCTTCTAGATTAAAAAAAAATAAATTCTTAAAGATTATACATTTCCCTCTGAGAAAAAGGCCTGCTTAGGTTTTAAACAGACGGCCAAGAAAATATTTTAGTAGGGAGATTAATGTGCCACTAAGTTTCATGTAAGAACTCATAAAAAACATTAATAACAAGTGAATGGTTTTATTTACCACCAAATAATCTAGATAATTAAAGTAGACCAGTATTAAAAATAAAAAAAATAAATAAAGATAGTAAATTCACTCGTTTTCGTGGTCCGCTTGATAAATTAATATCTTTCAATTAATTAATATTTTTAGTTGGGATAAAAAAGTCAGTTCAAGAACGGGGTACGAACGCACGATCTTCGGCTAGATACGCCGCTGCTCTACAACATAAGCTATCGTGACCTCGATCCACTCGGCCTCTAACTTCGCATCTCAACCCCACCTTTCGAATTTGCTCTCCTTTTTGCCAGGTCGTGGGTTCGAATCTCGCTCGTGACACTGACTTTTTTATCTCAACCAACACATTACTGTTTTACTTTTGAATTTTCCCTCCTTTTTACCATTTTTCCAATATCGTGTAATCTGTTTGATTTGTCGCCGAGAATCAAATAGATTACACGACATTTGAAAAATGGCAAAAAAACAGGGAAAATAAAAAAAAAGTCGGATTAAGATGGGAAGTTAGTGTCCGAGTGGATCGAAGTCACGATAGCTCAAGTGCTAGAGCAGCGGCGTATCTAGCGTCGTGGGTTCAAATCCCGCTCGTGACACTGACTTTTTTATCTCAACTAAAAACCTTAATTAAATGGAATAAAGATAGTGCAGCACCACAAAAAATGCTCCTTTTTAATCATTTATGAATTAATTCATCTCTGATTTTTTATACCTATTTAAAGATAATATATCATAAGATAAAATTTTAATTAAAGCATGAAATAAAAAACTTAATAATACACTGACAGGCATAAAATTCTACCCATTTGTAATATAACTTGATTTGTATATATTTTTTTTATAATAATCAAAGTTTCACCTTTTTTAACTTTTAATAATTGAGTCTTTGTCTATAAAAGTTAAAAAAAAAATATGAAACTTGCTAAGAAAAATGAAAAATACAAACAAAAATTTAAAAAAAGACGGACAGATAAAATTTGTTTTAATTAATTAATATTTATGGTATTGGTTAAGATAAAAACAGGTCAGTGTCACGAGCGGGATTCGAACCCACGATCTTCGGCTAAACTCTACCACTTGAGCTATCTTGACATCTATCCACTCGGACACCAACTTCCCATCTCAGCCCACCTTTCCAATTTTCTCTCCTTCTTGCCACTTTTCAATTGTCGTGTAATCTATTTGATTCTCGGCGACAAATGAAATGGCCACGGAAAGCTTTCTTGAAGATGTACTTCAGTTTAATTATTTTAAAAAAGTAAATTAATTTCCTCTCGTTTTTGCCAAAATTGGTGGGAATAAAGACGTAATAAAAACATAAAGATTAATCAATCGAAAATGTTATTCGGTCAATCAGACCACGAACTCATATGGATTTGTTTTAATTTTTTAATTAACATTTTAATATTGCGTATTTCCTCCTCTCGCCTTATTTACTTCTTCCTAAAATGCCTCGGCATACTTTCTAACAGTCTGGAAATGTATTTTTGCTGGAGGTTAGCCCATTCTTCACGAAGAGTCCTTTCACGATCGAGGAGTGTATCAGGAAGAGATGATCTCAATAAAGATCGAAACGTTGCCACGATAAAGAAAATGTTTTTCGGAAATATACATCCCACCAGACCGCATCTCACGATTTCTGAATAATCATCGACTAACGGTCACTAATCACCACACATTTAAATTCTTGAGTCAAGAATCAACGAATATATACATTTTTTGTAATTGACTAAAGCAATGAAATGACTGATATCATTAAAATAAAAAAATTAAGTACCCTGTAACAGGAAATAAAATTGTTACATTTTTTTTGCCCATCATTGTAATAGTTTAATATTGTGTGATATAAATTGGAGGATTTATGAAATAATTTATGTTTAAAGATATAGACAAGATCAATTAAAATAAGTTACAATTAATTAAAGTTTTTTGGTTGAGATAAAAAATCAATGGCACGAGCTGGATTCGAACCCACGATCTTCGGCTTGATACGCTACTCTACCACTTGAGCTATCGTGACCTCAATCCACTCGGACAATAACTTCCCATCTCAACCGCACCTTTTGAATTTTCCCTCCTTTTTGCCATTTTTCATTTATCGTTCATTTTTATCTCCACCAAAAAACCTTAATTAATTGTAATATATTAATTGATCAAGCTGGTCACGAAATTAGTGAATTTAATTAAAAGAAGGTTTAAATTTAATACCTTAAATTCCTTGTATAGTAACTTTGTGTTTTATCTTAGTTGTTTATTTAAAATTATTTTTAATAATTTAGAGATCGTGTGATGCGGTCTGGTGTGATGTAGGTTTTAGAAAAACGTTTTCTTTATCGTGCAAACGTTTCAATCTTGATCGAGATCATCTTCAGATCCTGCGATTTATTAACATTGTTTAATTTATACAAAGACATGTAAGATATGTGTCGTGTTGAGAGGTTAGTGAGATATTAATGTTTTTGTTTATATATGTTTCATTTTGAAAGAGTTGGGAAGGAAGTTTGGATAGAAAGACATTTTTATATGAGGAATCGGCTTCTTTGAGATGAAAGAAACCGACAATGGCAAAAGATGGGTAATGGTTCGGACTGATTATCCTTTCAAGGTTATATAGACGGGGATTATTAGTGAAAGGAAGGGCAAATTGTTGAAGAAATGTTTGCTGTGTGGAATGTAAAGATTGTTTTATATGTTGTATTATATATTATGTGTTATGATGATATATTTATGTTATTGATATTGAATTTGATTAATGTTATTAGCGTAACTGCAACTGGGTTTACATGTGTCTGTCCTGTAACTGATGCTGTATTTATCTCGGTTGATTTAAACCATTTCTAAAAAGTTTCGTTTATGTGTGTTTTATTCTGTGTGTAATATTTTTAGATTGTTGAAGTCAAAATTGGATTGGTGTTCAAAATGGTGGGTAGCCAGTGCTGTAGTATTTTGTTTGGGTTTTTTGCAATCATAAATATGTTGCTTTACTCTCTTATCCAAAAATTAGGATGTAATACCGATAAGTTGCCAATGTAAACAATTGGTTTTCTAAATTACATTAGACTTAATTGTTACTGGTGTGGGATCTTTAATTTTGGAAAAAAAATGCGAATAATTTTATAGTTTTTGAAGGTTATTTTAAAGTTATCAGAAGAGAGAAATTCGTTTAATTTATGTGATAGGCCGTAATGAATGGCATTGATATGTATGTTGGTTTGTCTGTATTTGATAGAATTGATTTACTGTTTGTTATCAATGATAGTGGATGGTGTTAGTGTTGAGTAGTACTTGTTGATTATGGGTTCCGGGGCTAAGAAGTCGAAATTTGTAGGGAAGGTTTTCAAATTCTCATTGACAATTTGTCGATTTCTAAATTAAAGTTTAAATTTTGCTCCAGTAATACACTTAATTATTTATTTTTGTTACAAAAGGAAGAGTTTTATAGATGTATGTGTTGTGATTAGTGACCGTTAGTCTATGATTATTCGGAAATCGTGAGATGCAGTCTGGTGTGACTTAGGTTTCAGAAAACCATTTTCTTTATCGGGCCAACGTTTCGAAATTTATTGTGATCATCTTCAGAGCTCAAAGTGTTTGTTTTCTGCACAATTGGGCCATTTTTGCGCAGAAAACTAACACTTTGAGCCCTGAAGATGATCTCAATAAAACTCGAAACGTTAGCCCGATAAAGAAAATGTTTTTCTGAAACCTAAGTCACAGCAGACCGCATCTCACGATTTCCGAATAATTTGTAGAAGCAATTTAAATTTCTTAGCAAGAATGTGAAATAATTTTATATTTGTTGAAATTTGGTATGTTTTTTAATGAAAAAATATAATGTTACTTTTTACTCAATTTAAAAACAAAGAATTTTATTATATTTTTTTATACAAATTTATTTTTTATTAACAGAGTTAGCAATTTCATTTAAATTTTTTGCTGAATAAATAGTACAAGTGTTATGAACGAAACTAGTTTTTCGCAGTAATGTTTAATTTCAATAAATCGTTAATGTAAATAAAGAAAGAGATAAGACCTAAAACCGTACTCTGTGGTACCCTAAATTCAAATGATAATAGCGTTATCTACAGGAATCCGATTCTCGTTTTCTAAGCCTTATCAGAAAGATGTGATTTAAAAAGATTAAGAGTAGTTTCATTGATGCCAATTTTAGATAACTTTTGAATTAGTACTGTGTAGTCAGCACAGACAAATGCACTTCTTAATGGTCGAAAAAAACCAATAACCTTTTCTTCTAACGACAAATTCTTTAATATGATGTTAATTATCATCAACTTCTTAAAATTTATCAGAAAAATATTTAAATGAAGGGGAAGATAATTGAGAAGATTAGACTTGTAATTTTTGACAAATAAAATATATCCTGTAGTTTAACGTAAATATGATTTCATTTAAAAAATGATCATATAAAAATAATATAAAAAATTAAATTAATGAAAGCTTACCTAGGTTTGAGGAGTGTTTCGCCAAAGTCAAAAATCGTTTTCGGCTTTTTCAAACACCCCTGGCTTTTGTGATATACTCTGCATTTATAATATATTAAAACGCTTCAACAGTCAACACAATTCAATGAACTGGAAGAATGTTCCGAAAAATGTTAAATGAAAATAAATAAAAGCTTGCGGATAAATTTTTACCTAGTGTAAAATTATCTCCAGTGAGCATACATGGAATCTTCCACCTCTAAATTTGTGAATCCCCAAATATACTAATCCTGAAAGGCTAACCAGACAAAAAAAACAAACAAACCGTTACCCTTTTTTCCATTCTCAACATGACACGCAATAATGGCACATACACGCAGAAAACAAACACTTTGAGCACTGAAGATGATCTCAATAAAGATCGAAACGTTGGCACGATGAAGAATATTTTTTTCTAAAACCTACATCACACCAGACCTTTTTCCTTCTTTTTTCCATTGTTGGTCCCTTTCACCTCAAAGAGCCGACTAATCATAGAAAAACAAATTTCTATCCCTACTTCTTTTTCCCTTCTTCAAAACCAAACATATAGAAAAAAAATTCATATCTCACTGACACTCTCAACATGACACACAAGAATGAAACATCTCCACAGAAAACACACACCTTGAGTGAGTACAAATGCGTTGATTCAACTTAAAATTTCTACACTGTGTACATGATTGTATAAATTCAAATCTTACATGTATTTGTATAATTTAAACAATGTTAATACATCGCAGGCCCTGAAGATGATCTCGATTAAGATTGAAACCTTTGCAGGATAAAGAAAACGTTTTTCTAAAACCTACATCACACCAGGCCGCATCACACGATCTCTAAATTATTAAAAATAATTTTAAATAAACAACTAAGATAAAACACAAAGTTACTATACAAGGAATTTAAGGTATTAAATTTAAACCTTCTTTTAATTAAATTTTCTAATTTCGTGGTCCGCTTGGCCAATTAATATATTACAATTAATTAAGGTTTTTTGGTTGAGATAAAAATGAATGATGAATGAAAAATGGCAAAAAGGAGGGAAAATTCAAAAGGTGGGGTTGAGATGGGAAGTTAGTATCCGAGTGGATCGAGGTCATGAAGCTCAAGTGGTAGAGCAGCGGCGTATCTAGCCCGAAGATCGTGGGTTCGAATCCCATCGTGCCATTGACTTTTTTATCTCAACCAAAAAACCTTAATTAATTGTAACGTATTTTAATTGATCATGTCTATATCTTTAAAATAAATTATTTCATAAATCCTCCACTTTATATCACACAATATTAAACTATTACAATGATGTGCGAAAAAAATATAACAATGCTATTTCTTGTTACAGGTTACTTAAATATATATTTTTTAAAAATAATACCCGTCATTTCAATGCTTTGGTCAATTACAAAAAATTTATATATTCGTACATTCCCGACTCAAGAAATTAAATGTGTGGTGATTAGTGACCGTTAGTCGATGATTATTCGGAAATCGTGAGATGCGGTCTGGTGTGATGTAGGTTTCGGAAAAATATTTTCTTTATCGTGACAACGTTTCGATCTTTATTGAGATCATCTTCAGGACCTGGGATTTACAGTGAGTAGAAATACTTTGATTGAATATAAAAAATATATTTTTTGCATTGTATAAATTCTCTTTTTTCCACATCCTACATTTATTTGTTAAATTTAAACAATGCTTGTAAATCCCAGGCCCTGAAGATGATCTCAATAAAGATCGAAACGTTGGCACGATAAAGAAAATGTTTTTCGGAAACCTACGTCCCACCAGACCGCATCTCTCGATTTCTGAATAATCAAGAAATTAAGTTTCGCAAAGCATTTTTCCTAAACTAATAATATTTTTTACTTACTGTAATAAAAAATATTACTAATGAAATGCTGTAACGAAAAAATAACTAATCTCATTCGTAATTATATGCAATTTTTTTATAATTTGATTTAAAATTCAAAAAACTGTATTTTTGTTTTTATTTCCCATATAGATTTATTATTATTATCATAATACTATAATTATTGGTTTGAGTAGTTACGAAATAATTTATTTTTAAGGATATGAAAACATGACCATTTAAAAAAATTGTTATTCAGATATCGTGAGATGCGGTCTAGTGTGATCTAGGTTTCAGAAAAACATTTTCTTTATCGTGGCAACGTTTCGATCTTTAGTGAGATCATCTTCAGGGCCTGGGATTTACAAACAATGTTTACATTTAACAAATACATTTAGTGTGTGGAAAAGTGAATTTATATAATGCAAAATATATTTTATATTCAAACAAATTATTGAAGTAGTTTAATTATTTAATTAGTTAAATTTTTGTACTATTGTTTTATGTTTTCCGCTACTTCTGTCCTTGTGCGTTATCTTGGAGTTGTCATGAGCAAATGATTGACTTCGTTTTATAAGACTAAAATGAAAGAAACTGCTATAATTGACTAAAAATGCTACACGAGTTACGATCAAGATTTGATATTAAAAAAAGTGTTTAATTAACAGCGACTCCGAGGTTGGGCTCTGGTCGGGCGCCATCAACTTATTTGGTCAATTCGGCGCCCTTACGTTCCCTAAAACTAGTCATTCTCACTCTCACTCATACAATAAATACATACATACTACTATATACAAACCCAATCAAACATGCATATCCTCTGTCTAGAATCCGGGACCGAGGGTACTCGATATTCCGCCCCGACCCGGTTTACCGGAGCAGCGGTGGAGCCATGAAATAATATGCTGCAGCCCAACATACTTTTATTCTACCAGAAACTAAATCTAAACTTAAACCTATAAAATAAATACCTCTCTATGTGCAACCCATAATTCCAATATCTGTTAGAAACCTAAAAAGTTTGTCCTTGAATTCGCTGCCATGCTCGAGCGTTCTTCTATAACCCGGCGGTATTCCATTTCGGTCCCTATACAGGGCAAAGCTGCGACACCGTGAGTCTGTCTACTTGACATGCTGGGCACCTAGGTCGACTCGCGCCAACCAACAGGTACCCATGAGTCGCACGTGTGTGGCCAATCCGCAGGCGGGTCAGGACAACGCTTTCCCTTCGAGATATCCCCTCCGTGCTCCACCGGTTTTTGCAGTTGTAAATAACAAACTGAAGTTTAATTGTATTAGTTATTCAGATATCGTGAGATGCGGTCGGGTGTGATGTAAGTTTCAGAAAAACATTTTCTTTATCGTGCCAAGGTTTCTATCTTTTATTGAGATCATCTTCAGGGCCTGGGATTTACAAACAATGTTTACATTTAACAAATACATTTAGGATGTGGAAAAGTGAATTTATACAATGCAAAATTTTTAATTGTATTAATGAAGTGTTTGCCATATGAATCCAAAATATGAATAAAGCATGTTAAAACTTTATAATAAATATTTTATACTTATGCAAATAACAATTATATCCGATACTATTTTTTTATTTAAGACATAAATGTTCATTACAAATTTTGTGCAAATCGTAATTATGATAAGTAAACTTTGTTTATTTAAATTAAAAATGTTATTGATAGCAATGATTTCTATTGTTCCTTTTATTGTTTATTGCTCATTGACCTCTGTAATTTTGTTCAGAAAGACCAGACTGGTATGAAATTATATATTTTACATCTGTGCAAAAATGGATTACGAAACAAACTGAACGCCTGTTGGTCAAAGAAGTAACTTTCTTTACAAGTTTTTCTAACATTAAGATGATTGATTGATTCCCAGTTTAGAAACTCGTTGCTAGCCCATTGTATTACTTCCCATAAAGTTTTATAATTAAAAAAATTGATTATTCCGGTTCATTGTGAACTTTCGGTTTTTAAAATGTATTGAATAACTTTAATTGTTTTTGTATTTTTAATTTTGACCTCAAGGTGATTTTTACTCAAAACAATATGAAATATATGAGTTTGAATTTATAAATTACATAATCCTTTTGTTCTTCCTAGGTTTTATCAGGCCATTAATCCCTTATCTATCTTCGCTGAATCTCTAGAAAACATTTTCTCCGAAGTTTATTGCCGATAATTGAATATTCTTACGTTATTCCTGAAAATCCGCATGGAATCTTTTCGTTTCCCTCGAATGAGCAACAACTACATCGTGTCGTAATATCGGCTCTTTTCATGAAGAAAAACAACATTGCTTGGGTATCTTTCATGATTTGGAATAAATCTTCTATCGAGTCTTGCAATCTGGCATGCTTTGGAAACAAAATTAACTGACATCACAAATACATTTGTACACTGGAATTTTTTATTAACATTCTTTATATTCCACACTTTTCATGAGGTTTTGTTGATTTAAGTTAAAAAAAATGGAATTTTGAAGTAAAGAAGGGCTAATTTGAAATTCAAAATCGTTAGTTAAGAATTAAATAAAATTAATTTGATAATGAAAAGGGCACATTTGAAAGCAAAAAGCGTTGTTTGGAAATTAAAAAAAGTTGATTTGAAGTTAAAAATGGTCATTTGAAATTTAAAAAGATTCATTTTAAGTTAATGTAAGGTATTTGAACTTAAAAAGGGTAAAACGATGACATAAGTTACATTGAACTTAAAACATTAATTTAAAATTGATAAGTAATAATTTGAAATTAAAATGCATTGATTGGAAATTAAAATGCGTTGATTGGAAATTACAATGGGTTATTAAATGGAATAAATTATAGTATTAAAATTAATTAGAGATTAAATAAGATTAATATGATAATGAAAAGAGCACATTTGAAAGGAAAAACCGTTGTTTTGAAATTAAAAAAAAAGTTGATTTGAAGTTGAAAATGGTCATTTAAAATTAAAAAAGATTCATTTTAAGTTAATGTAAGGTATTTGAACTTAAAAAGGGTAAAACGATGACATAAGTTACATTGAACTTAAAACTCATTCATTTAAAATTGATAAGTAATAATTTGAAATTAAAATGCATTGATTGGAAATTAAAATGGGCTAAACTATAATATTCAAATTAGTTAGAGATTAAATAAGATTAATTTGAGAATGAAAAGGGCACATTTGAAAGGAAAAAGCGTTGTTGTGAAATTAAAAAAAAGTTGATTTGAAATTAAAAAGTGATAATTTGAAATAAAAAAACCGTAATTCTAAATTAAAAAAAGATTAATTTTAAGTTAACGTAAAGTAATTTGAACTTAAAAAGTGTTAATTCAAATATAACACAAGTTAATTTGAACTTAAAACTCATTAATTTAAAATTGGTAGTTTGAATAGTTAATATAATTTGAATAAGTTTAATAATTCGAAATATGATAATGAAAAAGGCACATTTGAAAGTAAAAAGCGTTGTTTTGTAATTAAAAAAAGAGTTGATTTGAAATTAAAAAATGCTAATTTGAAATTAAAAAACCGTAATTACAAATTAAAAAAAGGTTAATTTTAAGTTAACGTAAGGCAATTTGAACTTAAAACGTGTTAATTCAAAGATAATACAAATTAATTTGAACTTAAAACTCATTAACTTAAAATTGGTAGGTTTGAATAAGTAATATAATTTGAATAAGTTAAATAATTTGAAATTAAAATGGGCTATTCAACAGAATAAACTATACTATTAAAAATAATTAGAAATTACATACGATTAATATGATAACGAAAAAGGCACATTTGAAAGTAAAAAGCGTTGTTTTGTAATTAAAAAAAAGAGTTGATTTGAAATTAAAAAGTGCTAATTTGAAATTAAAAACTGGTAAGTTGAAATTAAAAAAGAAAAGTTTTATGTTAATATAAGGTAATTTAAACTTAAAATTGAGTGTTAATTCGAAGTTAACATAAGTTAATATGTACTTAAGATTCCTTAATTTGAAATTAATAATCGATAATTTTTTAATTAAAATGCGTTCATTTGAAATTGGAATGGGCTGTTCAACGGAATCAATTATAAAACTCCCTAAAAGAAACTCTTATTTAATTTATGTTAGTAGAGTAATTTATGCTGATATTTCATAACTTTTTATTGCTTTAAGTATAAAAAAATGATTATTTTACCTGAGAAAGTGCTAATTCGAAATTAAAAAAAATGTTATTGTAAATAAATTTTAGATTTATTAATACAATGGAATAAACTATAACTTTTTCTATTAAATAATTTTTATTTTAATTTATGGTAGAAATTGTGAATAGAGTGATATATGCTGATATCTCATACTTTTTTATTCCATTAAGTTTAAAAAATGATAATTTGAAATTAAAAACGTGTTAATTTGAATGAACTATAGATTTATTGATACAATAAAATAAACTATAAAGTTACAAAACAAGGATTATTTTAATTTATGGTATAGATTGTGTATAGAGTGATATATGCTATGGTGGCACAAGATTTTATCGCTTTCAGTTTAAAAAAATGGTAATTTAAAATTAAAAAGTGTTAATTTGAATAACTATAGATTTATTGATACAATGGAAAAAACTATGAAATTTCATACAAAACAATTCTTATGTTATATGTTATAATATGGTGTAGGTTTTGTACATGTTGATATATTCAATAAAACAATAATAACAATAAGTTTTTTAATGCTTTAAGTTTAAAAGAAGGTATTTTGAAGATAAACCACCAGTAAAAATATGTGTCTAGTTATGGCTTCATTTTGCACATACGACCATCATGCCATACATCAATGGCAATTTTCTTGTATAGAAAAAGACTTTATTCTCAAAAGGCTCAAGTATATCGGTAATCCAGAGCGGTTGCTGTGCGCAAGAATAATGAGGCATGAAGCCAATATGGTTTTCTGGAATATTCTGGAAACTCTTTTAAAAAAATTTTTATTACATTTATTTGGTATTTACAACTACAAGTGATGTATTAAGTAAATATGTTCGTATATGTTGAATTATCATTTGAGGCTCTTGTAGGAGAAGTTGCCCAGTGGTAACACTCCTTCACACTGATGTCTTGTTCAGTCTTCAAACAGTGAGAAGGTCTCGGGGCCACTTTTGCTTCAATCGTCTTGGAGGATTTTCAGGTAGGGTTGGAAGTGATAAATTTCGTACGAATAGATTACTGTGTGTGTTCAATGATTGATGAAATTTTTTATATCGGGTTTTGATGAGTTCATGTACAAAAGTGATGTGTAGGTCTTTATGGATAGTGTAATTTGAAACGTAAAAAGGAGCATTTATAATTTGACGGAGAATTTTAGATTGGATTGATTGGAGACGCTGGGAATTGGAATCCTTGGTTGAGCCCCACACTTCACAACCGTCCAGAGAGGTCTAATCATTGTCTTGTAAATTAAAAGTTTATTTTCAAGGCCTAATTTTGATCGTGAGTCGAGTAGTCTTTTTAACAATTTATAACGTCGGTTTGTATGCTGTCTTTTCAGTCCTATAAGGGAATTCCAAGTCAGTCGTTTATCCATGAAAAGTCCAAGATAACGCACATGGTAGGCAATGGAATTCCATTTTTACTCACCGCAGGGCAGACATTTTTACGTAAGGTAAAATTTATCTGTGTGCTTTTTGTTAGGTTTACCTTTATTCTCCACTTTGTGAACCATATTGTTAATTCATTCAGGTGTTGTTGTAAGTGTTGAGTGTTAAGTGAGGGGTCCGAATTGCGAGTAAGAATCGCTGTATCATCAGCGAATGCGTGTATCGAAATGTTAACGTGTGTAAGAATATCTGCAGTATATATGGAAAATAGATAAGGGCCAATTATGCTTCCCTGAGGAACACCCTCCCTTATGCGTATATAAGGTGAGAATTCAGTTCCATGACGGACTCGACAAAATCGATCCGTCAGATAAGATCTCAGTATAAGATAGTACGTAGGAGGGAGGATGTTCCTCAGTTTCCAAAACAAGCTCGTGTGCCAGACTCGATCGAAAATCAAGAAAGACACCCAAGCAATGCTGTTTTTGTTCGAGGGAAGAGGTTATATTAGCTATTTAAATTTTTAAGTTGAAAAAATCAAGAGTACGATTATGCAAATTTTTTTTTGAACTCCTCACAACAACAGCTTGTTTCTATTGTTTAAGATACTCAATAAGACACTCGAACCTGGGGAAACACAACAACCTCATGATATCTTTGGTGACAGGGCACAAAGGAATTTTGGGCAATGAAAAAGTAGACACACTGGCCAGAGGAAGATCGGCAAGACCATACATAGGACCCGAACATATACTTGAGACAACAAAAACATACACATAATCCTTCATCGCAGAATGGATCCTAATAAAAAAAGGAGGATTGGATAAACTCTAGGGGCGCTAAACCCAGCATACTTATGTTAAATACTGCTGCAGTTCTAGTGGGCTAGACTCAGAGGAGTGATAGGACTATTAACTGGTCACTGGTATCTGAGAAAACATCTGGGCATAGATTACGCAATGAGGTGGAGGAAACAGCCACTCCTTCAAATGGCTAGGAACAGCCCAATAGAGATTTAACCTATCATGGAGGAAAAACCTATGGAATGAAATTGTAGCAGGAACAGTCAAAGACCTAACACTTCTGAGAAGAAGGATTGAGTCGATTGCACTGAAGTAGGGAACTAGGAAGGTTCAGTAAGCCAAATGGCTGCAATGCCTAAGGAGCACAAACCGTGCTTCCTAGTATCTTCATCACCAACACCATCACGAACCCATCTTCATATATCAACATCAACCTGGTGCTTAGCTTTGATAATAATAATAATAATAATAATAATAAATTGCCTGGAGGAAGATCAGGGCAATTTTGGGCAAAAGAAAACCCCCAATTATGCCAATACTTCGTGCAGAAGACATGGTCATAACAGAACCCTTTCAAATTGCTGAGCGAATAGCTCGTCACTTTGAATCTGTTTCTAATTCCAGCTGGTATTCGGAGCGTTTCAGGCAGATAAAGGAGGAGGAAGAAAGATACGATTTAAATTTTGCAACCGATGAAGAAGAGGTTTGGAACACTCCCCTCACTCTGGCTGAATTGGATCTTGTTCTGAGTTCGGTGAAAGAATCTTCTCCGGGAAGTGATGAAATCACATATTCCATGATTAAAAAGCTATCTCCAGAAGGTAAAGTAAAGCTTTTGGAGTTATTTAACGAAGTATGGGGTGCGGGATATTATCCTGAAAACTGGAGGGAGTCGGTCGTGATACCCATTGCCAAGCCGGGTAAAGATCCTAGCCTCCCAGAAAATTACAGACCTATTTCTCTAACATCATGTCTCAGCAAGACATTGGAAGCCATAATTAACAAAAGGTTAAATTGGTTTATTGAGAAAAAAGGTCTGTACAGTCCATACCAGGCTAGGTTTAGAAAGCACTTTTGCTCTGAAGATCATGTAGCACTCCTTGAAAGTGCTATTCAGAACACTGGAGCTGTCTTCTTCGACCTGGATAATTTTTGACAATATGTAGTTCAATGTGGATATATATGTTTAAGCAGGCTTTTCCCATGGGCACAAGACCGTCAGGGGAGGGCGCACATGTATATATAAATAGTATAAGCAATGAATGTTTTAACAAAGCAATAGAATGTAATATTAATTACCAACTTATATTAACGCTAGTTTAATGATATAATTCATGCAAAAAATAAATAAAATGAATAAAAATACAATAAATAAATTTAAACAATAGTAACAAATAACACTTATACATAATATAATACAATAAATAATAAATATATGTCATTTTACATGCTATTAAAATTACTCTAATAAATTGTTCTTTAATATTAAGCTAAACAGGTGTGATGAAGATTTAATCATAATTAAATTCTTGTATTAACCTCTCTCTATTCTTCCATGCCATTCTACAATACTCGACTAATTTGGTCCAGTCTTTTTCTCCTCGTAAGTATACTAGCAACTCTTCTTTAGTTAGAAAGCACTTTCCAAATATCAGCATTCTAAATTCAGAGAGAATTGAGCAATGAAACGTGTAATGCTTTCCTCTTAGTTTTTATTGCATAAAGAACATAGTTTATGGATCTGGCCGAATTTGTACATATTTAGATTTAATAATTCACATCTTATTTTCATAAACAGCTTATTTCAAGGTTGTTGTTTGTGCGCAGGTAAGCATTACAATTTAGGATGGTTTTAAATTGGGGGTGATATAAGGAATTACATGCTTTCTCTACGTAGGAGTTTTTTTTCAACCTTTTTCATTATATCATTGATTGTTTGTTTTGAGTTGAGTAATGCTTGGATAGAAATACCATGTGCCTTTTCAATACATTCCCTAAAGCAGAGTAAATTTTTTTCCCATAATAGTGTTGTTAGGTAGTGTGGGTATCTGTCAGGGGTCAACTTGAGGCACCTAATTATGTAACTGAGGTGTAGTTTTAGTGTATATAGGAAAATAGGTGTAGTTTCTAATTCTAGGTAGAGCATATAGTTAGGAGTGTATGAGTGAAGGTTTAGAATTCTTTTGAGGTAAGATCTTTGCACTTTTTCTATAATATCTTGGTACTTATATCCCATTACCTGGGCCCCATAACACAAGGTGGACCTGCATATAGCATTAAATACAATCATTTTAGATGCAATAGGGATTTTATTGTTTAGGATTATATTTCTCAATGAGTTTATAACAAATTTTGATTTTGCCTTTTTGTCTTCAAAATGTTTCCTTAGAGAAGACCCAGATGTCAGAATCACCCCCAGGTATTTGTAGGAATTCACTACTTCAATTTTGTTTGCACCGTACCACCATTTCTCGTTTTGCCCTGATTTGCCACCATTCCTGAAAACCATAATTTTTGATTTTGCCAGGTTTACTGACAGGTTCCACAGGTTGCAATATTTTTCTAATTGGTTTACCATTTTTTGTAAGGTACGTTTATCCGAGGCTAATAGCATAATATCATCTGCATATTCTAATAGCGTTATGCGTTTACCTAAGATGTTGATTCCGCCCTCCAAGCTTTCTTCAAGATCATTTATAAAATGGCAAACAGCAGGGGGCTTAAAACGCAACCTTGTTTCACGCCTGCTTTTGTTGCGAAGCTGTTTGAGAGTCTATTTTTACCCCAAACCCGTGCAGAGGTATCAGCATATAGTCCTCTGAGGATTCTGACCATTTTAGACGAAACGTCCATTAACCTAAATTTATGGAAGAGGGCCCGTCTATCTATTCGATCGAATGCCGCTGAAAAATCCACAAAAAATGCAAAGACTTTGCCACGTTTAGTTTTAATGTTTTAATGTTTATTATGCTTGTTAAATTGAATATATTGTCTACAGTCGAGTAATATTTCCGGAACCCCGCTTGGAATTCTTTGAGTATCCCATTTTGCACTATCCAGTCTGTCAGTCTATCCATGATGCTCAGCTTTAAACATTAATTTTCCATGTGAGATGGCTACTGAAAAATGTGAACTCGACATGTGATCTTTATGCAGCATATTGGATACTTCTAGTGATAAAAGGCACAGTCATATCTTGAGGTGTTTTTGACGATCGATTGTTGAGTCTAGAGTAGGAGTATAAATATTGCAATCGTATGGTTGCTTCAGAACGCTTTCAAATTTCCTATGGTTAGGGAAAAGCGGAGGGAAAAAATGATATTACACTTCCCTTTGAGGCATTGCTTTTGCTCAAAAAGAGAAATATTAGAACGAGGGGCGAATAGAATTTCCAGCGGTCGGTACAAGGAGCAATTCGCCGCATATTTGCCGGCCTGGGTTTCGAATTTTCTTAACTCTTCGCCCCCTTCCCCGGAGAAATTAATTCTTTAGATTCTTTAATAGCGAGTTGTTTTTCGTGAGCGCTTTTAAAATTATTTGTTAAAAACTTTGTTAAGGATCTTCGCTGAGCAATAGCTTTTTAATTATATTCAGGGAATCTTCCCCAAGTCGTGGCCCCCAATTACCTAGTACCTCTGTCCCGAGTTACAGGTTTGCAGATGTTTTATTCTGAAACATAAAACAAGATTTTTAATTTGAAACAAACAACTTTTATACCCTTGAAGAATGTAACGATTTCCTGTCATTAGAATTTGCAAAAAAAAAATTATTCTATGCATTTTGCATTTTTATCGTTCTATTAATTACAACATACTTATTTTAATCTATATATATATTTAGTAGTCATAATTGGCCGTATTAGTTATTTAAATTAATTGTACTTTTTATCTAAGGTCTTGGTTGGGATGAAAAAGCAAGTGTCACGAGCGGGATTCGAACCCACGACCTTCGGCTAAATACGCCGCTGCTCTACCACTTGATCTATCGCGACTTCGATCCACTCGGACTCCAACTCATCAGCGTCGTATTGAGCGGAAGGTCGTGGGTTCGAATCCCGCTCGTGGCACTTGTTTTTTTTATCTCAACAAAGACTAGATAAAAAGTATAATTAATTTTAATACTATAATATAAAGTTCAGCAATTCTTATTGACTGGTAAATAGGCCACATTTTGTGATATGAGATTCTAATTTACATTGTAGTATGTGATGCCCACCATGTTATGATTTATTGCTAATCGATTCACATTGAAAAAAAAAAATTAAATGTTCAATCCAATCTTGCATGTACATATAACTAGATGTTCATACACCAATCGATTTTTTTGCCCCGATATTTATAACTGAAGCTTTTTCTAGTGAACAAATATTTGCTATCGTTATTCCTCAAAATAGAAATATGATGAAATTGAAAATTCGCACGAATTTCTCAACCCTCGCTCCCAACGTGGGATTATCTGCAATCCCATCTCATCACACACTTCGGGGGTTTATGTGTGTCTTTTGAAGGTCCGTAACTCTGCTGGAGAAATCCAGACTTCACGGGCTTTCTCCGTTCTGTAAATATACGCTGAGGAAATGAAACAGAAGAAACAACATTTTGGACGGTTTATTGATTTTTTGTTTTAACCCGAGGTAGGACAATTTGAAATTTTCAGTAGCAGAAACCAATCAAATTTGATTAAAATCATTACAAAATATTTCCAAATAAAAAGAATATGTTCTAATTGTGCTTTAGTTGCGTGCTATATACTTATTTTAATTTTTTTATTGACGTACTGTTAATTTTTACTTTTTTAAAGCTTAAGTTTTTGTTTCCAGTAACCGTATAATCTTTAAAATTTATTTTATAAAAATATAATAACTATTATTAATCCTTCGCTAAAGGTGCTGAAAAACAAAAATGCTATTGAGTGACATCAAAACCCGCTAGTACACACGGACCCATTAAAGGAATCAATGCCAGATTAAAAAATTTACAACATTAAATATAATTGCATAGCGTGGATTTTCAAAGATTTATGAGTATGTGCATTTTTCTTTTTCTATTTCTCTCTCTCTCTCTTTTTCTCTCGAACATATTAAAAAAAGTAATCAATTCCTTACATTTTTGCGCAGATTTCAAAACCCTCGCCAATTTTCTTTTGGCGTCCTTTTCAACGTTACTTTTTTAAAAATTTCAAATAGAATATCTCAAATTTTTAATTTTTTTTTGAAACGAGATGCTTTTCTGAGATGAATCAACACGTTTAAAAAACAATTACAATTCCCGGCCCTAGAAATTTTTGAAAATGTTAAATAATTAAGAAAATTTCTTAAATAACTTCTTGGTAGTGGTGAAAAAGCTAGTGTCACGAGCGGGATTCGAACCGACAATCTTCGGCTCAATATCCCGCTTTTCTAACCCGGCTCATGAAACTAACTTTTTCATCTCATCCAAGACTTTAGATAACAAGTATAATTAATTAAATAGGACAGTTAAGACAGATAAACATATATGAATTTTTAAATAATGTTTATTAACTGCAATTTTTCATTTTTTTTACCCGTAGGTACACAAGATAATAATATAAACCTTAAAAAAAGCATTTATTTTGCCGACTAAAATTAAAAAAAAAAAAAAAAACAAGAAAGAAAAGTTGGCCAAAATGGTCATATTTTGGTCGTTTTTGTTTGACGGAATTTTCATAGGAGCGATTGATTGAAATTGGGCGTGTCAAGGGGATAAATTTTGTTTTTTATTCAAAAGGGTTGGATTTATTATATAATATACCTAACGGTATAACCTTACCACAGTACATTAAAACTTCAGAAATCAAATTTTAAAAAAAGTTTGACCTTTTTTAAAAAAAATTTCTCCTTATTTATCTCGCTTAAAATGATGTTGTTTACAAGTTGTTATAATGATGTTGTTTCTATAATGTTGTTGTACATAAAACGAGACTAAAACAATTCTGATATTGAACAGTTGGAAAGTCAATAAAAAATAACCGAATTTTTTTAACCATAAATTTTGTATTTAAGGGTGGAAAATGGAGGTTAATTCGAATATGAATTTATTAAGTGTCACGAGCGGGATTCGAACCCACGACCTTCGCCTCAATACGCTCAATAATTCTAAAGGTTGTAGGTTGAGGTGGGGAGTTGGTGTGAAATAATCAGAATCTGGTCCATAATGTAAAACAGTTTTTTTAAATATAATGGTAAAATGCACCATTTAGCAAAATCAAGATAAAATTCATTTTTAAATTAATTATTCTTTTTATGTATGGTCTTGGTTGAGAAAAAGTGAGTGTCACGAGCGGGATTCGAACCCACGACCTTCGCCTCAATACGCTCAATAATTCGAAAGGTTGTAGGTTGAGGTGGGGAGTAGGTGTTCGAGTGGATCGAAGTCAGGATAGCTCAATGGTTAAAGCAGAGGCGTATTGTGCCGAAGGTCGTGGGTTCGAATCCGGCTCGCCACACTAGCTTGTTTATTTCTCCCAATACGTTACATAAATATTAATTAATTGAATAAAAATAATAATATAAGACACGTTTAATTAAAAAAACCTCTTTCTTCCTATGTTATTTGTATATTGCTCTTAGGAAGGCTAAATATACAGCGAAAAGCTTGAAATATATTCACAACAAAAAGAAAAAAATTATTAAAAAATTACTTGAAATATTATTTCCTAGCAGCCTAGGCTCATTAACAAGAACACTCGGACACGTGTCTAATATTTTTCCTCCCCTTGTCAGCAAAAAAGTGTCATTAATTAGTGACTACACGTTCGTAGCCTCGAGAAGATTACTTTAGATAAATTTTACCTTTTTAACTCTGTTATTTTTTCATTGTTAAATTAAAAAATCTTAAAATTACACAACAGGTATAAATTTTACAATAAAAAAATTGTTTTAATATGTACTATAGAGGCAAGTGGAGCATCTTTTAGCAGGGTATGGTAGAAGTGGCTCGTTTATCGGAATTGTATGAAATCACAACCTGGGAGTGAATGCCTGGGGGGTTGAACGAGTTGGAGATTAAGATAAAAAGGTAAATTCACATAAATTTGGGAGGAAATTAGTTTTCAAATCGGAGATAGTATGCTCTTAGTTTGACTTATCTGCCAGATTCAAGTTTTTTTTAAAATAAAAAAGTAGGAAAAATTAAAGTAATTGTCATATAGGAAGAGATATGCAATACCTTACAGTACATTTTTTATACTATAAACCGTTAAAAATCTACGCGCTCTGGTGGGACTCGAACCCAGGACAGCTAGTGCGGCAAATACAAGTCGGACGCCCTAACCACTCGGACAGGTGGCCTCAATTAGTTTTTCAAATCCAAGATCTGTTTTAATTTAATGATCATATTAGTCACATTAAATTGAAATAATCGAATTTACAGAAGGATAAATATTTCATGAAATTCAGGATTTTTCCGGGAAAAAGTCGTGAAATATCTGGAATGCAATAGGAAATCAGACTATTGGCAAATTTTTAGCCTCATTTTTCTTGTAGCCTACTTATGTATTGACGTCTGTTCGTGGTAATGTATAACTAACCGAATTGAGTTTGAGGGCCAATAACTACATTCACGCCAATAAATACATTCATCTCAACTTACCGTTAGGGAGAGGTCCATAAGGTCAAACCCGTTTCGTTGTGAGTTTAAAATAATCATTTTCAGATAGTTTATTAAATTTAAATTCTAAAAAGTGCCCTTCTTTTTCAATTATAATGAACCGTGTGCCCAGTGAGTTTATCATGTGATTTTTTTTAAATTAATACGAGTACAAGTTGAAGTGTAAAATTTAAAGAAAGTTCTCATTAATTCTTAATAATAAAATTTTATTAAGAAGAAACCTCGTTGATGGTCGCAGATAAATGGGAAAAACCATTGTACCATACATTATTCTTAATTTTCACATTATAAAGCCAAGGGCTTTGACGGGATTCGAACCCAGAATTTCTAGCGTGGAAAATACGTCCACTCGGCAGCGCGATCCTTAATTAGTTTTCAAATCGGATATAATATATGATTTTTTAATTTTGTAGTCAGATTCGTGTATTTGTTTTATAAATGTTTAAAGCACTTCAACAGTTATTAGTAATTTTTAGGGCAGTATTTTGAACGGGGAATCAATCAAATCTAAACAGTGAGAAATAATGGGTAGATTAAAGTTTGAAATAAATCAAATTGCACTAACGAGACATTTTTTTAGTTAAGATTAAGTTTTTTTAGTTGAGATAAAAAAGTCAGTGTCACGAGTGGGATTCGAACCCATGACCTTCGGCTAGATACGCCGCTGCTCTACCACTTGAACTATCGTGACTTTGATCCACTCGGACACTAACTTTCCATCTCAACCCCACCTTTTTGAATTTCCCTTCTTTTTGCCATTTTTGAAATGTCGTGTAATCTATTTGATTCTCGGCGAGAAATGAAATACAGAGAGCTTTAGAGAAGTATACTTCATTTTACTTATTAAATTCGCTAGTTTTGGTTGTCCGCTTGACTAATTAATATCATTCAATAAATTAAGGTTTTTAGTTGAGAAAAAAAAGCCAGTCCAACGAGCGGGATTCGAACCCACGACCTTCGGCTAGATATGCCGCTGCTCTACCACTTGAGCTATCGTGACCTCGATCTACTCGGACACTAACCTCCCATCTCAACCCCACCTTTTGAATTTTCCCTCCTTTTTGCCATTTTTATCTTAACTAAAACCTTACTTACCAAAATTTGGTCTACCAAACCAGGGAACGCAATAGATTTAAAATGAAATATCGATTATTGATCCCCATACCAAAAAACATCAATCATTCATTGTTTTTGATGCACTAGCAAGTCATTATCAAGCATCTGGAGGCCTATAAGGCTACCCAGTTCGTTCAGCAAAATCTGTGAACTTGTTAAACTGACCAGAAATCAAGATCTTATAGGAAATTTAATTCTGAGTAAAAAAGGTCCTATAAACCTGGGTCGTGAAATCTAGAGCGCGGGTTCAATAAAACCGAGAAAAAACCCGTTTTCGAAATTATTTGAATCATTGGTTGCAGGGTACATTTCCATTTTTTCCCTTCTATTTTGTGCTGAAATGAGACATTTCACTTGATTGGATTTGGAAGAAAACGGGCCTTCAAATTTGCCTTGAGCGCAGAAAGGAGNCAGATTTGTGTATTTGTTTTATAAATTTAAAGCACTTCAACAGTTGCTAGTAATTTTTAGGGCAGTTTTTTGAACGGGGAATCAATCAAATCTAAGCAGTGAGAAATACTGGTAGGTTAATGTTTGAAATAAATCAAATTGTTAATTTTTAAATTTTTAATGATTTTTATGAGAAGTAACAAAAAGCTCAAAGTCAAAAGCATTATAAGCCCCACATTGAATTGACTTGTCAAATAAAAATATTCATTTCATTTGAGTCTATCAAACTAAAATGAAATTTCAGTTAATTAATCTTTAATTAATGTTTTGGTTGAGATAAAAAATGTCAGTGTCACAAGCGGGATTCGAACCAACGACCTTCGGCTTAATACGCCCCAGCTCTACTCTCGAACCTCTCAGACACCAACTCTCCATCTCAACCTACAACCGTTCGATTATTCCCTCTTTTTGCCATTTTTATCTCAACCATAACCTTAATTAAAGATTAATTAATTGAAAAGAATTTATTTGGTCAATCGGATGATGAAACTTAATAGATGTAATAAGCAAAATGAAGTATACTTAACTAAAGTCCGTGGCCATTTCAGTTGTCGCCGAGAATCAAATATATTACTCGACATTTGAAAAATGGCAAAAAAGAAGGGAAAATTCAAAAGGTGGGGTTGAGATGGGAAGTTAGTGTCCGAGTGGATCGATGTCACGATAGCTCAAGTGGTAGAGTAGCGGCGTATTTAGCCGAAGGTCGTGGGTTCGAATCCCACTCGTGACACTGATTTTTTTATCTCGACAAAAACCTTAATTAAAGATTAATTAATTGAAAAGAATTTATTTGGTCTATAAAAACACGAAATGTAATAGACGTAAAATGAAATATCGATTATTGATCCCCATACCAAAAACATCAATCATTCATTGTTTTTCATGTTTTTATCAAGCATCTGGAGGCCAATAAGGCTCCCCAGTTCGGTCAGCAAAATCTCTGTACTTCTTATACTGAGCAAAAATTCAATATCTTATAGGAAATTGAATTCTCAGTAAAAAAAGGTCCTATAAACCTGGGTCGTGAAATCTTGAGTGCTGGTTAAATAAAACCGAGAAAAAACACGTTTTTTGAAATTATTTGAATCATTGAATGCAGAAAGGGTACATGTCCATTTTCCCCCTCTATTTTTTGCTAAAATGAGACATTTCACTTGATTGGATTTGGAAGAAAACGGGCCTTCAAATCTGCGTTGAGAGCAAAAAGGAGTTTTTAACAAACTACGTACTTGGAATCACGAAGACTGCCTGCAAAAGATCAAAAGAATTTCATGATTTCATCATGCCATTACTTTGACGTATCATCCCATTAAGCAGGCACTATTAAAACGTCTAAGTTCATTGATGACCTAGTACACTACCATTTCCAGCTGAGGAATGGAAATATTTCTAATATTGCGCTACCAACTGCAGAGTTGCAGAGAGCCAATGCTGCAAAAATTTCGGATTTGAAGAGCCTCAAGCTGTACATCCCAAAACTGTAGTTCATTTTACACTTGGCCTGTTCCTTAAAACAAACTATTGAGTTAATATTGTTCTTTTGCGTCTTATGTCTTTACTTTAATGGTGTTTAAAACTTTTTATAGTATTAAATATTTTCGAGGCGGAGACTTCACTTTTTGCAGAAAACGATCCCTTCACAATAAAAAAAGTGTTGAGAACAGAGCTAGGACATATCCACAATAGAAAAATAGCTGCCCTGCTCACAAGCATTGATGAATTTGAGAAAAACTCAAAATACATTTGTAGAATAGACTCATTGAGGTCCTGTAATTTATTCAAAATTTTAGAACAGAAAATACCTCATTAATTTTTTTTGCCTCTCCTGGAAAATTTAGGTTTTGGGACGTCTTCGTTTTCATTCAGTGATTCATTTGTGAAATAGTAAGTAAACCGCTACTACTACCATAAAACAACTCGAAACAAGATTCACAGTGCATTTATTCCATCGTCGATGAGACTAAAGCCAGCCTGATTGATTGAGAATTATAATTTTCGTTATTGTCCAAATTTAGTAGGGGAAGGGGAACAAATAATTCACCGTTTCTGACATTTTTATCATTATATTCAAAAGATCCTACTAAAAAATGTTTTGAAACAAACCTTAATGCTATTTCCCGTCGTATTAGCGAAATTAAGAGTGGAATTTACGGTGCCAAGACAGACGACCTCATGTACAAACCTTTCAAACTAGGGGAAACAAACCTTGTCGAATTTTCCGTCAAATTAGAGAAAATGAGAGTAGTTTGTAGTTTACGTAAAAGGTGGAAAGACAGACGACTTTATGTTCGAACCTTTCAAACTTGGCGCATTGTCTCCGATGTTCAATCAGTTCGGTTAGTGCATGTCGTCTTTCACTTTCATTGCAATATTGACCTCCTTCTCTGCATAATGAAGAATATGCAGAAAAAGTGTTAGTTTATGGTGGACCATATGAATTGCATTGAAGTGCGGATTTACCCGCAGTGTGTTCCTGACCGCAGAACGCCGAACCGAAAGGTTTTTCATGAATCTTACATCCCCTTAAGAGACAGGGTCAGTCCGGAGATCTTGGGAGGGGCGGGGTTTACAACAGGACATTGGTCTGGTTGACTTTATTATAGACCATATCAACCGACACTCACGAACGAGTACCCGTTGTGCTGAGGTGCTATTGGTCCTCCCTCGCATTGCTGTACAGAGAGCATTATATAGCATGCTGTACTGCACTAAATGTTGTTTCGAGTTGTTTTATGGTAGTAGTAACGGTTTACTTACTATTTAATAAATAAGGTCAGAAAACGTGTTTTTTAACCCTAGCTTCGTACTGAAGTTTTGCCGGACACAGGCTTATAGGACCTTTTTCAGCCAGAGTGCAATTTCCTATTAGATCTTGAACTTTTGACCCATGATTTGGGGCCACCCAGTTTATATAATATGTAAGTCTGGTATCATTTACTCCCCCAGAGTATTCAATATTCCCGCGCGGGGTTGAACCGACTACATTCTCGCTAATAAATTACTTTTCACTCCAGATGTCACACACTCACCCAGCGTACTGGATATTCCTCGGGGCTGGGTTATAAGCAACTCCATCGTATCACGTTAATACATGACATTCATTCTAATAAATTAACATATACATGACCCAATACAAACATAGAAGACTGGTCACATTCACTCCCCCAGAGAATTTGATAATCTTCGAGGCGGGGTTGAACCCACTCCATTCTCGCTAATAACTTACTTTACTCTCTAGTCGACACACACTCATCCCAGTGTAGTCGATATTCCTCGGGACGCGGTTATAATCAACTCCTTCTTTTCGCACTAATAAATTATGCCGATTCCGATAAATTGGGATAAACACAACATACGATACAAACAAAAAAGTCTGATCACATTCACTCCCCCAGAGAACTCGATAATCGTCGAGGCGGGGAAGAACCCACTTCATTCTCGCTAATAAATTCTTTTTACTCTCCATACGTCAGACAGTCCAGACCCCAGAGCACTCGATAATCCTCGGTGCGGGGTTAAACAACCATTTCCTTTCACGCTAATAAATTACATTCAGTCCAATAAATTAACAGAAACATCGATAAGGGGTTAAGTAATCCCTTCCTTTCACGCTAATAAATCACATCGATTCTACAATATTTATATTGAGGTTTTGTATTGTTTTACTTATGCATTTATCTGTGGATTTATTTATTCATTTATATATATATATATATATATATATATATATATTTAGATATTTATCTGTTTGTTTTTATATCTATTCCTTACCTATTTTGCCTAAACTTAGCTATGTATACATAAATTATTATTTTTTTTATAACTATTGTAATGCTTATGTTTTCATTTTATCTAGTTAATAATTTTTTCATTACAATTTACTTTAAGGATGCAAAACACGTCAGTTTTGCCCCAGTCATTACTATATGGAAATGTGTGGTGATTAGTTGTCACTTTGAATGAGTAGAAATACTTTGATTGAATATAAAAAATATATATTTTACATATATATATATATATATATATAGTATAAATTCACTTTTTTCTACATCCTACATTTATTTATTAAATGTAAACAATGTTTGTAAATCCCAGGCCCTGAAGATGATCTCAGTAAAGATAGAAACGTTGGCACGATAAAGAAAATGTTTTTCTGGAACTTACATCACACCAGACCGCATCTCACGATTTCTGAATAATTATATAGAAATGATTAAACATAAAAGGTTTACAAGAAAAATATGTAAAGATTATGAATCCTGTTGCTTTTCAAACTGCTATAATGGCAGGGTGCATTTGCATAGAGAAATTTTTAAATGAATAAAAAATTTTTCAAATTTCAATTCCACGACATTGTGTTCCCGAGTACTCATCGTCAACAAGACAAGAGGATCTTTAGTGTCCGTACCTGGCTTTTGGCCTTATCGGACGATTTGATTCTCAAGATGAGAGCTGACGCACTTCTGCATACGACGGAATGGTGTTACCGCCGCAGCATTGTGTAGAGGTGTCCCAGCCCCTAAGGGCCAAGACAACCTCGCTCTCCGCTTGTCCACTCCGAAAGGTCGAGCCCGCATTGTGCATCGGGTCTACTACATCGCCCTGTCCCCCTCCCGCGTACTCCTTAGATAGAGAAGGCCACTCTATCTCTCTGAGTATAGAGGCTCCCCCAGCGTAGAAACTTCCTGCAGCGGTTTAGTTTAAAGTGGAATTGCTAACCACACCCTAGTCTCTTATCGAGCTAAGCCTACACCTGTCACGCGCATTCGAGGGAATCCATAGGCTCAGCCTAGGTGGTCCGATCCTTCGCTTCCCCAAGGGTACCACGCCGGTCATACGCACAACAATGCAAAGCATACTCGAGTCCGAGACACCGATTCACTACCCACTTCGATTCGCTTACTCACGCATTCGAGGGACTATAGCATGATCATTGCGTCCTCAACGCTTACATGCTGCCGTCCGTTCGCAACGTCTCCCGTGAGGCCGGGGGTTTTACGTTGGCCATACGCAAGCTTCACTAAGGTCATGGATAGAAGACAGCCTCTGTCTAAGTTCCCGCCAGGGGCGTCACCATGCACCACCACGAATAAATTCCCAGTGTAACTAGGCCTGAATTTGGAAAGTTTAGTTACCCCGTGGTACAGATGGACATACACCCTCCCCCGTCGTTTCAGACAGGATCTAGTGCACTGGCCCTCGTGTGACTCTGCTAAGGAACCCGCCGCCCATGCCGACCCTTAGGCCGACACGAGTACAGCTTGTGCTTCAGAGAGGTTGCCATGCCCTCTGGGCTGCACCTTTATTTTGTGCCCGGACACCCCCCTTGTAACCAAGTGTTAGGAGGGGTCACAGGATAGAATGAAGGAGCTCGGATTGAGAAAAAGGGCCGTGGATGAGTACACGAGCTGAGCCGTTTCGGGGTCTCGAGAGTCAAACCACACTATACCACCCGTTGTCACCGTAGTTCCACATAAAGTGGGCCACGACTCCCAAGGTGGGTGTCAATTCCACGACAGTTGATCGACTTCATGATTTGCTTGATTTTTCCAAAAAGAAACTCTGCTGTATGTTTCTTTAATGGTTAAAAAAGAGGTCGTTCCGCAAATTTACACGGATCGATTGTTCGGTAATTAAAGTGAATGTGTTCAAGAGGGGATCTTTTCTTCTAGCGTCTCTTTAATATTTAAGGAAGCATTCCTTACCTTCGTTAAAGTTAGAGATGCCCTTTTTCTCCCAGCCTTCTTTTTCCATTTATAGACTTGCCCCATTGGGTGAATCACGGCCGAACCATAAAACTGATTGTTTTGACGACCGGTCTATCAGAAAGTACACCTTTTTTTTCCTCTCAACTGCCCTTTGGAGGATTAACCCCCGGGCGGACTTCCGAGAGCCAATCGTCCGGGCGGAAACACTTCCCAAGACCACCCCCCCCCCTTATTAGTTTCGGCTACAATATAATGAACGGTTCGGACCGGATTGTATGAAACCCGTTGATTTATTTGTTTTCCTCTCGATTTAACACGGCTGCGCTCAGACCTGCCGTCACCACTTTCCAATTTGGCCCACCTCCAAAACGTTATGAAGATGACAATTTATGCCCCTAGATTAAAAAGGCCTCCAGCAATCAAGAAACAATTAAGTTAGTTTTATTTATCATTTTGTTTATTTGGTTTTCGTGAAAGCGGTTTATATTTTGTTGTAGCCTCATTTTCTTTTCCGCCTTGTTGAGATTCATTTTCATTAAGATACTGCAATTATGATTTATTTGTTTTAAATGAAGCTACAGTAGAATCAATTCATATTTATAATTAGATTCTGTTTATCTACACTCCAAATATTAACAACATAAACTGTTCCACACTGATGATGACGCCAAGTTTAAAGGCGTTTGAATAACACCATAACCTGCTTGTAAACCAGGTCATTGCAAAGAAGAGTCATCCAGGTCATTGGCAATCTTGTGGTGAACCTTGGTGTTTCACAATGGAGAGTTTGGGATTATCTCCTTCCGAAGGATTGTACACTTATTTTACGAGGGTGCAAACTTTGGAACGAAAACACCAGCAGCGATTTGATTTTTTCTTTTTCCTTGCTGATAATCATTTCGTAAAATGGTAAAACTATTTTCGTAGAAATAAGGCCCACTTAATTTATTTACGAGAAGTCCACACCAAACGTTGAGAATGTGAACCACCTGATGATGACGAGAGCACGAAATTCTTGGATTTTCCTCTGCCCACTTTCGAAATTCCAACGGTTTAGTATGCCATTAGAGGTGAACATGGATTCATCAGTCCGTAGAATGTACGGAAGAACGTTTACTTCAGCCTCCCAAATCGCCATTTTTGCAAAAACCTTACATACCTGTCATAATCCCCGATGTCTCTGGGCAAGAGGAGAAAAATTGTAAGTCCATAGTACATCTCTAATTTTATTTTTGTGTGTGTTGATTAGTGGCCGTTAATCGATATTTATTTAGAAATCGTGAGATGCGGTCTGGTGTGATGTAAGTTTCAGAAAAACATTTTCACACGATTCACTCGGCACGATAAAGAAAATGTTTTTCTGCAACCTACATCACACCTACATCTCACGATTTCTAAATAAATATCTAATTTTATTGTTTGAAAAATCCTTCCAACATTTGAGAGAGAGAGAAATTAGGAATTATTAGCAAACATGCTATAAAATATTTAGCTCCTCGTAGGAATTACGCTGCCGGTTTCTTGGCGATGGAACAGCAACTGATCCTTATCTTTTTATATGCGAAACACTTACCCGATGCAACACTCGACGCAAATCCAAAGTCCATTTTTCCATATGATTATAGTACCCCCATGCACACCTGCCCAATGCCACGCAATGCTACACTACTATACTCTCTGCCATCCCCTACTGTCCAGATTTTCGTCTGGTAACATCGAGTACAGTCGAAGAAAAAAGAACCGGACACTCATATTTTTATTCAAACTACATGTATTTTTGTCGTTATATTAATTACAACATACTTATTTAATATAAACCAAATTAACCAGGATCAACAATTCATTAATTTTTATTAACAAAAAATAATTTTAATGATTTGGCAGAAAATTGATCAAAACACAGAAATACCATTTATTGGTAGAATGATTTTAACTAACAATTTATATCACGGTTTTGTTCATAAAATTTAACTAACAATTTATTATACGGTTTTGTTCATAAAATTTAACTCAAATGTATTACACGATTTCGCTCATAAAATTTAACTAACAATATATTACAAAGTTTTGTTCATAAAATTTAACTAACAATTTATTTCATGCCTTTTTTCATAAATATTAACTGACAGTTTTGACATAGTTTTGTTCATGAAATTTAACTAACAAGTTATTACATGGCTTTGTTCATAAAATTTAACCAACAATTTATTACATGGCTTTGTACATAAAATTTAACCAACAATTTATTACATGGCTTTGTTCATAAAATTTGATTCAAATTTATTACGCAAAAAAAACCCACAAAATTACACCATTTTCGTCAAGTAGCTTCAGAACAGGATACTCATATTTTTTAAAGTTAATTTCAAACTAAATATATGTAATTTTTTCATTATATTACTTACAACATTCCTATTTTAATGTAAACCAATTTATACGAGATCAAAAATTCATGATTTTTTATAAGTTTTGTTTGTCCTTTTTATAAGCATAGTTTTGTTCATAAAATTTAACTAACAATTTATTACATCGCTTTGTTCATAAAATTTAACTGAAATTTATTACATGATTTTGCTCATAAAATTATACCATTTTTGTCAAGTAGCGTCAGAACCGGACACTCACATTTTTTGTCGTTTTTTTGGAACTATGTCCATATAGTTTTATGGTTATATTAATTACAACATGCTTATTTTAAAGTAAACCAAATTACACGAGATCATAAATTCATGATTTTTTATACGAATTATTTAATTATGATGGTTAGGCAGAAAATTTATCGAAACACCGGAATAATATATCTAGTTGTGCTCATAAAATTTAACTAACAATTTATTACATGTATACATGTATTACATGTATATAATGGATTTAATTTTAAACTAGACTAAAGTATATTAAACACGTTTTTTTTTTTGATAAGCGTCAGTGGTTCAAGATGAATTTACCCAAGCCATTTAAAAAAGAACACCCTGTATATAAGCGTTATATTCTCAAGTGTTGAGTTTTTCAAATTTTCAGAACGTTTTGTACATCTAAAATAAATCACAAAGGCCCGAAAAGTTGGACCACATTACGATATTTTTAGCATTTAAAATTGGTTTATTCGCTGAAATACCCACCAATCAGTCGTATGTAAGACTGGGCCTGAAATACCCTGCATAATTTTTCTCCAGAAAACGTTCGAATTTGAAACTAGACTAAAAAATATTAAACACGTATTTTTTTGTTAGCGTCATTGGTTCAAGATGGATTCAGCCGAGCCATCTAAAAAGGACACCCTGTATTGCCAACATAAATAAATTTTCAATTTAAATTGTTTATCGTTTCAATATATCCTGCGTATTAATGTTAAAAAAAGGCAGTATTATCTATTTTCTTTTCCAATATATTTTATCTGATTATAAATGAAAATATACTGTAAATAAAGTAAGTTACAAAGAATAGGAGAAATCTAAAAAAACCCGAAAGTTTAATGGTTTTCCAAGTAAAATTATACCGGAAAATTAAACTTAGAGTACTTTTTAAATCAACATCAACGATCTCATTCCCTCAGCGGGTAAATATTTGATTTTAATCAGAAAAATTTCTCCGATTAAAACTTTTCTTGTGAATTAGCGTAATGGCGAGATGGCACCTCTTCTCACTTCTTCTCACTCGCTCCCTTTAAATCTCTCCATCTCTCTCTCCCGTCGTTTCTCGGACGTGTCCCGACCACAAGAGCGAGACCAATTTGGCCCCTTCCACCAGATAGATTTCCCAGAAGACATTACTTACCGATATCACTTCTCCGAACGAACCGCAGAAATTGGGTGGTATCTAATTGCCTGTAACAACAAGATTGTTTAATGCCTGTACATGAAAGTAGCTAACATATACTTTAGGTCTGTCAAAACCATTTAATTTTTTTTTAAATTTTACACATATTCTTTACAAAAAAAGAGATATCAAATGGCCATAGTATATAATATACACTACATTTTTTGTTGTATGATATCTTTTTTACAGGTATTAATTTCTCCTGTAGCTTTACCATGCCGGGCCCTAATGTGTTTTTAATGACATTTTCTTGTTGTACTTATCACGGATAAAATAAATAAACAGCTAAAATATTTGTTATACGAAAAACTGTTAAATTAACCAACTAAACCATGGTTTTATTTTAATTTATAACGTACAAAGGTCGTGTTTGATATGTCATATTATGCTTCAATGATACCGTTGATGTTTGAATAAACAGACCTAAATACCAGGTGTTTTTTTCCCGGAGGGAAAAATATTAAACGGTCCTGTTTGATTCGAACCGCAGGTATGTTAAAGATAATCCGGATTCAATTGCTATTTAACAAACCACACTGTAAATCGGCGGTCCATTTCGCATTGTTTTGCTTGTACAAATCCACCTTTGGTTCCAAAACAAATTTTTTTGAGATTTACTCAAATAAAAATACAGTATAAATAAATTTCATAGTATTTTGTTTTAACAGAGTAGAATTACTGTTTTTTTAAAACGTATATTTAAAATTTTTTAATCAAATTATGTTTAATGGTCTAATCGACCAAATCATTTTTTTTCAATTTATTATACATTTTATGTAAGGCGTTGGTTGAGATGAAAAAGCTAGAGCCACGAACTTCGAACCCACGACCTTCGACTCAATACGCCGCTGCTTTACCATCTGAGGTATATTGGGTACGTGAGGCGTATTGAGCCGAAGGTCGTGGGTTCGAATCCCGCTCGTGACACTAACATTTTCATTTCAACCAATACCTTACATAAAGGTTAGTTAATTGAAAGAAGTTTTTTAATAAATCGGACCACGAAATAAAATGGATAGCATGTATTTTTTCTTTGTAATTTTACGTAAAAATTATTTTTAAAAGAAATCTGATTTTCTGGATTTTTGACCGGACCTAGTCCAGGTCACAATTAATCCGGATAATTTGAGTTCTGTTGTATTTACCAAAAAATATCCACAGTTTGTTTACATATCTTCGTCTTAAATTAATTTAGCAACATACAAAATATATCTTTGGTTATTCTAAAAATTTAATAAACAAAAACATAAAACTGTAATAAAAGTGGTTTTTTATTTTTATAATAACGATAATAATTTTTTATTTTGCAAATAATATAAATAATAACACATAAATATTTATAGTAATGGTATATCATTCTTCTTGGAGTCGAGGTTACTGATGAAATATTAATATAAAATATTGAAAAGTCAATAAAATACAATAATATTTTATATGGTTAATAATCGATAAGAATAAAAAATAAATGCAGAGAAATGTTGCTCGATGTGTCCCACATACCGGAAACATGTGATGCCTTGGCTCCCAACAAGGAGCGTGTAGACATGCCATCCAATCTGAAAATGGTACTCGAACACTGCAGCGAGTTTCTGGATTCCCTGTTCCGGTTTTTAGGGGAAATTGGATTTTTTTTTATTGTATATAATATGTCATGTGTTGTGTGTCTATATGTTTTGTATGAGTGCATGTATTTATTAGCGTGAATGGCGAGGGGTGAGGGTGAAATGTAACGTCATCATCGACCTTCGGCTAAATACGAAGCTGTTCTACCACTTGAGCTATCGTGACTTCAATCCAGTCGGGCACTAACTTCCAATCTCAACCCCACCTGTTTGAATTTTCTCTCCTTTTTGCAATTTTTCAAATGTCGTGTATTCGGATTGGATTTTCGGCAACAAATGAAATGGCCATGGAGACCTTTAGTGAAGTATACTTCATTTTAACTATTAAACTCACTAGTTTTCGTGGTCCGCTTGACCAATTAATATCTTTCAATTATTTAAGGTTTTTAGTTGAGATAAAAAAGTCAGTGTCACGAGCGGGATTCGAACCCACGACCTTCGGCTAGATACGCCGCTGCTCTACCACTTCAGCTATCGTGACTTCGACTTATCTCAACTAAAAACCTTAATTAATTGAAATATAATATATATTTTGTTTTGGCTAGTAATAATGATTAAAATTGAAAATCTGCAATCTAATGAATTAATTTTTACGTTTTTTTTTTGTCTATAAAAATGTTCAATTACATAAATTATATCTTTTAATAATTGGTATTAAAAAAAAATATTAAAAAAACGCTTAAATTTCTTATATTTTCAACAATTCTGCTTCAACTTATAAGAAGAGACTTATGACTATCGTAAAATGCAGACAATTCCGCCGTTAATCACCGACGTTTTAATAAAGAACTTTTTCATAAGAACAAAAAAGAATGTTGAATTTTTTAAAAAACAAATATTTCACTGTTAAAAAATTACTGCCACGTACAATTTCTGAGACCGTGATAAGCGGTAAAGTGAAGCTCCATTTGACAATGGGTCAGGATTGATTACATGTGATAATTTTCCATGCAAATTAGCGCTTGAAACGAGGCCCTAAAAAGGGACGGGAGGATTACAAAAAATCCATATCGGCTTTTTTTTAAAACTCAGCTTAATACGGGTGTCAAATGACAGTATCGGACGGAGAAAGTTAAATTTACCACTGGAGATAAATCAGATCAATTAGTTCCAGTTCTGGAAAAACGACTAGCCAATTGTTTATAATGGTTGGTGCGATTCATTCGCCTTCTAGGATTAAATTGTCCATATTGATTGATTCAGCCGAGTGACTGGTAATGTTGAATTTAAGAGTCATACAATGTATAATATTATTTTAATAAAATTTATACATTTAATATTATAATTTCGGATTAAAAAAATAGGGATTGGGTTAACTTAAAAGAAACACTGATTCCTTGCCCGATTAAGAATAGGTCATACGAGTTTGACCGACGGGCACCTGCTCCTAGGCCAAATGCCGCGCAAGTGTCCCTTATGCGGAGAAAGGTTGCTTCATGTGCCCACCAATAGAAGCTTGACATGCTTTTGCACTTTACAGAAAGATGGTTCTTGGGCATATATTACACATACATTCTTGGGCATATTGTTTTTTAGAGGGTTCGCAAGAGCAGAGGTCATATAAACTCTCAGGGTGCCGAAGTTTTCAAAAAAAAGCTCATTTGAAAGTATGTTTGGTTCCAATGCAGGGCCGCTGGATTCGAACCCGGGACCTTTACCTTACAGTGACGAGCGCCGTGTCAACGCCTAATCCGTTGCGGCCACTGACGACCCTGGCATGTATATAGTATATTGATTTTTTATTTCGGATGTTTATCGACCTTCGGAAAATTAAGTTTGGATAAGATCTTCTTTAGAGGTATAGAGCAAAAACAACTTTTTGGGCTGTACCGAGCTTTCGTTGTTTTATTCCATCATCAGGGCCTGTTTATTAAAAAGACAGAGTTAACACAAACACAGAGTAACATTTTGTTATAGTTATATATTTTTGACCATTATGATAAAGAGAAAATAATAAAAATGTACATGTGAATAATTCAGTTTAGTACGTCAGTGGCGCCCTCAGGGCTATCAACTCGAAATTGTCAGAATGCTTACCGGTTGCTCAATAGGTAGCAGTCTGGCTTAATGAATATTTACTCAAGGAATAGTTTTCCTAGTCTTAATTGAGAATCTCGTTTTCTATGCAGTGTACCTTCCTACGTGGCAAGTTTAAAAAGAAAAAGGATCACAGTTATTTGCATGAAATGAACAAATACTAAATAAAATTTCATTCTAGGCAGTAGCTGTAATTTTTATTCTTAACTTTTCACTGAAATGCTTACAATGTAAAATTATCCATTTTTATCCTAAATTAAATTCTGTTTGTAGATGTTGATTATAAATATTCTGAATTATTCACATCCTCTTCATCACAATGGGTCAAGTAAATATAACAACTTAATATATTATTATGTATTTGTGTATGCAGAATATATTATTCTGTATTTGTGTTAATATTTTTCTTTTAATAAACAAGCTCAGTCGATCTTGGACAATCTCGGTAGAGCCCAAAAATATGTAATATTTAGTTACCGTTTGTAAATCGCAGACCCTGAAGATGATCTCAATAAAGATCGAAACGTTAGAACAAAAAAGGACCGCATCTCACGATATCTAATTAATCATCAACTGCCCGAAATGTTGTTTTTGCTCCGTATATTGATTTGTTTTATGTAATTTTGTGGCTATTGTTTTGAGTGCGTGTATTTATTTGTATGAGTGGTGGGCGGTTGATGGTGAAATATAACGGATCATCGTCCCTCCAGCAGTACGTGCGTTAAATCCGATTATTTGTATTATAAGCCCTCGTAGATCATAATTAAGTTTAGTTCGTATTTTCTGTAGGTTGATAGAGGTTCTGTACCGATCAATCAGAATAAGTGCAATGAACATAGATGTGAATGTATTTATTTGCGCGACTGTATTATACTAACGTGTACAATAAAACTAACTTAGTTTTAGGCTAGATTATATTTTACATGAGTTGTGGGCTGAAATGACCTAGATTTCGAAAGACCTAACCCCATTACTAGAGAAGCTAAGACTCCTAGGCATCCGGCTTATAGTGGATAGCAACCCAGCCGCAAAAAACGATGGAGACCCTAGCGTCAGCCATAGTGACAACTTTTCTGTGTGAAAATCTAAAAAACGGAAATCTTTTTACAAGCTTTTGAGCAATATATATAGAACTCATTACTGCTTATAATTATAACCTCATGAAATTTTAATAACAGTTTCAATGAGCTGCTTCTCTTTAAGATCTTCTTCTCTTTAAAAATCATAAAATCACCTTCTTTCATATAGCTTTTGAGGAAATCGTTTTCATCAGGGTGGAAACTGTGTAATATATCACAAGTTAATTATTATTTATATTTCATGGAAGTACAAAGAAAAACTGAGTGCTTTTCTTTTCTTTCGAGGTAGTATTATTTTTGATTTTGTAAAAAAAAATACGAATGTATTACACATAATTCCAAATTTATTTTTCTATGTTTTTTAGTGATCGGTTTTTTAATAACTTTTTGACGTGGTGAGGAGCGGTCAGGAAAGAAGCATTTTAGAAAATCGTCTTTTTTTGCTGACGTTTCAACCTTTATTCGCGTCATCTTCAAGGACTGGGTGAATTAGAAAACATGTTGACTGGAAAAAATACAACACAAATGTAAATATAATGAACTACTTGATTCAGAATTTATATGGTTTACATATATATTGTAATTTTTCCAATCAACATGCTTTATAACTCACCAGGCTCTGAAGATGACCCGAATAAAGGTCGAAACGTGGGCAACAAAACCGCGCTTTTCTAAAATGTTTCTTTCCTGAACGCTCCTCACCATTTCAGAAAATTATTACATCGCCGAATATGGCCAGTTTGTTTTTAAAATAACCGAAATACGATTCAATTTTAATTTTATGTAAAATGTTGTAAATCAAACAGCTAAATGGTTTTAAAACGGTTTTGAAATGGAAAATTGATAAATCTACTACATTGTACATCAATGGTCCGATAACGACGCATAAAAATACACCCTCGTTTTTCTTTCGATTCACCCCTTTTGATAAACATTTTATAAGGGTGATGACCTACTAACTTTTTGAACGCCACAACAAACTTGATTTTTTTCCCCATCAACCGCTAAATGATGACCCAATAAACAAAAACACGCTACTTTTTTATACTTGATTCATATTGGGTTGTCCGGAAAATAATGCAGGATTTTAAGTTTTCATTAAAAAAAATCTATATAAAATATTCTGTTTACGTTTACAGGATTACTCATTTGTATGAATGTCNTTTGATTAAAGAACATTGCTTTAAAGTAACTAGTTTCTTTTTTTTTGTTTAATACCAAAATCCTGCATTATTTTCCGGACAACCCAATATTTTATTACAAATATATTTTCTTAGAACGCTGATTATAAAAAAGACACAAACTAAGTAGGAAAGACTAAGTAACCAAGCGATGTCACAGTGAAATGAAATTTTCTAATTTTAGTTAAAAGTGTAAAAATGTACGTAAGAGGTGTATTTTCCTTAAATTTGTTTGTTGGCGAGTAGAACGTTTTCTCTTCAGTGCATTTTGTTTGTTTTCTTTATCTCCATTTTGAACTTAAAGTCTGGCAAAGAAGCGAAACAACACCGGGCTTTGTTACATGTTAAAAAAAAAATACCGAGACAATGAGCTGATGGGAGAGCCCGGAACCAAAAAAAAGTCGTGAAAGCTCCGACCCCGACATAGAGTAATTGCGTTTGAATGCCGTGAGCGATTAACTTAAGGAGCTTTTCACGGGACTTATTTGGACTAATGCCGGCGGAAATGTAGAGCTTATGTTCAACTACAGACCACTTCTTTCCGTTATTAATTGATAAATTTGTGACCCCAGATATAAATTTAATGAACCTAAGAATTCGTAACTATTTTACAAAGAAACTAGGTTTTGCCTGCTGCTCGCTTCGCCGCTCTTTTTTTTTGTTTAAAGGTACCCTCATCCCCTTAGGAAAAAATTAGCTGACGCTTGCTGCCATGGGGTAGCCCGGGGGTTACCGAGCGGAGCCCTCGGTAATTTTATATTATCATATTTTTTAAATCAGTAAAAAAAGAGCAATTAAAAATAAATGAGTTAAAAACTTCCGGACCTCTCGAATTTTGGCGAGCACGCATTTTCGAAAATAATATTTCTGCGCATTTTTTTTAAATTTGCCCTCTATTTTAATGACTATACGCTTTATAGTATCAAATACTTTTTACCTAATCCTTCATTCTTCAAAATCCGCCAAGGATCGGCCTACTCCGACTATTGTCCTCTGGGAGCGGGAATAACCAAGGGCGACGTGCTTGGACCGATCCTTTACCTCCTCTACACCGTATATATCCTAACTTCACCCTCCACCGTCCTTGCATTCTTTATCGGCGACACAGCTATGCTTTCATCTCGATCCCACAATCGTTATCGAGGAATTCCAGGCACATGTCCTGAAAATAGCAATGGAGCAAACACGTGTAAAGCTCACTGAAAACAAAAGCGCCCATATGCCATACACCTATTGAAGCAAAACCACTTCTACAATTTTCTTCAACAATCTCCTATCAAAAAAAAAAAAAAAAAAAACTCTGCGTCCGCTACTTCGGGTTCCATCTCGACTCAAGACTAACCTGAAACCAACTCACACACGAGTAAACTTTTCTTTTAATTTGCCATCAATTTTAATGACTATCTTTGTAGTACACCTCGACAGGACTGCATATAATCATCCATGAGGAAAAAAATTATTTTCTCGAAACATTATGGTTTATTTATGGTCATAGGAAATACTAGACGGACTTAAAATTACCAACCGTCTGGATACGCTTTATCGTACCAAACACCCTTTATGTAATTTTTCGTTCCAATCTAACGAACACCTCCAGAAACCGCCAAGGATTGGCTCCGACTATTGTCCTCTGGGAGCGGGGGTAACTAAGGGCCACATGATTGGACCGATCCTTTACCTCTTCTACATGGAAAATATCCCAACTGCACTTTTGGCCGTCCTTGAATTCTTTATTGACGACTCAGCTATGCTTTCATCCCGATCCTACAATCGTTATGGAGGAATTCCAGGCATATGGCCCGAAAATAGCCGAATGGAGCAACAACATTGGCGTATAAAGCTCAATCTAAGGAAAAAAGCATATGTCATACACCTTTTGAAGTAAAACAATCTACAATATTCTTCTACAATATCTCCTATCCAAAAAACAACTCTGCGCCGCTACCCTGGGTTCCATCTCGACTCAACACTAGCCTGAAATGTATGGTGATTAATGACGGTTTGTACATGATTATTCAGAAATCGTGAGATGCGGTCTGGTGTGATGTAGGTTTCAGAAAAACATTTTCTTTATCCTGTCAACGTTTCGATCTTTATTGAGATCATCTTCAGGGCTGGGGATTTACAAATATTGTTTAAATTTAACAAAAACATGTGGAATGTGGACAAAAGTGAATTTATGCAATGCAAATAAATATTTTTTTTATATATTCAATTTTATACGCAGTATTTCTACTCACTCAAAGTGTTGTTTACTGTGTAATTGTGCCTTCTTGCGTGTTGTGTCGTGTTTTCACCTCAAAGAAGCCGACTCCTAATACAAAAATGTCTTTCTATACGACTTCCTTCCCCACTCTCTCAAAATCCAACGTATATAAACATAAAACAGCAATATTTCACTGGCACTCTCAACACGACACGCAAGAATGGCACAATTACACAGAAAGCAAACACTTTTGAGTGAGTAGAAATACTTTGATTGAATATAAAAAATAT